>NW_027454196.1:0-327979 GCF_040206685.1 Ascaphus truei | reverse complement strand
CTCACTAATAAAGGTCAAGCCACTTGGCTGCCAGAATGCCCTGCTTCAGCACAGACCAGAAAGGCATTGTGATAAGCGTATCCCCGGTATAGTCAGGGGTTAATGGGAGTCGTCCCCGTCCCCCCAGTATACGGCCAGAACCATGGACCCGGTACTTGTGGTTCGGACTGTCTCCAACCAGCCATAATGTTGTGAGAGTGAAATTATGTCTAAGTCCAGCTTTGGTACATTAGAAGCAACTCTGAAACTTAACCTAAGCGTTTTTCGAAGCTACTTTTTAGCTAACTTCTTATAGGAAGGTCTAGGAGCTCTGAAAATGAACGTGCGCGTCTTTCACTCTTCCCGAGGGACTTAGAAGAATTTTGTGATATTTTTTATTAAAATGGTGTATAAGGGTATATATATAAATATATTTTATGCACTGTATATGAGCTGGCGATTTCTAAGTCTGTGGTTCCGAGAGGGGGTAACCAGGCTCACTAATAAAGGTCAAGCCACTTGCCTGCCAGAATGCCCTGCTTCAGCACAGACCAGAAAGTCATTGTGATAAGCGTATCCCCGGTATAGTCAGGGGTTAATGGGAGTCGTCCCCGTCCCCCCAGTATACGGCCAGAACCATGGACCCGGTACTTGTGGTTCGGACTGTCTCCAACCAGCCATAATGTTGTGAGAGTGAAATTATGTCTAAGTCCAGCTTTGGTACATTAGAAGCAACTCTGAAACTTAACCTAAGCGTTTTTCGAAGCTACTTTTTAGCTAACTTCTTATAGGAAGGTCTAGGAGCTCTGAAAATGAACGTGCGCGTCTTTCACTCTTCCCGAGGGACTTAGAAGAATTTTGTGATATTTTTTATTAAAATGGTGTATAAGGGTATATATATAAATATATTTTATGCACTGTATATGAGCTGGCGATTTCTAAGTCTGTGGTTCCGAGAGGGGGTAACCAGGCTCACTAATAAAGGTCAAGCCACTTGGCTGCCAGAATGCCCTGCTTCAGCACAGACCAGAAAGGCATTGTGATAAGCGTATCCCCGGTATAGTCAGGGGTTAATGGGAGTCGTCCCCGTCCCCCCAGTATACGGCCAGAACCATGGACCCGGTACTTGTGGTTCGGACTGTCTCCAACCAGCCATAATGTTGTGAGAGTGAAATTATGTCTAAGTCCAGCTTTGGTACATTAGAAGCAACTCTGAAACTTAACCTAAGCGTTTTTCGAAGCTACTTTTTAGCTAACTTCTTATAGGAAGGTCTAGGAGCTCTGAAAATGAACGTGCGCGTCTTTCACTCTTCCCGAGGGACTTAGAAGAATTTTGTGATATTTTTTATTAAAATGGTGTATAAGGGTATATATATAAATATATTTTATGCACTGTATATGAGCTGGCGATTTCTAAGTCTGTGGTTCCGAGAGGGGGTAACCAGGCTCACTAATAAAGGTCAAGCCACTTGCCTGCCAGAATGCCCTGCTTCAGCACAGACCAGAAAGTCATTGTGATAAGCGTATCCCCGGTATAGTCAGGGGTTAATGGGAGTCGTCCCCGTCCCCCCAGTATACGGCCAGAACCATGGACCCGGTACTTGTGGTTCGGACTGTCTCCAACCAGCCATAATGTTGTGAGAGTGAAATTATGTCTAAGTCCAGCTTTGGTACATTAGAAGCAACTCTGAAACTTAACCTAAGCGTTTTTCGAAGCTACTTTTTAGCTAACTTCTTATAAGAAGGTCTAGGAGCTCTGAAAATGAACGTGCGCGTCTTTCACTCTTCCCGAGGGACTTAGAAGAATTTTGTGATATTTTTTATTAAAATGGTGTATAAGGGTATATATATAAATATATTTTATGCACTGTATATGAGCTGGCGATTTCTAAGTCTGTGGTTCCAAGAGGGGGTAACCAGGCTCACTAATAAAGGTCAAGCCACTTGGCTGCCAGAATGCCCTGCTTCAGCACAGACCAGAAAGGCATTGTGATAAGCGTATCCCCGGTATAGTCAGGGGTTAATGGGAGTCGTCCCCGTCCCCCCAGTATACGGCTAGAACCATGGACCCGGTACTTGTGGTTCGGACTGTCTCCAAAAAGCCATAATGTTGTGAGAGTGAAATTATGTCTAAGTCCAGCTTTGGTACATTAGAAGCAACTCTGAAACTTAACCTAAGCGTTTTTCGAAGCTACTTTTTGGCTAACTTCTTATAGGAAGGTCTAGGAGCTCTGAAAATGAACGTGCGCGTCTTTCACTCTTCCCGAGGGACTTAGAAGAATTTTGTGATATTTTTTATTAAAATGGTGTATAAGGGTATATATATAAATATATTTTATGCACTGTATATGAGCTGGCGATTTCTAAGTCTGTGGTTCCGAGAGGGGGTAACCAGGCTCACTAATAAAGGTCAAGCCACTTGGCTGCCAGAATGCCCTGCTTCAGCACAGACCAGAAAGGCATTGTGATAAGCGTATCCCCGGTATAGTCAGGGGTTAATGGGAGTCGTCCCCGTCCCCCCAGTATACGGCCAGAACCATGGACCCGGTACTTGTGGTTCGGACTGTCTCCAACCAGCCATAATGTTGTGAGAGTGAAATTATGTCTAAGTCCAGCTTTGGTACATTAGAAGCAACTCTGAAACTTAACCTAAGCGTTTTTCGAAGCTACTTTTTGGCTAACTTCTTATAGGAAGGTCTAGGAGCTCTGAAAATGAACGTGCGCGTCTTTCACTCTTCCCGAGGGACTTAGAAGAATTTTGTGATATTTTTTATTAAAATGGTGTATAAGGGTATATATATAAATATATTTTATGCACTGTATATGAGCTGGCGATTTCTAAGTCTGTGGTTCCGAGAGGGGGTAACCAGGCTCACTAATAAAGGTCAAGCCACTTGGCTGCCAGAATGCCCTGCTTCAGCACAGACCAGAAAGGCATTGTGATAAGCGTATCCCCGGTATAGTCGGGGGTTAATGGGAGTCGTCCCCGTCCCCCCAGTATACGGCCAGAACCATGGACCCGGTACTTGTGGTTCGGACTGTCTCCAACCAGCCATAATGTTGTGAGAGTGAAATTATGTCTAAGTCCAGCTTTGGTACATTAGAAGCAACTCTGAAACTTAACCTACAGTAAGCGTTTTTCGAAGCTACTTTTTAGCTAACTTCTTATAAGAAGGTCTAGGAGCTCTGAAAATGAACGTGCGCGTCTTTCACTCTTCCCGAGGGACTTAGAAGAATTTTGTGATATTTTTTATTAAAATGGTGTATAAGGGTATATATATAAATATATTTTATGCACTGTATATGAGCTGGCGATTTCTAAGTCTGTGGTTCCAAGAGGGGGTAACCAGGCTCACTAATAAAGGTCAAGCCACTTGGCTGCCAGAATGCCCTGCTTCAGCACAGACCAGAAAGGCATTGTGATAAGCGTATCCCCGGTATAGTCAGGGGTTAATGGGAGTCGTCCCCGTCCCCCCAGTATACGGCCAGAACCATGGACCCGGTACTTGTGGTTCGGACTGTCTCCAACCAGCCATAATGTTGTGAGAGTGAAATTATGTCTAAGTCCAGCTTTGGTACATTAGAAGCAACTCTGAAACTTAACCTAAGCGTTTTTCGAAGCTACTTTTTGGCTAACTTCTTATAGGAAGGTCTAGGAGCTCTGAAAATGAACGTGCGCGTCTTTCACTCTTCCCGAGGGACTTAGAAGAATTTTGTGATATTTTTTATTAAAATGGTGTATAAGGGTATATATATAAATATATTTTATGCACTGTATATGAGCTGGCGATTTCTAAGTCTGTGGTTCCGAGAGGGGGTAACCAGGCTCACTAATAAAGGTCAAGCCACTTGGCTGCCAGAATGCCCTGCTTCAGCACAGACCAGAAAGTCATTGTGATAAGCGTATCCCCGGTATAGTCAGGGGTTAATGGGAGTCGTCCCCGTCCCCCCAGTATACGGCCAGAACCATGGACCCGGTACTTGTGGTTCGGACTGTCTCCAACCAGCCATAATGTTGTGAGAGTGAAATTATGTCTAAGTCCAGCTTTGGTACATTAGAAGCAACTCTGAAACTTAACCTAAGCGTTTTTCGAAGCTACTTTTTAGCTAACTTCTTATAGGAAGGTCTAGGAGCTCTGAAAATGAACGTGCGCGTCTTTCACTCTTCCCGAGGGACTTAGAAGAATTTTGTGATATTTTTTATTAAAATGGTGTATAAGGGTATATATATAAATATATTTTATGCACTGTATATGAGCTGGCGATTTCTAAGTCTGTGGTTCCGAGAGGGGGTAACCAGGCTCACTAATAAAGGTCAAGCCACTTGGCTGCCAGAATGCCCTGCTTCAGCACAGACCAGAAAGGCATTGTGATAAGCGTATCCCCGGTATAGTCAGGGGTTAATGGGAGTCGTCCCCGTCCCCCCAGTATACGGCCAGAACCATGGACCCGGTACTTGTGGTTCGGACTGTCTCCAACCAGCCATAATGTTGTGAGAGTGAAATTATGTCTAAGTCCAGCTTTGGTACATTAGAAGCAACTCTGAAACTTAACCTAAGCGTTTTTCGAAGCTACTTTTTGGCTAACTTCTTATAGGAAGGTCTAGGAGCTCTGAAAATGAACGTGCGCGTCTTTCACTCTTCCCGAGGGACTTAGAAGAATTTTGTGATATTTTTTATTAAAATGGTGTATAAGGGTATATATATAAATATATTTTATGCACTGTATATGAGCTGGCGATTTCTAAGTCTGTGGTTCCGAGAGGGGGTAACCAGGCTCACTAATAAAGGTCAAGCCACTTGGCTGCCAGAATGCCCTGCTTCAGCACAGACCAGAAAGTCATTGTGATAAGCGTATCCCCGGTATAGTCAGGGGTTAATGGGAGTCGTCCCCGTCCCCCCAGTATACGGCCAGAACCATGGACCCGGTACTTGTGGTTCGGACTGTCTCCAACCAGCCATAATGTTGTGAGAGTGAAATTATGTCTAAGTCCAGCTTTGGTACATTAGAAGCAACTCTGAAACTTAACCTAAGCGTTTTTCGAAGCTACTTTTTAGCTAACTTCTTATAGGAAGGTCTAGGAGCTCTGAAAATGAACGTGCGCGTCTTTCACTCTTCCCGAGGGACTTAGAAGAATTTTGTGATATTTTTTATTAAAATGGTGTATAAGGGTATATATATAAATATATTTTATGCACTGTATATGAGCTGGCGATTTCTAAGTCTGTGGTTCCGAGAGGGGGTAACCAGGCTCACTAATAAAGGTCAAGCCACTTGGCTGCCAGAATGCCCTGCTTCAGCACAGACCAGAAAGGCATTGTGATAAGCGTATCCCCGGTATAGTCAGGGGTTAATGGGAGTCGTCCCCGTCCCCCCAGTATACGGCCAGAACCATGGACCCGGTACTTGTGGTTCGGACTGTCTCCAACCAGCCATAATGTTGTGAGAGTGAAATTATGTCTAAGTCCAGCTTTGGTACATTAGAAGCAACTCTGAAACTTAACCTAAGCGTTTTTCGAAGCTACTTTTTGGCTAACTTCTTATAGGAAGGTCTAGGAGCTCTGAAAATGAACGTGCGCGTCTTTCACTCTTCCCGAGGGACTTAGAAGAATTTTGTGATATTTTTTATTAAAATGGTGTATAAGGGTATATATATAAATATATTTTATGCACTGTATATGAGCTGGCGATTTCTAAGTCTGTGGTTCCGAGAGGGGGTAACCAGGCTCACTAATAAAGGTCAAGCCACTTGGCTGCCAGAATGCCCTGCTTCAGCACAGACCAGAAAGGCATTGTGATAAGCGTATCCCCGGTATAGTCAGGGGTTAATGGGAGTCGTCCCCGTCCCCCCAGTATACGGCCAGAACCATGGACCCGGTACTTGTTGTTCGGACTGTCTCCAACCAGCCATAATGTTGTGAGAGTGAAATTATGTCTAAGTCCAGCTTTGGTACATTAGAAGCAACTCTGAAACTTAACCTAAGCGTTTTTCGAAGCTACTTTTTGGCTAACTTCTTATAGGAAGGTCTAGGAGCTCTGAAAATGAACGTGCGCGTCTTTCACTCTTCCCGAGGGACTTAGAAGAATTTTGTGATATTTTTTATTAAAATGGTGTATAAGGGTATATATATAAATATATTTTATGCACTGTATATGAGCTGGCGATTTCTAAGTCTGTGGTTCCGAGAGGGGGTAACCAGGCTCACTAATAAAGGTCAAGCCACTTGGCTGCCAGAATGCCCTGCTTCAGCACAGACCAGAAAGGCATTGTGATAAGCGTATCCCCGGTATAGTCGGGGGTTAATGGGAGTCGTCCCCGTCCCCCCAGTATACGGCCAGAACCATGGACCCGGTACTTGTGGTTCGGACTGTCTCCAACCAGCCATAATGTTGTGAGAGTGAAATTATGTCTAAGTCCAGCTTTGGTACATTAGAAGCAACTCTGAAACTTAACCTACAGTAAGCGTTTTTCGAAGCTACTTTTTAGCTAAATTCTTATAAGAAGGTCTAGGAGCTCTGAAAATGAACGTGCGCGTCTTTCACTCTTCCCGAGGGACTTAGAAGAATTTTGTGATATTTTTTATTAAAATGGTGTATAAGGGTATATATATAAATATATTTTATGCACTGTATATGAGCTGGCGATTTCTAAGTCTGTGGTTCCAAGAGGGGGTAACCAGGCTCACTAATAAAGGTCAAGCCACTTGGCTGCCAGAATGCCCTGCTTCAGCACAGACCAGAAAGGCATTGTGATAAGCGTATCCCCGGTATAGTCAGGGGTTAATGGGAGTCGTCCCCGTCCCCCCAGTATACGGCCAGAACCATGGACCCGGTACTTGTGGTTCGGACTGTCTCCAACCAGCCATAATGTTGTGAGAGTGAAATTATGTCTAAGTCCAGCTTTGGTACATTAGAAGCAACTCTGAAACTTAACCTAAGCGTTTTTCGAAGCTACTTTTTAGCTAACTTCTTATAGGAAGGTCTAGGAGCTCTGAAAATGAACGTGCGCGTCTTTCACTCTTCCCGAGGGACTTAGAAGAATTTTGTGATATTTTTTATTAAAATGGTGTATAAGGGTATATATATAAATATATTTTATGCACTGTATATGAGCTGGCGATTTCTAAGTCTGTGGTTCCGAGAGGGGGTAACCAGGCTCACTAATAAAGGTCAAGCCACTTGGCTGCCAGAATGCCCTGCTTCAGCACAGACCAGAAAGGCATTGTGATAAGCGTATCCCCGGTATAGTCAGGGGTTAATGGGAGTCGTCCCCGTCCCCCCAGTATACGGCCAGAACCATGGACCCGGTACTTGTGGTTCGGACTGTCTCCAACCAGCCATAATGTTGTGAGAGTGAAATTATGTCTAAGTCCAGCTTTGGTACATTAGAAGCAACTCTGAAACTTAACCTAAGCGTTTTTCGAAGCTACTTTTTGGCTAACTTCTTATAGGAAGGTCTAGGAGCTCTGAAAATGAACGTGCGCGTCTTTCACTCTTCCCGAGGGACTTAGAAGAATTTTGTGATATTTTTTATTAAAATGGTGTATAAGGGTATATATATAAATATATTTTATGCACTGTATATGAGCTGGCGATTTCTAAGTCTGTGGTTCCGAGAGGGGGTAACCAGGCTCACTAATAAAGGTCAAGCCACTTGGCTGCCAGAATGCCCTGCTTCAGCACAGACCAGAAAGTCATTGTGATAAGCGTATCCCCGGTATAGTCAGGGGTTAATGGGAGTCGTCCCCGTCCCCCCAGTATACGGCCAGAACCATGGACCCGGTACTTGTGGTTCGGACTGTCTCAAACCAGCCATAATGTTGTGAGAGTGAAATTATGTCTAAGTCCAGCTTTGGTACATTAGAAGCAACTCTGAAACTTAACCTAAGCGTTTTTCGAAGCTACTTTTTAGCTAACTTCTTATAGGAAGGTCTAGGAGCTCTGAAAATGAACGTGCGCGTCTTTCACTCTTCCCGAGGGACTTAGAAGAATTTTGTGATATTTTTTATTAAAATGGTGTATAAGGGTATATATATAAATATATTTTATGCACTGTATATGAGCTGGCGATTTCTAAGTCTGTGGTTCCGAGAGGGGGTAACCAGGCTCACTAATAAAGGTCAAGCCACTTGGCTGCCAGAATGCCCTGCTTCAGCACAGACCAGAAAGGCATTGTGATAAGCGTATCCCCGGTATAGTCAGGGGTTAATGGGAGTCGTCCCCGTCCCCCCAGTATACGGCCAGAACCATGGACCCGGTACTTGTGGTTCGGACTGTCTCCAACCAGCCATAATGTTGTGAGAGTGAAATTATGTCTAAGTCCAGCTTTGGTACATTAGAAGCAACTCTGAAACTTAACCTACAGTAAGCGTTTTTCGAAGCTACTTTTTAGCTAAATTCTTATAAGAAGGTCTAGGAGCTCTGAAAATGAACGTGCGCGTCTTTCACTCTTCCCGAGGGACTTAGAAGAATTTTGTGATATTTTTTATTAAAATGGTGTATAAGGGTATATATATAAATATATTTTATGCACTGTATATGAGCTGGCGATTTCTAAGTCTGTGGTTCCAAGAGGGGGTAACCAGGCTCACTAATAAAGGTCAAGCCACTTGGCTGCCAGAATGCCCTGCTTCAGCACAGACCAGAAAGGCATTGTGATAAGCGTATCCCCGGTATAGTCAGGGGTTAATGGGAGTCGTCCCCGTCCCCCCAGTATACGGCCAGAACCATGGACCCGGTACTTGTGGTTCGGACTGTCTCCAACCAGCCATAATGTTGTGAGAGTGAAATTATGTCTAAGTCCAGCTTTGGTACATTAGAAGCAACTCTGAAACTTAACCTAAGCGTTTTTCGAAGCTACTTTTTAGCTAACTTCTTATAGGAAGGTCTAGGAGCTCTGAAAATGAACGTGCGCGTCTTTCACTCTTCCCGAGGGACTTAGAAGAATTTTGTGATATTTTTTATTAAAATGGTGTATAAGGGTATATATATAAATATATTTTATGCACTGTATATGAGCTGGCGATTTCTAAGTCTGTGGTTCCGAGAGGGGGTAACCAGGCTCACTAATAAAGGTCAAGCCACTTGGCTGCCAGAATGCCCTGCTTCAGCACAGACCAGAAAGGCATTGTGATAAGCGTATCCCCGGTATAGTCAGGGGTTAATGGGAGTCGTCCCCGTCCCCCCAGTATACGGCCAGAACCATGGACCCGGTACTTGTGGTTCGGACTGTCTCCAACCAGCCATAATGTTGTGAGAGTGAAATTATGTCTAAGTCCAGCTTTGGTACATTAGAAGCAACTCTGAAACTTAACCTAAGCGTTTTTCGAAGCTACTTTTTGGCTAACTTCTTATAGGAAGGTCTAGGAGCTCTGAAAATGAACGTGCGCGTCTTTCACTCTTCCCGAGGGACTTAGAAGAATTTTGTGATATTTTTTATTAAAATGGTGTATAAGGGTATATATATAAATATATTTTATGCACTGTATATGAGCTGGCGATTTCTAAGTCTGTGGTTCCGAGAGGGGGTAACCAGGCTCACTAATAAAGGTCAAGCCACTTGGCTGCCAGAATGCCCTGCTTCAGCACAGACCAGAAAGTCATTGTGATAAGCGTATCCCCGGTATAGTCAGGGGTTAATGGGAGTCGTCCCCGTCCCCCCAGTATACGGCCAGAACCATGGACCCGGTACTTGTGGTTCGGACTGTCTCCAACCAGCCATAATGTTGTGAGAGTGAAATTATGTCTAAGTCCAGCTTTGGTACATTAGAAGCAACTCTGAAACTTAACCTAAGCGTTTTTCGAAGCTACTTTTTAGCTAACTTCTTATAGGAAGGTCTAGGAGCTCTGAAAATGAACGTGCGCGTCTTTCACTCTTCCCGAGGGACTTAGAAGAATTTTGTGATATTTTTTATTAAAATGGTGTATAAGGGTATATATATAAATATATTTTATGCACTGTATATGAGCTGGCGATTTCTAAGTCTGTGGTTCCGAGAGGGGGTAACCAGGCTCACTAATAAAGGTCAAGCCACTTGGCTGCCAGAATGCCCTGCTTCAGCACAGACCAGAAAGGCATTGTGATAAGCGTATCCCCGGTATAGTCAGGGGTTAATGGGAGTCGTCCCCGTCCCCCCAGTATACGGCCAGAACCATGGACCCGGTACTTGTGGTTCGGACTGTCTCCAACCAGCCATAATGTTGTGAGAGTGAAATTATGTCTAAGTCCAGCTTTGGTACATTAGAAGCAACTCTGAAACTTAACCTAAGCGTTTTTCGAAGCTACTTTTTAGCTAACTTCTTATAGGAAGGTCTAGGAGCTCTGAAAATGAACGTGCGCGTCTTTCACTCTTCCCGAGGGACTTAGAAGAATTTTGTGATATTTTTTATTAAAATGGTGTATAAGGGTATATATATAAATATATTTTATGCACTGTATATGAGCTGGCGATTTCTAAGTCTGTGGTTCCGAGAGGGGGTAACCAGGCTCACTAATAAAGGTCAAGCCACTTGCCTGCCAGAATGCCCTGCTTCAGCACAGACCAGAAAGTCATTGTGATAAGCGTATCCCCGGTATAGTCAGGGGTTAATGGGAGTCGTCCCCGTCCCCCCAGTATACGGCCAGAACCATGGACCCGGTACTTGTGGTTCGGACTGTCTCCAACCAGCCATAATGTTGTGAGAGTGAAATTATGTCTAAGTCCAGCTTTGGTACATTAGAAGCAACTCTGAAACTTAACCTAAGCGTTTTTCGAAGCTACTTTTTAGCTAACTTCTTATAAGAAGGTCTAGGAGCTCTGAAAATGAACGTGCGCGTCTTTCACTCTTCCCGAGGGACTTAGAAGAATTTTGTGATATTTTTTATTAAAATGGTGTATAAGGGTATATATATAAATATATTTTATGCACTGTATATGAGCTGGCGATTTCTAAGTCTGTGGTTCCAAGAGGGGGTAACCAGGCTCACTAATAAAGGTCAAGCCACTTGGCTGCCAGAATGCCCTGCTTCAGCACAGACCAGAAAGGCATTGTGATAAGCGTATCCCCGGTATAGTCAGGGGTTAATGGGAGTCGTCCCCGTCCCCCCAGTATACGGCTAGAACCATGGACCCGGTACTTGTGGTTCGGACTGTCTCCAAAAAGCCATAATGTTGTGAGAGTGAAATTATGTCTAAGTCCAGCTTTGGTACATTAGAAGCAACTCTGAAACTTAACCTAAGCGTTTTTCGAAGCTACTTTTTGGCTAACTTCTTATAGGAAGGTCTAGGAGCTCTGAAAATGAACGTGCGCGTCTTTCACTCTTCCCGAGGGACTTAGAAGAATTTTGTGATATTTTTTATTAAAATGGTGTATAAGGGTATATATATAAATATATTTTATGCACTGTATATGAGCTGGCGATTTCTAAGTCTGTGGTTCCGAGAGGGGGTAACCAGGCTCACTAATAAAGGTCAAGCCACTTGGCTGCCAGAATGCCCTGCTTCAGCACAGACCAGAAAGGCATTGTGATAAGCGTATCCCCGGTATAGTCAGGGGTTAATGGGAGTCGTCCCCGTCCCCCCAGTATACGGCCAGAACCATGGACCCGGTACTTGTGGTTCGGACTGTCTCCAACCAGCCATAATGTTGTGAGAGTGAAATTATGTCTAAGTCCAGCTTTGGTACATTAGAAGCAACTCTGAAACTTAACCTAAGCGTTTTTCGAAGCTACTTTTTGGCTAACTTCTTATAGGAAGGTCTAGGAGCTCTGAAAATGAACGTGCGCGTCTTTCACTCTTCCCGAGGGACTTAGAAGAATTTTGTGATATTTTTTATTAAAATGGTGTATAAGGGTATATATATAAATATATTTTATGCACTGTATATGAGCTGGCGATTTCTAAGTCTGTGGTTCCGAGAGGGGGTAACCAGGCTCACTAATAAAGGTCAAGCCACTTGGCTGCCAGAATGCCCTGCTTCAGCACAGACCAGAAAGGCATTGTGATAAGCGTATCCCCGGTATAGTCGGGGGTTAATGGGAGTCGTCCCCGTCCCCCCAGTATACGGCCAGAACCATGGACCCGGTACTTGTGGTTCGGACTGTCTCCAACCAGCCATAATGTTGTGAGAGTGAAATTATGTCTAAGTCCAGCTTTGGTACATTAGAAGCAACTCTGAAACTTAACCTACAGTAAGCGTTTTTCGAAGCTACTTTTTAGCTAACTTCTTATAAGAAGGTCTAGGAGCTCTGAAAATGAACGTGCGCGTCTTTCACTCTTCCCGAGGGACTTAGAAGAATTTTGTGATATTTTTTATTAAAATGGTGTATAAGGGTATATATATAAATATATTTTATGCACTGTATATGAGCTGGCGATTTCTAAGTCTGTGGTTCCAAGAGGGGGTAACCAGGCTCACTAATAAAGGTCAAGCCACTTGGCTGCCAGAATGCCCTGCTTCAGCACAGACCAGAAAGGCATTGTGATAAGCGTATCCCCGGTATAGTCAGGGGTTAATGGGAGTCGTCCCCGTCCCCCCAGTATACGGCTAGAACCATGGACCCGGTACTTGTGGTTCGGACTGTCTCCAACCAGCCATAATGTTGTGAGAGTGAAATTATGTCTAAGTCCAGCTTTGGTACATTAGAAGCAACTCTGAAACTTAACCTAAGCGTTTTTCGAAGCTACTTTTTGGCTAACTTCTTATAGGAAGGTCTAGGAGCTCTGAAAATGAACGTGCGCGTCTTTCACTCTTCCCGAGGGACTTAGAAGAATTTTGTGATATTTTTTATTAAAATGGTGTATAAGGGTATATATATAAATATATTTTATGCACTGTATATGAGCTGGCGATTTCTAAGTCTGTGGTTCAGAGAGGGGGTAACCAGGCTCACTAATAAAGGTCAAGCCACTTGGCTGCCAGAATGCCCTGCTTCAGCACAGACCAGAAAGGCATTGTGATAAGCGTATCCCCGGTATAGTCAGGGGTTAATGGGAGTCGTCCCCGTCCCCCCAGTATACGGCCAGAACCATGGACCCGGTACTTGTGGTTCGGACTGTCTCCAACCAGCCATAATGTTGTGAGAGTGAAATTATGTCTAAGTCCAGCTTTGGTACTTGTACATTAGAAGCAACTCTGAAACTTAACCTAAGCGTTTTTCGAAGCTACTTTTTAGCTAACTTCTTATAGGAAGGTCTAGGAGCTCTGAAAATGAACGTGCGCGTCTTTCACTCTTCCCGAGGGACTTAGAAGAATTTTGTGATATTTTTTATTAAAATGGTGTATAAGGGTATATATATAAATATATTTTATGCACTGTATATGAGCTGGCGATTTCTAAGTCTGTGGTTCCGAGAGGGGGTAACCAGGCTCACTAATAAAGGTCAAGCCACTTGGCTGCCAGAATGCCCTGCTTCAGCACAGACCAGAAAGGCATTGTGATAAGCGTATCCCCGGTATAGTCAGGGGTTAATGGGAGTCGTCCCCGTCCCCCCAGTATACGGCCAGAACCATGGACCCGGTACTTGTGGTTCGGACTGTCTCCAACCAGCCATAATGTTGTGAGAGTGAAATTATGTCTAAGTCCAGCTTTGGTACATTAGAAGCAACTCTGAAACTTAACCTAAGCGTTTTTCGAAGCTACTTTTAAGCTAACTTCTTATAGGAAGGTCTAGGAGCTCTGAAAATGAACGTGCGCGTCTTTCACTCTTCCCGAGGGACTTAGAAGAATTTTGTGATATTTTTTATTAAAATGGTGTATAAGGGTATATATATAAATATATTTTATGCACTGTATATGAGCTGGCGATTTCTAAGTCTGTGGTTCCGAGAGGGGGTAACCAGGCTCACTAATAAAGGTCAAGCCACTTGGCTGCCAGAATGCCCTGCTTCAGCACAGACCAGAAAGGCATTGTGATAAGCGTATCCCCGGTATAGTCAGGGGTTAATGGGAGTCGTCCCCGTCCCCCCAGTATACGGCCAGAACCATGGACCCGGTACTTGTGGTTCGGACTGTCTCCAACCAGCCATAATGTTGTGAGAGTGAAATTATGTCTAAGTCCAGCTTTGGTACATTAGAAGCAACTCTGAAACTTAACCTAAGCGTTTTTCGAAGCTACTTTTTGGCTAACTTCTTATAGGAAGGTCTAGGAGCTCTGAAAATGAACGTGCGCGTCTTTCACTCTTCCCGAGGGACTTAAAAGAATTTTGTGATATTTTTTATTAAAATGGTGTATAAGGGTATATATATAAATATATTTTATGCACTGTATATGAGCTGGCGATTTCTAAGTCTGTGGTTCCGAGAGGGGGTAACCAGGCTCACTAATAAAGGTCAAGCCACTTGGCTGCCAGAATGCCCTGCTTCAGCACAGACCAGAAAGTCATTGTGATAAGCGTATCCCCGGTATAGTCTAGGGTTAATGGGAGTCGTCCCCGTCCCCCCAGTATACGGCCAGAACCATGGACCCGGTACTTGTGGTTCGGACTGTCTCCAACCAGCCATAATGTTGTGAGAGTGAAATTATGTCTAAGTCCAGCTTTGGTACATTAGAAGCAACTCTGAAACTTAACCTAAGCGTTTTTCGAAGCTACTTTTTAGCTAACTTCTTATAGGAAGGTCTAGGAGCTCTGAAAATGAACGTGCGCGTCTTTCACTCTTCCCGAGGGACTTAGAAGAATTTTGTGATATTTTTTATTAAAATGGTGTATAAGGGTATATATATAAATATATTTTATGCACTGTATATGAGCTGGCGATTTCTAAGTCTGTGGTTCCGAGAGGGGGTAACCAGGCTCACTAATAAAGGTCAAGCCACTTGGCTGCCAGAATGCCCTGCTTCAGCACAGACCAGAAAGGCATTGTGATAAGCGTATCCCCGGTATAGTCAGGGGTTAATGGGAGTCGTCCCCGTCCCCCCAGTATACGGCCAGAACCATGGACCCGGTACTTGTGGTTCGGACTGTCTCCAACCAGCCATAATGTTGTGAGAGTGAAATTATGTCTAAGTCCAGCTTTGGTACATTAGAAGCAACTCTGAAACGTAACCTAAGCGTTTTTCGAAGCTACTTTTTAGCTAACTTCTTATAGGAAGGTCTAGGAGCTCTGAAAATGAACGTGCGCGTCTTTCACTCTTCCCGAGGGACTTAGAAGAATTTTGTGATATTTTTTATTAAAATGGTGTATAAGGGTATATATATAAATATATTTTATGCACTGTATATGAGCTGGCGATTTCTAAGTCTGTGGTTCCGAGAGGGGGTAACCAGGCTCACTAATAAAGGTCAAGCCACTTGGCTGCCAGAATGCCCTGCTTCAGCACAGACCAGAAAGGCATTGTGATAAGCGTATCCCCGGTATAGTCAGGGGTTAATGGGAGTCGTCCCCGTCCCCCCAGTATACGGCCAGAACCATGGACCCGGTACTTGTGGTTCGGACTGTCTCCAACCAGCCATAATGTTGTGAGAGTGAAATTATGTCTAAGTCCAGCTTTGGTACATTAGAAGCAACTCTGAAACTTAACCTAAGCGTTTTTCGAAGCTACTTTTTAGCTAACTTCTTATAGGAAGGTCTAGGAGCTCTGAAAATGAACGTGCGCGTCTTTCACTCTTCCCGAGGGACTTAGAAGAATTTTGTGATATTTTTTATTAAAATGGTGTATAAGGGTATATATATAAATATATTTTATGCACTGTATATGAGCTGGCGATTTCTAAGTCTGTGGTTCCGAGAGGGGGTAACCAGGCTCACTAATAAAGGTCAAGCCACTTGGCTGCCAGAATGCCCTGCTTCAGCACAGACCAGAAAGGCATTGTGATAAGCGTATCCCCGGTATAGTCAGGGGTTAATGGGAGTCGTCCCCGTCCCCCCAGTATACGGCCAGAACCATGGACCCGGTACTTGTGGTTCGGACTGTCTCCAACCAGCCATAATGTTGTGAGAGTGAAATTATGTCTAAGTCCAGCTTTGTTACATTAGAAGCAACTCTGAAACTTAACCTAAGCGTTTTTCGAAGCTACTTTTTGGCTAACTTCTTATAGGAAGGTCTAGGAGCTCTAAAAATGAACGTGCGCGTCTTTCACTCTTCCCGAGGGACTTAGAAGAATTTTGTGATATTTTTTATTAAAATGGTGTATAAGGGTATATATATAAATATATTTTATGCACTGTATATGAGCTGGCGATTTCTAAGTCTGTGGTTCCGAGAGGGGGTAACCAGGCTCACTAATAAAGGTCAAGCCACTTGGCTGCCAGAATGCCCTGCTTCAGCACAGACCAGAAAGGCATTGTGATAAGCGTATCCCCGGTATAGTCAGGGGTTAATGGGAGTCGTCCCCGTCCCCCCAGTATACGGCCAGAACCATGGACCCGGTACTTGTGGTTCGGACTGTCTCAAACCAGCCATAATGTTGTGAGAGTGAAATTATGTCTAAGTCCAGCTTTGGTACATTAGAAGCAACTCTGAAACTTAACCTAAGCGTTTTTCGAAGCTACTTTTTAGCTAACTTCTTATAGGAAGGTCTAGGAGCTCTGAAAATGAACGTGCGCGTCTTTCACTCTTCCCGAGGGACTTAGAAGAATTTTGTGATATTTTTTATTAAAATGGTGTATAAGGGTATATATATAAATATATTTTATGCACTGTATATGAGCTGGCGATTTCTAAGTCTGTGGTTCCAAGAGGGGGTAACCAGGCTCACTAATAAAGGTCAAGCCACTTGGCTGCCAGAATGCCCTGCTTCAGCACAGACCAGAAAGGCATTGTGATAAGCGTATCCCCGGTATAGTCAGGGGTTAATGGGAGTCGTCCCCGTCCCCCCAGTATACGGCTAGAACCATGGACCCGGTACTTGTGGTTCGGACTGTCTCCAACCAGCCATAATGTTGTGAGAGTGAAATTATGTCTAAGTCCAGCTTTGGTACATTAGAAGCAACTCTGAAACTTAACCTAAGCGTTTTTCGAAGCTACTTTTTGGCTAACTTCTTATAGGAAGGTCTAGGAGCTCTGAAAATGAACGTGCGCGTCTTTCACTCTTCCCGAGGGACTTAGAAGAATTTTGTGATATTTTTTATTAAAATGGTGTATAAGGGTATATATATAAATATATTTTATGCACTGTATATGAGCTGGCGATTTCTAAGTCTGTGGTTCCGAGAGGGGGTAACCAGGCTCACTAATAAAGGTCAAGCCACTTGGCTGCCAGAATGCCCTGCTTCAGCACAGACCAGAAAGGCATTGTGATAAGCGTATCCCCGGTATAGTCAGGGGTTAATGGGAGTCGTCCCCGTCCCCCCAGTATACGGCCAGAACCATGGACCCGGTACTTGTGGTTCGGACTGTCTCCAACCAGCCATAATGTTGTGAGAGTGAAATTATGTCTAAGTCCAGCTTTGGTACATTAGAAGCAACTCTGAAACTTAACCTAAGCGTTTTTCGAAGCTACTTTTTGGCTAACTTCTTATAGGAAGGTCTAGGAGCTCTGAAAATGAACGTGCGCGTCTTTCACTCTTCCCGAGGGACTTAGAAGAATTTTGTGATATTTTTTATTAAAATGGTGTATAAGGGTATATATATAAATATATTTTATGCACTGTATATGAGCTGGCGATTTCTAAGTCTGTGGTTCCGAGAGGGGGTAACCAGGCTCACTAATAAAGGTCAAGCCACTTGGCTGCCAGAATGCCCTGCTTCAGCACAGACCAGAAAGTCATTGTGATAAGCGTATCCCCGGTATAGTCAGGGGTTAATGGGAGTCGTCCCCGTCCCCCCAGTATACGGCCAGAACCATGGACCCGGTACTTGTGGTTCGGACTGTCTCCAACCAGCCATAATGTTGTGAGAGTGAAATTATGTCTAAGTCCAGCTTTGATACATTAGAAGCAACTCTGAAACTTAACCTAAGCGTTTTTCGAAGCTACTTTTTGGCTAACTTCTTA
Source organism: Ascaphus truei (assembly GCF_040206685.1). Classification (NCBI taxonomy): domain Eukaryota; kingdom Metazoa; phylum Chordata; class Amphibia; order Anura; family Ascaphidae; genus Ascaphus; species Ascaphus truei. The sequence continues at coordinate 310,086 of NW_027454196.1, read as the reverse complement.
TAGGAAGGTTTAGGAGCTCTGAAAATGAACGTGCGCGTCTTTCACTCTTCCCGAGGGACTTAGAAGAATTTTGTGATATTTTTTATTAAAATGGTGTATAAGGGTATATATATAAATATATTTTATGCACTGTATATGAGCTGGCGATTTCTAAGTCTGTGGTTCCAAGAGGGGGTAACCAGGCTCACTAATAAAGGTCAAGCCACTTGGCTGCCAGAATGCCCTGCTTCAGCACAGACCAGAAAGTCATTGTGATAAGCGTATCCCCGGTATAGTCAGGGGTTAATGGGAGTCGTCCCCGTCCCCCCAGTATACGGCCAGAACCATGGACCCGGTACTTGTGGTTCGGACTGTCTCCATCCAGCCATAATGTTGTGAGAGTGAAATTATGTCTAAGTCCAGCTTTGGTACATTAGAAGCAACTCTGAAACTTAACCTAAGCGTTTTTCGAAGCTACTTTTTAGCTAACTTCTTATAGGAAGGTCTAGGAGCTCTGAAAATGAACGTGCGCGTCTTTCACTCTTCCCGAGGGACTTAGAAGAATTTTGTGATATTTTTTATTAAAATGGTGTATAAGAGTATATATATAAATATATTTTATGCACTGTATATGAGCTGGCGATTTCTAAGTCTGTGGTTCCGAGAGGGGGTAACCAGGCTCACTAATAAAGGTCAAGCCACTTGGCTGCCAGAATGCCCTGCTTCAGCACAGACCAGAAAGGCATTGTGATAAGCGTATCCCCGGTATAGTCAGGGGTTAATGGGAGTCGTCCCCGTCCCCCCAGTATACGGCCAGAACCATGGACCCGGTACTTGTGGTTCGGACTGTCTCAAACCAGCCATAATGTTGTGAGAGTGAAATTATGTCTAAGTCCAGCTTTGGTACATTAGAAGCAACTCTGAAACTTAACCTAAGCGTTTTTCGAAGCTACTTTTTAGCTAACTTCTTATAGGAAGGTCTAGGAGCTCTGAAAATGAACGTGCGCGTCTTTCACTCTTCCCGAGGGACTTAGAAGAATTTTGTGATATTTTTTATTAAAATGGTGTATAAGGGTATATATATAAATATATTTTATGCACTGTATATGAGCTGGCGATTTCTAAGTCTGTGGTTCCGAGAGGGGGTAACCAGGCTCACTAATAAAGGTCAAGCCACTTGGCTGCCAGAATGCCCTGCTTCAGCACAGACCAGAAAGGCATTGTGATAAGCGTATCCCCGGTATAGTCAGGGGTTAATGGGAGTCGTCCCCGTCCCCCCAGTATACGGCCAGAACCATGGACCCGGTACTTGTGGTTCGGACTGTCTCCAACCAGCCATAATGTTGTGAGAGTGAAATTATGTCTAAGTCCAGCTTTGGTACATTAGAAGCAACTCTGAAACTTAACCTAAGCGTTTTTCGAAGCTACTTTTTGGCTAACTTCTTATAGGAAGGTCTAGGAGCTCTGAAAATGAACGTGCGCGTCTTTCACTCTTCCCGAGGGACTTAAAAGAATTTTGTGATATTTTTTATTAAAATGGTGTATAAGGGTATATATATAAATATATTTTATGCACTGTATATGAGCTGGCGATTTCTAAGTCTGTGGTTCCGAGAGGGGGTAACCAGGCTCACTAATAAAGGTCAAGCCACTTGGCTGCCAGAATGCCCTGCTTCAGCACAGACCAGAAAGTCATTGTGATAAGCGTATCCCCGGTATAGTCTAGGGTTAATGGGAGTCGTCCCCGTCCCCCCAGTATACGGCCAGAACCATGGACCCGGTACTTGTGGTTCGGACTGTCTCCAACCAGCCATAATGTTGTGAGAGTGAAATTATGTCTAAGTCCAGCTTTGGTACATTAGAAGCAACTCTGAAACTTAACCTAAGCGTTTTTCGAAGCTACTTTTTAGCTAACTTCTTATAGGAAGGTCTAGGAGCTCTGAAAATGAACGTGCGCGTCTTTCACTCTTCCCGAGGGACTTAGAAGAATTTTGTGATATTTTTTATTAAAATGGTGTATAAGGGTATATATATAAATATATTTTATGCACTGTATATGAGCTGGCGATTTCTAAGTCTGTGGTTCCGAGAGGGGGTAACCAGGCTCACTAATAAAGGTCAAGCCACTTGGCTGCCAGAATGCCCTGCTTCAGCACAGACCAGAAAGGCATTGTGATAAGCGTATCCCCGGTATAGTCAGGGGTTAATGGGAGTCGTCCCCGTCCCCCCAGTATACGGCCAGAACCATGGACCCGGTACTTGTGGTTCGGACTGTCTCCAACCAGCCATAATGTTGTGAGAGTGAAATTATGTCTAAGTCCAGCTTTGGTACATTAGAAGCAACTCTGAAACGTAACCTAAGCGTTTTTCGAAGCTACTTTTTAGCTAACTTCTTATAGGAAGGTCTAGGAGCTCTGAAAATGAACGTGCGCGTCTTTCACTCTTCCCGAGGGACTTAGAAGAATTTTGTGATATTTTTTATTAAAATGGTGTATAAGGGTATATATATAAATATATTTTATGCACTGTATATGAGCTGGCGATTTCTAAGTCTGTGGTTCCGAGAGGGGGTAACCAGGCTCACTAATAAAGGTCAAGCCACTTGGCTGCCAGAATGCCCTGCTTCAGCACAGACCAGAAAGGCATTGTGATAAGCGTATCCCCGGTATAGTCAGGGGTTAATGGGAGTCGTCCCCGTCCCCCCAGTATACGGCCAGAACCATGGACCCGGTACTTGTGGTTCGGACTGTCTCCAACCAGCCATAATGTTGTGAGAGTGAAATTATGTCTAAGTCCAGCTTTGGTACATTAGAAGCAACTCTGAAACTTAACCTAAGCGTTTTTCGAAGCTACTTTTTAGCTAACTTCTTATAGGAAGGTCTAGGAGCTCTGAAAATGAACGTGCGCGTCTTTCACTCTTCCCGAGGGACTTAGAAGAATTTTGTGATATTTTTTATTAAAATGGTGTATAAGGGTATATATATAAATATATTTTATGCACTGTATATGAGCTGGCGATTTCTAAGTCTGTGGTTCCGAGAGGGGGTAACCAGGCTCACTAATAAAGGTCAAGCCACTTGGCTGCCAGAATGCCCTGCTTCAGCACAGACCAGAAAGGCATTGTGATAAGCGTATCCCCGGTATAGTCAGGGGTTAATGGGAGTCGTCCCCGTCCCCCCAGTATACGGCCAGAACCATGGACCCGGTACTTGTGGTTCGGACTGTCTCCAACCAGCCATAATGTTGTGAGAGTGAAATTATGTCTAAGTCCAGCTTTGTTACATTAGAAGCAACTCTGAAACTTAACCTAAGCGTTTTTCGAAGCTACTTTTTGGCTAACTTCTTATAGGAAGGTCTAGGAGCTCTAAAAATGAACGTGCGCGTCTTTCACTCTTCCCGAGGGACTTAGAAGAATTTTGTGATATTTTTTATTAAAATGGTGTATAAGGGTATATATATAAATATATTTTATGCACTGTATATGAGCTGGCGATTTCTAAGTCTGTGGTTCCGAGAGGGGGTAACCAGGCTCACTAATAAAGGTCAAGCCACTTGGCTGCCAGAATGCCCTGCTTCAGCACAGACCAGAAAGGCATTGTGATAAGCGTATCCCCGGTATAGTCAGGGGTTAATGGGAGTCGTCCCCGTCCCCCCAGTATACGGCCAGAACCATGGACCCGGTACTTGTGGTTCGGACTGTCTCAAACCAGCCATAATGTTGTGAGAGTGAAATTATGTCTAAGTCCAGCTTTGGTACATTAGAAGCAACTCTGAAACTTAACCTAAGCGTTTTTCGAAGCTACTTTTTAGCTAACTTCTTATAGGAAGGTCTAGGAGCTCTGAAAATGAACGTGCGCGTCTTTCACTCTTCCCGAGGGACTTAGAAGAATTTTGTGATATTTTTTATTAAAATGGTGTATAAGGGTATATATATAAATATATTTTATGCACTGTATATGAGCTGGCGATTTCTAAGTCTGTGGTTCCAAGAGGGGGTAACCAGGCTCACTAATAAAGGTCAAGCCACTTGGCTGCCAGAATGCCCTGCTTCAGCACAGACCAGAAAGGCATTGTGATAAGCGTATCCCCGGTATAGTCAGGGGTTAATGGGAGTCGTCCCCGTCCCCCCAGTATACGGCTAGAACCATGGACCCGGTACTTGTGGTTCGGACTGTCTCCAACCAGCCATAATGTTGTGAGAGTGAAATTATGTCTAAGTCCAGCTTTGGTACATTAGAAGCAACTCTGAAACTTAACCTAAGCGTTTTTCGAAGCTACTTTTTGGCTAACTTCTTATAGGAAGGTCTAGGAGCTCTGAAAATGAACGTGCGCGTCTTTCACTCTTCCCGAGGGACTTAGAAGAATTTTGTGATATTTTTTATTAAAATGGTGTATAAGGGTATATATATAAATATATTTTATGCACTGTATATGAGCTGGCGATTTCTAAGTCTGTGGTTCCGAGAGGGGGTAACCAGGCTCACTAATAAAGGTCAAGCCACTTGGCTGCCAGAATGCCCTGCTTCAGCACAGACCAGAAAGGCATTGTGATAAGCGTATCCCCGGTATAGTCAGGGGTTAATGGGAGTCGTCCCCGTCCCCCCAGTATACGGCCAGAACCATGGACCCGGTACTTGTGGTTCGGACTGTCTCAAACCAGCCATAATGTTGTGAGAGTGAAATTATGTCTAAGTCCAGCTTTGGTACATTAGAAGCAACTCTGAAACTTAACCTAAGCGTTTTTCGAAGCTACTTTTTAGCTAACTTCTTATAGGAAGGTCTAGGAGCTCTGAAAATGAACGTGCGCGTCTTTCACTCTTCCCGAGGGACTTAGAAGAATTTTGTGATATTTTTTATTAAAATGGTGTATAAGGGTATATATATAAATATATTTTATGCACTGTATATGAGCTGGCGATTTCTAAGTCTGTGGTTCCAAGAGGGGGTAACCAGGCTCACTAATAAAGGTCAAGCCACTTGGCTGCCAGAATGCCCTGCTTCAGCACAGACCAGAAAGGCATTGTGATAAGCGTATCCCCGGTATAGTCAGGGGTTAATGGGAGTCGTCCCCGTCCCCCCAGTATACGGCTAGAACCATGGACCCGGTACTTGTGGTTCGGACTGTCTCCAACCAGCCATAATGTTGTGAGAGTGAAATTATGTCTAAGTCCAGCTTTGGTACATTAGAAGCAACTCTGAAACTTAACCTAAGCGTTTTTCGAAGCTACTTTTTGGCTAACTTCTTATAGGAAGGTCTAGGAGCTCTGAAAATGAACGTGCGCGTCTTTCACTCTTCCCGAGGGACTTAGAAGAATTTTGTGATATTTTTTATTAAAATGGTGTATAAGGGTATATATATAAATATATTTTATGCACTGTATATGAGCTGGCGATTTCTAAGTCTGTGGTTCCGAGAGGGGGTAACCAGGCTCACTAATAAAGGTCAAGCCACTTGGCTGCCAGAATGCCCTGCTTCAGCACAGACCAGAAAGGCATTGTGATAAGCGTATCCCCGGTATAGTCAGGGGTTAATGGGAGTCGTCCCCGTCCCCCCAGTATACGGCCAGAACCATGGACCCGGTACTTGTGGTTCGGACTGTCTCCAACCAGCCATAATGTTGTGAGAGTGAAATTATGTCTAAGTCCAGCTTTGGTACATTAGAAGCAACTCTGAAACTTAACCTAAGCGTTTTTCGAAGCTACTTTTTGGCTAACTTCTTATAGGAAGGTCTAGGAGCTCTGAAAATGAACGTGCGCGTCTTTCACTCTTCCCGAGGGACTTAGAAGAATTTTGTGATATTTTTTATTAAAATGGTGTATAAGGGTATATATATAAATATATTTTATGCACTGTATATGAGCTGGCGATTTCTAAGTCTGTGGTTCCGAGAGGGGGTAACCAGGCTCACTAATAAAGGTCAAGCCACTTGGCTGCCAGAATGCCCTGCTTCAGCACAGACCAGAAAGTCATTGTGATAAGCGTATCCCCGGTATAGTCAGGGGTTAATGGGAGTCGTCCCCGTCCCCCCAGTATACGGCCAGAACCATGGACCCGGTACTTGTGGTTCGGACTGTCTCCAACCAGCCATAATGTTGTGAGAGTGAAATTATGTCTAAGTCCAGCTTTGATACATTAGAAGCAACTCTGAAACTTAACCTAAGCGTTTTTCGAAGCTACTTTTTGGCTAACTTCTTATAGGAAGGTTTAGGAGCTCTGAAAATGAACGTGCGCGTCTTTCACTCTTCCCGAGGGACTTAGAAGAATTTTGTGATATTTTTTATTAAAATGGTGTATAAGGGTATATATATAAATATATTTTATGCACTGTATATGAGCTGGCGATTTCTAAGTCTGTGGTTCCAAGAGGGGGTAACCAGGCTCACTAATAAAGGTCAAGCCACTTGGCTGCCAGAATGCCCTGCTTCAGCACAGACCAGAAAGTCATTGTGATAAGCGTATCCCCGGTATAGTCAGGGGTTAATGGGAGTCGTCCCCGTCCCCCCAGTATACGGCCAGAACCATGGACCCGGTACTTGTGGTTCGGACTGTCTCCATCCAGCCATAATGTTGTGAGAGTGAAATTATGTCTAAGTCCAGCTTTGGTACATTAGAAGCAACTCTGAAACTTAACCTAAGCGTTTTTCGAAGCTACTTTTTGGCTAACTTCTTATAGGAAGGTCTAGGAGCTCTGAAAATGAACGTGCGCGTCTTTCACTCTTCCCGAGGGACTTAGAAGAATTTTGTGATATTTTTTATTAAAATGGTGTATAAGGGTATATATATAAATATATTTTATGCACTGTATATGAGCTGGCGATTTCTAAGTCTGTGGTTCCGAGAGGGGGTAACCAGGCTCACTAATAAAGGTCAAGCCACTTGGCTTCCAGAATGCCCTGCTTCAGCACAGACCAGAAAGGCATTGTGATAAGCGTATCCCCGGTATAGTCAGGGGTTAATGGGAGTCGTCCCCGTCCCCCCAGTATACGGCCAGAACCATGGACCCGGTACTTGTGGTTCGGACTGTCTCCAACCAGCCATAATGTTGTGAGAGTGAAATTATGTCTAAGTCCAGCTTTGATACATTAGAAGCAACTCTGAAACTTAACCTAAGCGTTTTTCGAAGCTACTTTTTGGCTAACTTCTTATAGGAAGGTTTAGGAGCTCTGAAAATGAACGTGCGCGTCTTTCACTCTTCCCGAGGGACTTAGAAGAATTTTGTGATATTTTTTATTAAAATGGTGTATAAGGGTATATATATAAATATATTTTATGCACTGTATATGAGCTGGCGATTTCTAAGTCTGTGGTTCCAAGAGGGGGTAACCAGGCTCACTAATAAAGGTCAAGCCACTTGGCTGCCAGAATGCCCTGCTTCAGCACAGACCAGAAAGTCATTGTGATAAGCGTATCCCCGGTATAGTCAGGGGTTAATGGGAGTCGTCCCCGTCCCCCCAGTATACGGCCAGAACCATGGACCCGGTACTTGTGGTTCGGACTGTCTCCATCCAGCCATAATGTTGTGAGAGTGAAATTATGTCTAAGTCCAGCTTTGGTACATTAGAAGCAACTCTGAAACTTAACCTAAGCGTTTTTCGAAGCTACTTTTTGGCTAACTTCTTATAGGAAGGTCTAGGAGCTCTGAAAATGAACGTGCGCGTCTTTCACTCTTCCCGAGGGACTTAGAAGAATTTTGTGATATTTTTTATTAAAATGGTGTATAAGGGTATATATATAAATATATTTTATGCACTGTATATGAGCTGGCGATTTCTAAGTCTGTGGTTCCGAGAGGGGGTAACCAGGCTCACTAATAAAGGTCAAGCCACTTGGCTTCCAGAATGCCCTGCTTCAGCACAGACCAGAAAGGCATTGTGATAAGCGTATCCCCGGTATAGTCAGGGGTTAATGGGAGTCGTCCCCGTCCCCCCAGTATACGGCCAGAACCATGGACCCGGTACTTGTGGTTCGGACTGTCTCCAACCAGCCATAATGTTGTGAGAGTGAAATTATGTCTAAGTCCAGCTTTGGTACATTAGAAGCAACTCTGAAACTTAACCTAAGCGTTTTTCGAAGCTACTTTTTTGCTAACTTCTTATAGGAAGGTCTAGGAGCTCTTAAAATGAACGTGCGCGTCTTTCACTCTTCCCGAGGGACTTAGAAGAATTTTGTGATATTTTTTATTAAAATGGTGTATAAGGGTATATATATAAATATATTTTATGCACTGTATATGAGCTGGCGATTTCTAAGTCTGTGGTTCCGAGAGGGGGTAACCAGGCTCACTAATAAAGGTCAAGCCACTTGGCTGCCAGAATGCCCTGCTTCAGCACAGACCAGAAAGGCATTGTGATAAGCGTATCCCCGGTATAGTCAGGGGTTAATGGGAGTCGTCCCCGTCCCCCCAGTATACGGCCAGAACCATGGACCCGGTACTTGTGGTTCGGACTGTCTCCAACCAGCCATAATGTTGTGAGAGTGAAATTATGTCTAAGTCCAGCTTTGATACATTAGAAGCAACTCTGAAACTTAACCTAAGCGTTTTTCGAAGCTACTTTTTGCCTAACTTCTTATAGGAAGGTCTAGGAGCTCTGAAAATGAACGTGCGCGTCTTTCACTCTTCCCGAGGGACTTAGAAGAATTTTGTGATATTTTTTATTAAAATGGTGTATAAGGGTATATATATAAATATATTTTATGCACTGTATATGAGCTGGCGATTTCTAAGTCTGTGGTTCCAAGAGGGGGTAACCAGGCTCACTAATAAAGGTCAAGCCACTTGCCTGCCAGAATGCCCTGCTTCAGCACAGACCAGAAAGTCATTGTGATAAGCGTATCCCCGGTATAGTCAGGGGTTAATGGGAGTCGTCCCCGTCCCCCCAGTATACGGCCAGAACCATGGACCCGGTACTTGTGGTTCGGACTGTCTCCAACCAGCCATAATGTTGTGAGAGTGAAATTATGTCTAAGTCCAGCTTTGGTACATTAGAAGCAACTCTGAAACTTAACCTAAGCGTTTTTCGAAGCTACTTTTTAGCTAACTTCTTATAGGAAGGTCTAGGAGCTCTGAAAATGAACGTGCGCGTCTTTCACTCTTCCCGAGGGACTTAGAAGAATTTTGTGATATTTTTTATTAACATGGTGTATAAGAGTATATATATAAATATATTTTATGCACTGTATATGAGCTGGCGATTTCTAAGTCTGTGGTTCCGAGAGGGGGTAACCAGGCTCACTAATAAAGGTCAAGCCACTTGGCTGCCAGAATGCCCTGCTTCAGCACAGACCAGAAAGGCATTGTGATAAGCGTATCCCCGGTATAGTCAGGGGTTAATGGGAGTCGTCCCCGTCCCCCCAGTATACGGCCAGAACCATGGACCCGGTACTTGTGGTTCGGACTGTCTCAAACCAGCCATAATGTTGTGAGAGTGAAATTATGTCTAAGTCCAGCTTTGGTACATTAGAAGCAACTCTGAAACTTAACCTAAGCGTTTTTCGAAGCTACTTTTTAGCTAACTTCTTATAGGAAGGTCTAGGAGCTCTGAAAATGAACGTGCGCGTCTTTCACTCTTCCCGAGGGACTTAGAAGAATTTTGTGATATTTTTTATTAAAATGGTGTATAAGGGTATATATATAAATATATTTTATGCACTGTATATGAGCTGGCGATTTCTAAGTCTGTGGTTCCGAGAGGGGGTAACCAGGCTCACTAATAAAGGTCAAGCCACTTGGCTGCCAGAATGCCCTGCTTCAGCACAGACCAGAAAGGCATTGTGATAAGCGTATCCCCGGTATAGTCAGGGGTTAATGGGAGTCGTCCCCGTCCCCCCAGTATACGGCCAGAACCATGGACCCGGTACTTGTGGTTCGGACTGTCTCCAACCAGCCATAATGTTGTGAGAGTGAAATTATGTCTAAGTCCAGCTTTGGTACATTAGAAGCAACTCTGAAACTTAACCTAAGCGTTTTTCGAAGCTACTTTTTAGCTAACTTCTTATAGGAAGGTCTAGGAGCTCTGAAAATGAACGTGCGCGTCTTTCACTCTTCCCGAGGGACTTAGAAGAATTTTGTGATATTTTTTATTAAAATGGTGTATAAGGGTATATATATAAATATATTTTATGCACTGTATATGAGCTGGCGATTTCTAAGTCTGTGGTTCCGAGAGGGGGTAACCAGGCTCACTAATAAAGGTCAAGCCACTTGGCTGCCAGAATGCCCTGCTTCAGCACAGACCAGAAAGGCATTGTGATAAGCGTATCCCCGGTATAGTCAGGGGTTAATGGGAGTCGTCCCCGTCCCCCCAGTATACGGCCAGAACCATGGACCCGGTACTTGTGGTTCGGACTGTCTCCAACCAGCCATAATGTTGTGAGAGTGAAATTATGTCTAAGTCCAGCTTTGGTACATTAGAAGCAACTCTGAAACTTAACCTAAGCGTTTTTCGAAGCTACTTTTTAGCTAACTTCTTATAGGAAGGTCTAGGAGCTCTGAAAATGAACGTGCGCGTCTTTCACTCTTCCCGAGGGACTTAGAAGAATTTTGTGATATTTTTTATTAAAATGGTGTATAAGGGTATATATATAAATATATTTTATGCACTGTATATGAGCTGGCGATTTCTAAGTCTGTGGTTCCGAGAGGGGGTAACCAGGCTCACTAATAAAGGTCAAGCCACTTGGCTGCCAGAATGCCCTGCTTCAGCACAGACCAGAAAGGCATTGTGATAAGCGTATCCCCGGTATAGTCAGGGGTTAATGGGAGTCGTCCCCGTCCCCCCAGTATACGGCCAGAACCATGGACCCGGTACTTGTGGTTCGGACTGTCTCCAACCAGCCATAATGTTGTGAGAGTGAAATTATGTCTAAGTCCAGCTTTGGTACATTAGAAGCAACTCTGAAACTTAACCTAAGCGTTTTTCGAAGCTACTTTTTAGCTAACTTCTTATAGGAAGGTCTAGGAGCTCTGAAAATGAACGTGCGCGTCTTTCACTCTTCCCGAGGGACTTAGAAGAATTTTGTGATATTTTTTATTAAAATGGTGTATAAGGGTATATATATAAATATATTTTATGCACTGTATATGAGCTGGCGATTTCTAAGTCTGTGGTTCCGAGAGGGGGTAACCAGGCTCACTAATAAAGGTCAAGCCACTTGGCTGCCAGAATGCCCTGCTTCAGCACAGACCAGAAAGGCATTGTGATAAGCGTATCCCCGGTATAGTCAGGGGTTAATGGGAGTCGTCCCCGTCCCCCCAGTATACGGCCAGAACCATGGACCCGGTACTTGTGGTTCGGACTGTCTCCAACCAGCCATAATGTTGTGAGAGTGAAATTATGTCTAAGTCCAGCTTTGGTACATTAGAAGCAACTCTGAAACTTAACCTAAGCGTTTTTCGAAGCTACTTTTTAGCTAACTTCTTATAGGAAGGTCTAGGAGCTCTGAAAATGAACGTGCGCGTCTTTCACTCTTCCCGAGGGACTTAGAAGAATTTTGTGATATTTTTTATTAAAATGGTGTATAAGGGTATATATATAAATATATTTTATGCACTGTATATGAGCTGGCGATTTCTAAGTCTGTGGTTCCGAGAGGGGGTAACCAGGCTCACTAATAAAGGTCAAGCCACTTGGCTGCCAGAATGCCCTGCTTCAGCACAGACCAGAAAGGCATTGTGATAAGCGTATCCCCGGTATAGTCAGGGGTTAATGGGAGTCGTCCCCGTCCCCCCAGTATACGGCCAGAACCATGGACCCGGTACTTGTGGTTCGGACTGTCTCCAACCAGCCATAATGTTGTGAGAGTGAAATTATGTCTAAGTCCAGCTTTGGTACATTAGAAGCAACTCTGAAACTTAACCTAAGCGTTTTTCGAAGCTACTTTTTGGCTAACTTCTTATAGGAAGGTCTAGGAGCTCTAAAAATGAACGTGCGCGTCTTTCACTCTTCCCGAGGGACTTAGAAGAATTTTGTGATATTTTTTATTAAAATGGTGTATAAGGGTATATATATAAATATATTTTATGCACTGTATATGAGCTGGCGATTTCTAAGTCTGTGGTTCCGAGAGGGGGTAACCAGGCTCACTAATAAAGGTCAAGCCACTTGGCTGCCAGAATGCCCTGCTTCAGCACAGACCAGAAAGGCATTGTGATAAGCGTATCCCCGGTATAGTCAGGGGTTAATGGGAGTCGTCCCCGTCCCCCCAGTATACGGCTAGAACCATGGACCCGGTACTTGTGGTTCGGACTGTCTCCAACCAGCCATAATGTTGTGAGAGTGAAATTATGTCTAAGTCCAGCTTTGGTACATTAGAAGCAACTCTGAAACTTAACCTAAGCGTTTTTCGAAGCTACTTTTTGGCTAACTTCTTATAGGAAGGTCTAGGAGCTCTGAAAATGAACGTGCGCGTCTTTCACTCTTCCCGAGGGACTTAGAAGAATTTTGTGATATTTTTTATTAAAATGGTGTATAAGGGTATATATATAAATATATTTTATGCACTGTATATGAGCTGGCGATTTCTAAGTCTGTGGTTCCGAGAGGGGGTAACCAGGCTCACTAATAAAGGTCAAGCCACTTGGCTGCCAGAATGCCCTGCTTCAGCACAGACCAGAAAGGCATTGTGATAAGCGTATCCCCGGTATAGTCAGGGGTTAATGGGAGTCGTCCCCGTCCCCCCAGTATACGGCCAGAACCATGGACCCGGTACTTGTGGTTCGGACTGTCTCCAACCAGCCATAATGTTGTGAGAGTGAAATTATGTCTAAGTCCAGCTTTGGTACATTAGAAGCAACTCTGAAACTTCACCTAAGCGTTTTTCGAAGCTACTTTTTGGCTAACTTCTTATAGGAAGGTCTAGGAGCTCTGAAAATGAACGTGCGCGTCTTTCACTCTTCCCGAGGGACTTAGAAGAATTTTGTGATATTTTTTATTAAAATGGTGTATAAGGGTATATATATAAATATATTTTATGCACTGTATATGAGCTGGCGATTTCTAAGTCTGTGGTTCCGAGAGGGGGTAACCAGGCTCACTAATAAAGGTCAAGCCACTTGGCTGCCAGAATGCCCTGCTTCAGCACAGACCAGAAAGTCATTGTGATAAGCGTATCCCCGGTATAGTCAGGGGTTAATGGGAGTCGTCCCCGTCCCCCCAGTATACGGCCAGAACCATGGACCCGGTACTTGTGGTTCGGACTGTCTCCAACCAGCCATAATGTTGTGAGAGTGAAATTATGTCTAAGTCCAGCTTTGATACATTAGAAGCAACTCTGAAACTTAACCTAAGCGTTTTTCGAAGCTACTTTTTGGCTAACTTCTTATAGGAAGGTTTAGGAGCTCTGAAAATGAACGTGCGCGTCTTTCACTCTTCCCGAGGGACTTAGAAGAATTTTGTGATATTTTTTATTAAAATGGTGTATAAGGGTATATATATAAATATATTTTATGCACTGTATATGAGCTGGCGATTTCTAAGTCTGTGGTTCCAAGAGGGGGTAACCAGGCTCACTAATAAAGGTCAAGCCACTTGGCTGCCAGAATGCCCTGCTTCAGCACAGACCAGAAAGTCATTGTGATAAGCGTATCCCCGGTATAGTCAGGGGTTAATGGGAGTCGTCCCCGTCCCCCCAGTATACGGCCAGAACCATGGACCCGGTACTTGTGGTTCGGACTGTCTCCATCCAGCCATAATGTTGTGAGAGTGAAATTATGTCTAAGTCCAGCTTTGGTACATTAGAAGCAACTCTGAAACTTAACCTAAGCGTTTTTCGAAGCTACTTTTTGGCTAACTTCTTATAGGAAGGTCTAGGAGCTCTGAAAATGAACGTGCGCGTCTTTCACTCTTCCCGAGGGACTTAGAAGAATTTTGTGATATTTTTTATTAAAATGGTGTATAAGGGTATATATATAAATATATTTTATGCACTGTATATGAGCTGGCGATTTCTAAGTCTGTGGTTCCGAGAGGGGGTAACCAGGCTCACTAATAAAGGTCAAGCCACTTGGCTGCCAGAATGCCCTGCTTCAGCACAGACCAGAAAGGCATTGTGATAAGCGTATCCCCGGTATAGTCAGGGGTTAATGGGAGTCGTCCCCGTCCCCCCAGTATACGGCCAGAACCATGGACCCGGTACTTGTGGTTCGGACTGTCTCCAACCAGCCATAATGTTGTGAGAGTGAAATTATGTCTAAGTCCAGCTTTGATACATTAGAAGCAACTCTGAAACTTAACCTAAGCGTTTTTCGAAGCTACTTTTTGCCTAACTTCTTATAGGAAGGTCTAGGAGCTCTGAAAATGAACGTGCGCGTCTTTCACTCTTCCCGAGGGACTTAGAAGAATTTTGTGATATTTTTTATTAAAATGGTGTATAAGGGTATATATATAAATATATTTTATGCACTGTATATGAGCTGGCGATTTCTAAGTCTGTGGTTCCAAGAGGGGGTAACCAGGCTCACTAATAAAGGTCAAGCCACTTGCCTGCCAGAATGCCCTGCTTCAGCACAGACCAGAAAGTCATTGTGATAAGCGTATCCCCGGTATAGTCAGGGGTTAATGGGAGTCGTCCCCGTCCCCCCAGTATACGGCCAGAACCATGGACCCGGTACTTGTGGTTCGGACTGTCTCCAACCAGCCATAATGTTGTGAGAGTGAAATTATGTCTAAGTCCAGCTTTGGTACATTAGAAGCAACTCTGAAACTTAACCTAAGCGTTTTTCGAAGCTACTTTTTAGCTAACTTCTTATAGGAAGGTCTAGGAGCTCTGAAAATGAACGTGCGCGTCTTTCACTCTTCCCGAGGGACTTAGAAGAATTTTGTGATATTTTTTATTAAAATGGTGTATAAGGGTATATATATAAATATATTTTATGCACTGTATATGAGCTGGCGATTTCTAAGTCTGTGGTTCCGAGAGGGGGTAACCAGGCTCACTAATAAAGGTCAAGCCACTTGCCTGCCAGAATGCCCTGCTTCAGCACAGACCAGAAAGTCATTGTGATAAGCGTATCCCCGGTATAGTCAGGGGTTAATGGGAGTCGTCCCCGTCCCCCCAGTATACGGCCAGAACCATGGACCCGGTACTTGTGGTTCGGACTGTCTCCAACCAGCCATAATGTTGTGAGAGTGAAATTATGTCTAAGTCCAGCTTTGATACATTAGAAGCAACTCTGAAACGTAACCTAAGCGTTTTTCGAAGCTACTTTTTGCCTAACTTCTTATAGGAAGGTCTAGGAGCTCTGAAAATGAACGTGCGCGTCTTTCACTCTTCCCGAGGGACTTAGAAGAATTTTGTGATATTTTTTATTAAAATGGTGTATAAGGGTATATATATAAATATATTTTATGCACTGTATATGAGCTGGCGATTTCTAAGTCTGTGGTTCCAAGAGGGGGTAACCAGGCTCACTAATAAAGGTCAAGCCACTTGCCTGCCAGAATGCCCTGCTTCAGCACAGACCAGAAAGTCATTGTGATAAGCGTATCCCCGGTATAGTCAGGGGTTAATGGGAGTCGTCCCCGTCCCCCCAGTATACGGCCAGAACCATGGACCCGGTACTTGTGGTTCGGACTGTCTCCAACCAGCCATAATGTTGTGAGAGTGAAATTATGTCTAAGTCCAGCTTTGGTACATTAGAAGCAACTCTGAAACTTAACCTAAGCGTTTTTCGAAGCTACTTTTTAGCTAACTTCTTATAGGAAGGTCTAGGAGCTCTGAAAATGAACGTGCGCGTCTTTCACTCTTCCCGAGGGACTTAGAAGAATTTTGTGATATTTTTTATTAAAATGGTGTATAAGAGTATATATATAAATATATTTTATGCACTGTATATGAGCTGGCGATTTCTAAGTCTGTGGTTCCGAGAGGGGGTAACCAGGCTCACTAATAAAGGTCAAGCCACTTGGCTGCCAGAATGCCCTGCTTCAGCACAGACCAGAAAGGCATTGTGATAAGCGTATCCCCGGTATAGTCAGGGGTTAATGGGAGTCGTCCCCGTCCCCCCAGTATACGGCCAGAACCATGGACCCGGTACTTGTGGTTCGGACTGTCTCCAACCAGCCATAATGTTGTGAGAGTGAAATTATGTCTAAGTCCAGCTTTGGTACATTAGAAGCAACTCTGAAACTTAACCTAAGCGTTTTTCGAAGCTACTTTTTTGCTAACTTCTTATAGGAAGGTCTAGGAGCTCTGAAAATGAACGTGCGCGTCTTTCACTCTTCCCGAGGGACTTAGAAGAATTTTGTGATATTTTTTATTAAAATGGTGTATAAGGGTATATATATAAATATATTTTATGCACTGTATATGAGCTGGCGATTTCTAAGTCTGTGGTTCCAAGAGGGGGTAACCAGGCTCACTAATAAAGGTCAAGCCACTTGCCTGCCAGAATGCCCTGCTTCAGCACAGACCAGAAAGTCATTGTGATAAGCGTATCCCCGGTATAGTCAGGGGTTAATGGGAGTCGTCCCCGTCCCCCCAGTATACGGCCAGAACCATGGACCCGGTACTTGTGGTTCGGACTGTCTCCAACCAGCCATAATGTTGTGAGAGTGAAATTATGTCTAAGTCCAGCTTTGGTACATTAGAAGCAACTCTGAAACTTAACCTAAGCGTTTTTCGAAGCTACTTTTTAGCTAACTTCTTATAGGAAGGTCTAGGAGCTCTGAAAATGAACGTGCGCGTCTTTCACTCTTCCCGAGGGACTTAGAAGAATTTTGTGATATTTTTTATTAAAATGGTGTATAAGAGTATATATATAAATATATTTTATGCACTGTATATGAGCTGGCGATTTCTAAGTCTGTGGTTCCGAGAGGGGGTAACCAGGCTCACTAATAAAGGTCAAGCCACTTGGCTGCCAGAATGCCCTGCTTCAGCACAGACCAGAAAGGCATTGTGATAAGCGTATCCCCGGTATAGTCAGGGGTTAATGGGAGTCGTCCCCGTCCCCCCAGTATACGGCCAGAACCATGGACCCGGTACTTGTGGTTCGGACTGTCTCCAACCAGCCATAATGTTGTGAGAGTGAAATTATGTCTAAGTCCAGCTTTGGTACATTAGAAGCAACTCTGAAACTTAACCTAAGCGTTTTTCGAAGCTACTTTTTAGCTAACTTCTTATAGGAAGGTCTAGGAGCTCTGAAAATGAACGTGCGCGTCTTTCACTCTTCCCGAGGGACTTAGAAGAATTTTGTGATATTTTTTATTAAAATGGTGTATAAGAGTATATATATAAATATATTTTATGCACTGTATATGAGCTGGCGATTTCTAAGTCTGTGGTTCCGAGAGGGGGTAACCAGGCTCACTAATAAAGGTCAAGCCACTTGGCTGCCAGAATGCCCTGCTTCAGCACAGACCAGAAAGTCATTGTGATAAGCGTATCCCCGGTATAGTCAGGGGTTAATGGGAGTCGTCCCCGTCCCCCCAGTATACGGCCAGAACCATGGACCCGGTACTTGTGGTTCGGACTGTCTCAAACCAGCCATAATGTTGTGAGAGTGAAATTATGTCTAAGTCCAGCTTTGGTACATTAGAAGCAACTCTGAAACTTAACCTAAGCGTTTTTCGAAGCTACTTTTTAGCTAACTTCTTATAGGAAGGTCTAGGAGCTCTGAAAATGAACGTGCGCGTCTTTCACTCTTCCCGAGGGACTTAGAAGAATTTTGTGATATTTTTTATTAAAATGGTGTATAAGGGTATATATATAAATATATTTTATGCACTGTATATGAGCTGGCGATTTCTAAGTCTGTGGTTCCGAGAGGGGGTAACCAGGCTCACTAATAAAGGTCAAGCCACTTGGCTGCCAGAATGCCCTGCTTCAGCACAGACCAGAAAGGCATTGTGATAAGCGTATCCCCGGTATAGTCAGGGGTTAATGGGAGTCGTCCCCGTCCCCCCAGTATACGGCCAGAACCATGGACCCGGTACTTGTGGTTCGGACTGTCTCCAACCAGCCATAATGTTGTGAGAGTGAAATTATGTCTAAGTCCAGCTTTGATACATTAGAAGCAACTCTGAAACTTAACCTAAGCGTTTTTCGAAGCTACTTTTTGGCTAACTTCTTATAGGAAGGTCTAGGAGCTCTGAAAATGAACGTGCGCGTCTTTCACTCTTCCCGAGGGACTTAGAAGAATTTTGTGATATTTTTTATTAAAATGGTGTATAAGGGTATATATATAAATATATTTTATGCACTGTATATGAGCTGGCGATTTCTAAGTCTGTGGTTCCAAGAGGGGGTAACCAGGCTCACTAATAAAGGTCAAGCCACTTGCCTGCCAGAATGCCCTGCTTCAGCACAGACCAGAAAGTCATTGTGATAAGCGTATCCCCGGTATAGTCAGGGGTTAATGGGAGTCGTCCCCGTCCCCCCAGTATACGGCCAGAACCATGGACCCGGTACTTGTGGTTCGGACTGTCTCCAACCAGCCATAATGTTGTGAGAGTGAAATTATGTCTAAGTCCAGCTTTGGTACATTAGAAGCAACTCTGAAACTTAACCTAAGCGTTTTTCGAAGCTACTTTTTAGCTAACTTCTTATAGGAAGGTCTAGGAGCTCTGAAAATGAACGTGCGCGTCTTTCACTCTTCCCGAGGGACTTAGAAGAATTTTGTGATATTTTTTATTAAAATGGTGTATAAGAGTATATATATAAATATATTTTATGCACTGTATATGAGCTGGCGATTTCTAAGTCTGTGGTTCCGAGAGGGGGTAACCAGGCTCACTAATAAAGGTCAAGCCACTTGGCTGCCAGAATGCCCTGCTTCAGCACAGACCAGAAAGGCATTGTGATAAGCGTATCCCCGGTATAGTCAGGGGTTAATGGGAGTCGTCCCCGTCCCCCCAGTATACGGCCAGAACCATGGACCCGGTACTTGTGGTTCGGACTGTCTCCAACCAGCCATAATGTTGTGAGAGTGAAATTATGTCTAAGTCCAGCTTTGGTACATTAGAAGCAACTCTGAAACTTAACCTAAGCGTTTTTCGAAGCTACTTTTTTGCTAACTTCTTATAGGAAGGTCTAGGAGCTCTGAAAATGAACGTGCGCGTCTTTCACTCTTTCCGAGGGACTTAGAAGAATTTTGTGATATTTTTTATTAAAATGGTGTATAAGGGTATATATATAAATATATTTTATGCACTGTATATGAGCTGGCGATTTCTAAGTCTGTGGTTCCGAGAGGGGGTAACCAGGCTCACTAATAAAGGTCAAGCCACTTGGCTGCCAGAATGCCCTGCTTCAGCACAGACCAGAAAGGCATTGTGATAAGCGTATCCCCGGTATAGTCAGGGGTTAATGGGAGTCGTCCCCGTCCCCCCAGTATACGGCCAGAACCATGGACCCGGTACTTGTGGTTCGGACTGTCTCCAACCAGCCATAATGTTGTGAGAGTGAAATTATGTCTAAGTCCAGCTTTGATACATTAGAAGCAACTCTGAAACTTAACCTAAGCGTTTTTCGAAGCTACTTTTTGCCTAACTTCTTATAGGAAGGTCTAGGAGCTCTGAAAATGAACGTGCGCGTCTTTCACTCTTCCCGAGGGACTTAGAAGAATTTTGTGATATTTTTTATTAAAATGGTGTATAAGGGTATATATATAAATATATTTTATGCACTGTATATGAGCTGGCGATTTCTAAGTCTGTGGTTCCAAGAGGGGGTAACCAGGCTCACTAATAAAGGTCAAGCCACTTGCCTGCCAGAATGCCCTGCTTCAGCACAGACCAGAAAGTCATTGTGATAAGCGTATCCCCGGTATAGTCAGGGGTTAATGGGAGTCGTCCCCGTCCCCCCAGTATACGGCCAGAACCATGGACCCGGTACTTGTGGTTCGGACTGTCTCCAACCAGCCATAATGTTGTGAGAGTGAAATTATGTCTAAGTCCAGCTTTGGTACATTAGAAGCAACTCTGAAACGTAACCTAAGCGTTTTTCGAAGCTACTTTTTAGCTAACTTCTTATAGGAAGGTCTAGGAGCTCTGAAAATGAACGTGCGCGTCTTTCACTCTTCCCGAGGGACTTAGAAGAATTTTGTGATATTTTTTATTAAAATGGTGTATAAGAGTATATATATAAATATATTTTATGCACTGTATATGAGCTGGCGATTTCTAAGTCTGTGGTTCCGAGAGGGGGTAACCAGGCTCACTAATAAAGGTCAAGCCACTTGGCTGCCAGAATGCCCTGCTTCAGCACAGACCAGAAAGGCATTGTGATAAGCGTATCCCCGGTATAGTCAGGGGTTAATGGGAGTCGTCCCCGTCCCCCCAGTATACGGCCAGAACCATGGACCCGGTACTTGTGGTTCGGACTGTCTCAAACCAGCCATAATGTTGTGAGAGTGAAATTATGTCTAAGTCCAGCTTTGGTACATTAGAAGCAACTCTGAAACTTAACCTAAGCGTTTTTCGAAGCTACTTTTTAGCTAACTTCTTATAGGAAGGTCTAGGAGCTCTGAAAATGAACGTGCGCGTCTTTCACTCTTCCCGAGGGACTTAGAAGAATTTTGTGATATTTTTTATTAAAATGGTGTATAAGGGTATATATATAAATATATTTTATGCACTGTATATGAGCTGGCGATTTCTAAGTCTGTGGTTCCGAGAGGGGGTAACCAGGCTCACTAATAAAGGTCAAGCCACTTGGCTGCCAGAATGCCCTGCTTCAGCACAGACCAGAAAGGCATTGTGATAAGCGTATCCCCGGTATAGTCAGGGGTTAATGGGAGTCGTCCCCGTCCCCCCAGTATACGGCCAGAACCATGGACCCGGTACTTGTGGTTCGGACTGTCTCCAACCAGCCATAATGTTGTGAGAGTGAAATTATGTCTAAGTCCAGCTTTGATACATTAGAAGCAACTCTGAAACTTAACCTAAGCGTTTTTCGAAGCTACTTTTTGCCTAACTTCTTATAGGAAGGTCTAGGAGCTCTGAAAATGAACGTGCGCGTCTTTCACTCTTCCCGAGGGACTTAGAAGAATTTTGTGATATTTTTTATTAAAATGGTGTATAAGGGTATATATATAAATATATTTTATGCACTGTATATGAGCTGGCGATTTCTAAGTCTGTGGTTCCAAGAGGGGGTAACCAGGCTCACTAATAAAGGTCAAGCCACTTGCCTGCCAGAATGCCCTGCTTCAGCACAGACCAGAAAGTCATTGTGATAAGCGTATCCCCGGTATAGTCAGGGGTTAATGGGAGTCGTCCCCGTCCCCCCAGTATACGGCCAGAACCATGGACCCGGTACTTGTGGTTCGGACTGTCTCCAACCAGCCATAATGTTGTGAGAGTGAAATTATGTCTAAGTCCAGCTTTGGTACATTAGAAGCAACTCTGAAACTTAACCTAAGCGTTTTTCGAAGCTACTTTTTAGCTAACTTCTTATAGGAAGGTCTAGGAGCTCTGAAAATGAACGTGCGCGTCTTTCACTCTTCCCGAGGGACTTAGAAGAATTTTGTGATATTTTTTATTAAAATGGTGTATAAGAGTATATATATAAATATATTTTATGCACTGTATATGAGCTGGCGATTTCTAAGTCTGTGGTTCCGAGAGGGGGTAACCAGGCTCACTAATAAAGGTCAAGCCACTTGGCTGCCAGAATGCCCTGCTTCAGCACAGACCAGAAAGGCATTGTGATAAGCGTATCCCCGGTATAGTCAGGGGTTAATGGGAGTCGTCCCCGTCCCCCCAGTATACGGCCAGAACCATGGACCCGGTACTTGTGGTTCGGACTGTCTCAAACCAGCCATAATGTTGTGAGAGTGAAATTATGTCTAAGTCCAGCTTTGGTACATTAGAAGCAACTCTGAAACTTAACCTAAGCGTTTTTCGAAGCTACTTTTTAGCTAACTTCTTATAGGAAGGTCTAGGAGCTCTGAAAATGAACGTGCGCGTCTTTCACTCTTCCCTAGGGACTTAGAAGAATTTTGTGATATTTTTTATTAAAATGGTGTATAAGGGTATATATATAAATATATTTTATGCACTGTATATGAGCTGGCGATTTTTAAGTCTGTGGTTCCGAGAGGGGGTAACCAGGCTCACTAATAAAGGTCAAGCCACTTGGCTGCCAGAATGCCCTGCTTCAGCACAGACCAGAAAGGCATTGTGATAAGCGTATCCCCGGTATAGTCAGGGGTTAATGGGAGTCGTCCCCGTCCCCCCAGTATACGGCTAGAACCATGGACCCGGTACTTGTGGTTCGGACTGTCTCCAACCAGCCATAATGTTGTGAGAGTGAAATTATGTCTAAGTCCAGCTTTGGTACATTAGAAGCAACTCTGAAACTTAACCTAAGCGTTTTTCGAAGCTACTTTTTGGCTAACTTCTTATAGGAAGGTCTAGGAGCTCTGAAAATGAACGTGCGCGTCTTTCACTCTTCCCGAGGGACTTAGAAGAATTTTGTGATATTTTTTATTAAAATGGTGTATAAGGGTATATATATAAATATATTTTATGCACTGTATATGAGCTGGCGATTTCTAAGTCTGTGGTTCCGAGAGGGGGTAACCAGGCTCACTAATAAAGGTCAAGCCACTTGGCTGCCAGAATGCCCTGCTTCAGCACAGACCAGAAAGGCATTGTGATAAGCGTATCCCCGGTATAGTCAGGGGTTAATGGGAGTCGTCCCCGTCCCCCCAGTATACGGCCAGAACCATGGACCCGGTACTTGTGGTTCGGACTGTCTCAAACCAGCCATAATGTTGTGAGAGTGAAATTATGTCTAAGTCCAGCTTTGGTACATTAGAAGCAACTCTGAAACTTAACCTAAGCGTTTTTCGAAGCTACTTTTTAGCTAACTTCTTATAGGAAGGTCTAGGAGCTCTGAAAATGAACGTGCGCGTCTTTCACTCTTCCCTAGGGACTTAGAAGAATTTTGTGATATTTTTTATTAAAATGGTGTATAAGGGTATATATATAAATATATTTTATGCACTGTATATGAGCTGGCGATTTTTAAGTCTGTGGTTCCGAGAGGGGGTAACCAGGCTCACTAATAAAGGTCAAGCCACTTGGCTGCCAGAATGCCCTGCTTCAGCACAGACCAGAAAGGCATTGTGATAAGCGTATCCCCGGTATAGTCAGGGGTTAATGGGAGTCGTCCCCGTCCCCCCAGTATACGGCTAGAACCATGGACCCGGTACTTGTGGTTCGGACTGTCTCCAACCAGCCATAATGTTGTGAGAGTGAAATTATGTCTAAGTCCAGCTTTGGTACATTAGAAGCAACTCTGAAACTTAACCTAAGCGTTTTTGGAAGCTACTTTTTGGCTAACTTCTTATAGGAAGGTCTAGGAGCTCTGAAAATGAACGTGCTCGTCTTTCACTCTTCCCGAGGGACTTAGAAGAATTTTGTGATATTTTTTATTAAAATGGTGTATAAGGGTATATATATAAATATATTTTATGCACTGTATATGAGCTGGCGATTTCTAAGTCTGTGGTTCCGAGAGGGGGTAACCAGGCTCACTAATAAAGGTCAAGCCACTTGGCTGCCAGAATGCCCTGCTTCAGCACAGACCAGAAAGGCATTGTGATAAGCGTATCCCCGGTATAGTCAGGGGTTAATGGGAGTCGTCCCCGTCCCCCCAGTATACGGCCAGAACCATGGACCCGGTACTTGTGGTTCGGACTGTCTCCAACCAGCCATAATGTTGTGAGAGTGAAATTATGTCTAAGTCCAGCTTTGGTACATTAGAAGCAACTCTGAAACTTAACCTAAGCGTTTTTCGAAGCTACTTTTTGGCTAACTTCTTATAGGAAGGTCTAGGAGCTCTGAAAATGAACGTGCGCGTCTTTCACTCTTCCCGAGGGACTTAGAAGAATTTTGTGATATTTTTTATTAAAATGGTGTATAAGGGTATATATATAAATATATTTTATGCACTGTATATGAGCTGGCGATTTCTAAGTCTGTGGTTCCGAGAGGGGGTAACCAGGCTCACTAATAAAGGTCAAGCCACTTGGCTGCCAGAATGCCCTGCTTCAGCACAGACCAGAAAGTCATTGTGATAAGCGTATCCCCGGTATAGTCAGGGGTTAATGGGAGTCGTCCCCGTCCCCCCAGTATACGGCCAGAACCATGGACCCGGTACTTGTGGTTCGGACTGTCTCCAACCAGCCATAATGTTGTGAGAGTGAAATTATGTCTAAGTCCAGCTTTGATACATTAGAAGCAACTCTGAAACTTAACCTAAGCGTTTTTCGAAGCTACTTTTTGGCTAACTTCTTATAGGAAGGTCTAGGAGCTCTGAAAATGAACGTGCGCGTCTTTCACTCTTCCCGAGGGACTTAGAAGAATTTTGTGATATTTTTTATTAAAATGGTGTATAAGGGTATATATATAAATATATTTTATGCACTGTATATGAGCTGGCGATTTCTAAGTCTGTGGTTCCAAGAGGGGGTAACCAGGCTCACTAATAAAGGTCAAGCCACTTGCCTGCCAGAATGCCCTGCTTCAGCACAGACCAGAAAGTCATTGTGATAAGCGTATCCCCGGTATAGTCAGGGGTTAATGGGAGTCGTCCCCGTCCCCCCAGTATACGGCCAGAACCATGGACCCGGTACTTGTGGTTCGGACTGTCTCCATCCAGCCATAATGTTGTGAGAGTGAAATTATGTCTAAGTCCAGCTTTGGTACATTAGAAGCAACTCTGAAACTTAACCTAAGCGTTTTTCGAAGCTACTTTTTGGCTAACTTCTTATAGGAAGGTCTAGGAGCTCTGAAAATGAACGTGCGCGTCTTTCACTCTTCCCGAGGGACTTAGAAGAATTTTGTGATATTTTTTATTAAAATGGTGTATAAGGGTATATATATAAATATATTTTATGCACTGTATATGAGCTGGCGATTTCTAAGTCTGTGGTTCCGAGAGGGGGTAACCAGGCTCACTAATAAAGGTCAAGCCACTTGGCTGCCAGAATGCCCTGCTTCAGCACAGACCAGAAAGGCATTGTGATAAGCGTATCCCCGGTATAGTCAGGGGTTAATGGGAGTCGTCCCCGTCCCCCCAGTATACGGCCAGAACCATGGACCCGGTACTTGTGGTTCGGACTGTCTCCAACCAGCCATAATGTTGTGAGAGTGAAATTATGTCTAAGTCCAGCTTTGGTACATTAGAAGCAACTCTGAAACTTAACCTAAGCGTTTTTCGAAGCTACTTTTTTGCTAACTTCTTATAGGAAGGTCTAGGAGCTCTGAAAATGAACGTGCGCGTCTTTCACTCTTCCCGAGGGACTTAGAAGAATTTTGTGATATTTTTTATTAAAATGGTGTATAAGGGTATATATATAAATATATTTTATGCACTGTATATGAGCTGGCGATTTCTAAGTCTGTGGTTCCGAGAGGGGGTAACCAGGCTCACTAATAAAGGTCAAGCCACTTGGCTGCCAGAATGCCCTGCTTCAGCACAGACCAGAAAGGCATTGTGATAAGCGTATCCCCGGTATAGTCAGGGGTTAATGGGAGTCGTCCCCGTCCCCCCAGTATACGGCCAGAACCATGGACCCGGTACTTGTGGTTCGGACTGTCTCCATCCAGCCATAATGTTGTGAGAGTGAAATTATGTCTAAGTCCAGCTTTGGTACATTAGAAGCAACTCTGAAACTTAACCTAAGCGTTTTTCGAAGCTACTTTTTGGCTAACTTCTTATAGGAAGGTCTAGGAGCTCTGAAAATGAACGTGCGCGTCTTTCACTCTTCCCGAGGGACTTAGAAGAATTTTGTGATATTTTTTATTAAAATGGTGTATAAGGGTATATATATAAATATATTTTATGCACTGTATATGAGCTGGCGATTTCTAAGTCTGTGGTTCCGAGAGGGGGTAACCAGGCTCACTAATAAAGGTCAAGCCACTTGGCTGCCAGAATGCCCTGCTTCAGCACAGACCAGAAAGGCATTGTGATAAGCGTATCCCCGGTATAGTCAGGGGTTAATGGGAGTCGTCCCCGTCCCCCCAGTATACGGCCAGAACCATGGACCCGGTACTTGTGGTTCGGACTGTCTCCAACCAGCCATAATGTTGTGAGAGTGAAATTATGTCTAAGTCCAGCTTTGGTACATTAGAAGCAACTCTGAAACTTAACCTAAGCGTTTTTCGAAGCTACTTTTTTGCTAACTTCTTATAGGAAGGTCTAGGAGCTCTGAAAATGAACGTGCGCGTCTTTCACTCTTCCCGAGGGACTTAGAAGAATTTTGTGATATTTTTTATTAAAATGGTGTATAAGGGTATATATATAAATATATTTTATGCACTGTATATGAGCTGGCGATTTCTAAGTCTGTGGTTCCGAGAGGGGGTAACCAGGCTCACTAATAAAGGTCAAGCCACTTGGCTGCCAGAATGCCCTGCTTCAGCACAGACCAGAAAGGCATTGTGATAAGCGTATCCCCGGTATAGTCAGGGGTTAATGGGAGTCGTCCCCGTCCCCCCAGTATACGGCCAGAACCATGGACCCGGTACTTGTGGTTCGGACTGTCTCCAACCAGCCATAATGTTGTGAGAGTGAAATTATGTCTAAGTCCAGCTTTGATACATTAGAAGCAACTCTGAAACTTAACCTAAGCGTTTTTCGAAGCTACTTTTTGCCTAACTTCTTATAGGAAGGTCTAGGAGCTCTGAAAATGAACGTGCGCGTCTTTCACTCTTCCCGAGGGACTTAGAAGAATTTTGTGATATTTTTTATTAAAATGGTGTATAAGGGTATATATATAAATATATTTTATGCACTGTATATGAGCTGGCGATTTCTAAGTCTGTGGTTCCAAGAGGGGGTAACCAGGCTCACTAATAAAGGTCAAGCCACTTGCCTGCCAGAATGCCCTGCTTTAGCACAGACCAGAAAGTCATTGTGATAAGCGTATCCCCGGTATAGTCAGGGGTTAATGGGAGTCGTCCCCGTCCCCCCAGTATACGGCCAGAACCATGGACCCGGTACTTGTGGTTCGGACTGTCTCCATCCAGCCATAATGTTGTGAGAGTGAAATTATGTCTAAGTCCAGCTTTGGTACATTAGAAGCAACTCTGAAACTTAACCTACGCGTTTTTCGAAGCTACTTTTTGGCTAACTTCTTATAGGAAGGTCTAGGAGCTCTGAAAATGAACGTGCGCGTCTTTCACTCTTCCCGAGGGACTTAGAAGAATTTTGTGATATTTTTTATTAAAATGGTGTATAAGGGTATATATATAAATATATTTTATGCACTGTATATGAGCTGGCGATTTCTAAGTCTGTGGTTCCGAGAGGGGGTAACCAGGCTCACTAATAAAGGTCAAGCCACTTGGCTGCCAGAATGCCCTGCTTCAGCACAGACCAGAAAGGCATTGTGATAAGCGTATCCCCGGTATAGTCAGGGGTTAATGGGAGTCCCCCCCCGTCCCCCCTGTATACGGCCAGAACCATGGACCCGGTACTTGTGGTTCGGACTGTCTCCAACCAGCCATAATGTTGTGAGAGTGAAATTATGTCTAAGTCCAGCTTTGGTACATTAGAAGCAACTCTGAAACTTAACCTAAGCGTTTTTCGAAGCTACTTTTTAGCTAACTTCTTTTAGGAAGGTCTAGGAGCTCTGAAAATGAACGTGCGCGTCTTTCACTCTTCCCGAGGGACTTAGAAGAATTTTGTGATATTTTTTATTAAAATGGTGTATAAGGGTATATATATAAATATATTTTATGCACTGTATATGAGCTGGCGATTTCTAAGTCTGTGGTTCCGAGAGGGGGTAACCAGGCTCACTAATAAAGGTCAAGCCACTTGGCTGCCAGAATGCCCTGCTTCAGCACAGACCAGAAAGTCATTGTGATAAGCGTATCCCCGGTATAGTCAGGGGTTAATGGGAGTCGTCCCCGTCCCCCCAGTATACGGCCAGAACCATGGACCCGGTACTTGTGGTTCGGACTGTCTCCATCCAGCCATAATGTTGTGAGAGTGAAATTATGTCTAAGTCCAGCTTTGGTACATTAGAAGCAACTCTGAAACTTAACCTAAGCGTTTTTCGAAGCTACTTTTTGGCTAACTTCTTATAGGAAGGTCTAGGAGCTCTGAAAATGAACGTGCGCGTCTTTCACTCTTCCCGAGGGACTTAGAAGAATTTTGTGATATTTTTTATTAAAATGGTGTATAAGGGTATATATATAAATATATTTTATGCACTGTATATGAGCTGGCGATTTCTAAGTCTGTGGTTCCGAGAGGGGGTAACCAGGCTCACTAATAAAGGTCAAGCCACTTGGCTGCCAGAATGCCCTGCTTCAGCACAGACCAGAAAGGCATTGTGATAAGCGTATCCCCGGTATAGTCAGGGGTTAATGGGAGTCCCCCCCCCGTCCCCCCAGTATACGGCCAGAACCATGGACCCGGTACTTGTGGTTCGGACTGTCTCCAACCAGCCATAATGTTGTGAGAGTGAAATTATGTCTAAGTCCAGCTTTGGTACATTAGAAGCAACTCTGAAACTTAACCTAAGCGTTTTTCGAAGCTACTTTTTAGCTAACTTCTTTTAGGAAGGTCTAGGAGCTCTGAAAATGAACGTGCGCGTCTTTCACTCTTCCCGAGGGACTTAGAAGAATTTTGTGATATTTTTTATTAAAATGGTGTATAAGGGTATATATATAAATATATTTTATGCACTGTATATGAGCTGGCGATTTCTAAGTCTGTGGTTCCGAGAGGGGGTAACCAGGCTCACTAATAAAGGTCAAGCCACTTGGCTGCCAGAATGCCCTGCTTCAGCACAGACCAGAAAGGCATTGTGATAAGCGTATCCCCTGTATAGTCAGGGGTTAATGGGAGTCGTCCCCGTCCCCCCAGTATACGGACAGAACCATGGACCCGGTACTTGTGGTTCGGACTTTCTCCAACCAGCCATAATGTTGTGAGAGTGAAATTATGTCTAAGTCCAGCTTTGGTACATTAGAAGCAACTCTGAAACTTAACCTAAGCGTTTTTCGAAGCTACTTTTTAGCTAACTTCTTATAGGAAGGTCTAGGAGCTCTGAAAATGAACGTGCGCGTCTTTCACTCTTCCCGAGGGACTTAGAAGAATTTTGTGATATTTTTTATTAAAATGGTGTATAAGGGTATATATATAAATATATTTTATGCACTGTATATGAGCTGGCGATTTCTAAGTCTGTGGTTCCGAGAGGGGGTAACCAGGCTCACTAATAAAGGTCAAGCCACTTGGCTGCCAGAATGCCCTGCTTCAGCACAGACCAGAAAGGCATTGTGATAAGCGTATCCCCGGTATAGTCAGGGGTTAATGGGAGTCGTCCCCGTCCCCCCAGTATACGGCCAGAACCATGGACCCGGTACTTGTGGTTCGGACTGTCTCCAACCAGCCATAATGTTGTGAGAGTGAAATTATGTCTAAGTCCAGCTTTGATACATTAGAAGCAACTCTGAAACTTAACCTAAGCGTTTTTCGAAGCTACTTTTTGCCTAACTTCTTATAGGAAGGTCTAGGAGCTCTGAAAATGAACGTGCGCGTCTTTCACTCTTCCCGAGGGACTTAGAAGAATTTTGTGATATTTTTTATTAAAATGGTGTATAAGGGTATATATATAAATATATTTTATGCACTGTATATGAGCTGGCGATTTCTAAGTCTGTGGTTCCAAGAGGGGGTAACCAGGCTCACTAATAAAGGTCAAGCCACTTGCCTGCCAGAATGCCCTGCTTTAGCACAGACCAGAAACTCATTGTGATAAGCGTATCCCCGGTATAGTCAGGGGTTAATGGGAGTCGTCCCCGTCCCCCCAGTATACGGCCAGAACCATGGACCCGGTACTTGTGGTTCGGACTGTCTCCATCCAGCCATAATGTTGTGAGAGTGAAATTATGTCTAAGTCCAGCTTTGGTACATTAGAAGCAACTCTGAAACTTAACCTAAGCGTTTTTCGAAGCTACTTTTTGGCTAACTTCTTATAGGAAGGTCTAGGAGCTCTGAAAATGAACGTGCGCGTCTTTCACTCTTCCCGAGGGACTTAGA
The DNA here is from genome assembly GCF_040206685.1 of Ascaphus truei. NCBI lineage: Eukaryota > Metazoa > Chordata > Amphibia > Anura > Ascaphidae > Ascaphus > Ascaphus truei. The sequence goes on along the minus strand of NW_027454196.1, from coordinate 280,094 downwards.
AGAATTTTGTGATATTTTTTATTAAAATGGTGTATAAGGGTATATATATAAATATATTTTATGCACTGTATATGAGCTGGCGATTTCTAAGTCTGTGGTTCCGAGAGGGGGTAACCAGGCTCACTAATAAAGGTCAAGCCACTTGGCTGCCAGAATGCCCTGCTTCAGCACAGACCAGAAAGGCATTGTGATAAGCGTATCCCCGGTATAGTCAGGGGTTAATGGGAGTCCCCCCCCGTCCCCCCTGTATACGGCCAGAACCATGGACCCGGTACTTGTGGTTCGGACTGTCTCCAACCAGCCATAATGTTGTGAGAGTGAAATTATGTCTAAGTCCAGCTTTGGTACATTAGAAGCAACTCTGAAACTTAACCTAAGCGTTTTTCGAAGCTACTTTTTAGCTAACTTCTTTTAGGAAGGTCTAGGAGCTCTGAAAATGAACGTGCGCGTCTTTCACTCTTCCCGAGGGACTTAGAAGAATTTTGTGATATTTTTTATTAAAATGGTGTATAAGGGTATATATATAAATATATTTTATGCACTGTATATGAGCTGGCGATTTCTAAGTCTGTGGTTCCGAGAGGGGGTAACCAGGCTCACTAATAAAGGTCAAGCCACTTGGCTGCCAGAATGCCCTGCTTCAGCACAGACCAGAAAGGCATTGTGATAAGCGTATCCCCTGTATAGTCAGGGGTTAATGGGAGTCGTCCCCGTCCCCCCAGTATACGGCCAGAACCATGGACCCGGTACTTGTGGTTCGGAATTTCTCAAACCAGCCATAATGTTGTGAGAGTGAAATTATGTCTAAGTCCAGCTTTGGTACATTAGAAGCAACTCTGAAACTTAACCTAAGCGTTTTTCGAAGCTACTTTTTTGCTAACTTCTTATAGGAAGGTCTAGGAGCTCTGAAAATGAACGTGCGCGTCTTTCACTCTTCCCGAGGGACTTAGAAGAATTTTGTGATATTTTTTATTAAAATGGTGTATAAGGGTATATATATAAATATATTTTATGCACTGTATATGAGCTGGCGATTTCTAAGTCTGTGGTTCCGAGAGGGGGTAACCAGGCTCACTAATAAAGGTCAAGCCACTTGGCTGCCAGAATGCCCTGCTTCAGCACAGACCAGAAAGGCATTGTGATAAGCGTATCCCCGGTATAGTCAGGGGTTAATGGGAGTCGTCCCCGTCCCCCCCGTATACGGCCAGAACCATGGACCCGGTACTTGTGGTTCGGACTGTCTCCAACCAGCCATAATGTTGTGAGAGTGAAATTATGTCTAAGTCCAGCTTTGATACATTAGAAGCAACTCTGAAACTTAACCTAAGCGTTTTTCGAAGCTACTTTTTGCCTAACTTCTTATAGGAAGGTCTAGGAGCTCTGAAAATGAACGTGCGCGTCTTTCACTCTTCCCGAGGGACTTAGAAGAATTTTGTGATATTTTTTATTAAAATGGTGTATAAGGGTATATATATAAATATATTTTATGCACTGTATATGAGCTGGCGATTTCTAAGTCTGTGGTTCCAAGAGGGGGTAACCAGGCTCACCAATAAAGGTCAAGCCACTTGCCTGCCAGAATGCCCTGCTTCAGCACAGACCAGAAATAAGCGTATCCCCGGTATAGTCAGGGGTTAATGGGAGTCGTCCCCGTCCCCCCAGTATACGGCCAGAACCATGGACCCGGTACTTGTGGTTCGGACTGTCTCCATCCAGCCATAATGTTGTGAGAGTGAAATTATGTCTAAGTCCAGCTTTGGTACATTAGAAGCAACTCTGAAACTTAACCTAAGCGTTTTTCGAAGCTACTTTTTGGCTAACTTCTTATAGGAAGGTCTAGGAGCTCTGAAAATGAACGTGCGCGTCTTTCACTCTTCCCGAGGGACTTAGAAGAATTTTGTGATATTTTTTATTAAAATGGTGTATAAGGGTATATATATAAATATATTTTATGCACTGTATATGAGCTGGCGATTTCTAAGTCTGTGGTTCCGAGAGGGGGTAACCAGGCTCACTAATAAAGGTCAAGCCACTTGGCTGCCAGAATGCCCTGCTTCAGCACAGACCAGAAAGGCATTGTGATAAGCGTATCCCCTGTATAGTCAGGGGTTAATGGGAGTCGTCCCCGTCCCCCCAGTATACGGCCAGAACCATGGACCCGGTACTTGTGGTTCGGAATTTCTCCAACCAGCCATAATGTTGTGAGAGTGAAATTATGTCTAAGTCCAGCTTTGGTACATTAGAAGCAACTCTGAAACTTAACCTAAGCGTTTTTCGAAGCTACTTTTTTGCTAACTTCTTATAGGAAGGTCTAGGAGCTCTGAAAATGAACGTGCGCGTCTTTCACTCTTCCCGAGGGACTTAGAAGAATTTTGTGATATTTTTTATTAAAATGGTGTATAAGGGTATATATATAAATATATTTTATGCACTGTATATGAGCTGGCGATTTCTAAGTCTGTGGTTCCGAGAGGGGGTAACCAGGCTCACTAATAAAGGTCAAGCCACTTGGCTGCCAGAATGCCCTGCTTCAGCACAGACCAGAAAGGCATTGTGATAAGCGTATCCCCGGTATAGTCAGGGGTTAATGGGAGTCGTCCCCGTCCCCCCCGTATACGGCCAGAACCATGGACCCGGTACTTGTGGTTCGGACTGTCTCCAACCAGCCATAATGTTGTGAGAGTGAAATTATGTCTAAGTCCAGCTTTGATACATTAGAAGCAACTCTGAAACTTAACCTAAGCGTTTTTCGAAGCTACTTTTTGCCTAACTTCTTATAGGAAGGTCTAGGAGCTCTGAAAATGAACGTGCGCGTCTTTCACTCTTCCCGAGGGACTTAGAAGAATTTTGTGATATTTTTTATTAAAATGGTGTATAAGGGTATATATATAAATATATTTTATGCACTGTATATGAGCTGGCGATTTCTAAGTCTGTGGTTCCGAGAGGGGGTAACCAGGCTCACTAATAAAGGTCAAGCCACTTGGCTGCCAGAATGCCCTGCTTCAGCACAGACCAGAAAGGCATTGTGATAAGCGTATCCCCTGTATAGTCAGGGGTTAATGGGAGTCGTCCCCGTCCCCCCAGTATACGGCCAGAACCATGGACCCGGTACTTGTGGTTCGGACTGTCTCCATCCAGCCATAATGTTGTGAGAGTGAAATTATGTCTAAGTCCAGCTTTGGTACATTAGAAGCAACTCTGAAACTTAACCTAAGCGTTTTTCGAAGCTACTTTTTGGCTAACTTCTTATAGGAAGGTCTAGGAGCTCTGAAAATGAACGTGCGCGTCTTTCACTCTTCCCGAGGGACTTAGAAGAATTTTGTGATATTTTTTATTAAAATGGTGTATAAGGGTATATATATAAATATATTTTATGCACTGTATATGAGCTGGCGATTTCTAAGTCTGTGGTTCCGAGAGGGGGTAACCAGGCTCACTAATAAAGGTCAAGCCACTTGGCTGCCAGAATGCCCTGCTTCAGCACAGACCAGAAAGGCATTGTGATAAGCGTATCCCCGGTATAGTCAGGGGTTAATGGGAGTCCCCCCCCGTCCCCCCAGTATACGGCCAGAACCATGGACCCGGTACTTGTGGTTCGGACTGTCTCCAACCAGCCATAATGTTGTGAGAGTGAAATTATGTCTAAGTCCAGCTTTGGTACATTAGAAGCAACTCTGAAACTTAACCTAAGCGTTTTTCGAAGCTACTTTTTAGCTAACTTCTTATAGGAAGGTCTAGGAGCTCTGAAAATGAACGTGCGCGTCTTTCACTCTTCCCGAGGGACTTAGAAGAATTTTGTGATATTTTTTATTAAAATGGTGTATAAGGGTATATATATAAATATATTTTATGCACTGTATATGAGCTGGCGATTTCTAAGTCTGTGGTTCCGAGAGGGGGTAACCAGGCTCACTAATAAAGGTCAAGCCACTTGGCTGCCAGAATGCCCTGCTTCAGCACAGACCAGAAAGGCATTGTGATAAGCGTATCCCCGGTATAGTCAGGGGTTAATGGGAGTCGTCCCCGTCCCCCCAGTATACGGCCAGAACCATGGACCCGGTACTTGTGGTTCGGACTGTCTCCAACCAGCCATAATGTTGTGAGAGTGAAATTATGTCTAAGTCCAGCTTTGATACATTAGAAGCAACTCTGAAACTTAACCTAAGCGTTTTTCGAAGCTACTTTTTGGCTAACTTCTTATAGGAAGGTCTAGGAGCTCTGAAAATGAACGTGCGCGTCTTTCACTCTTCCCGATGGACTTAGAAGAATTTTGTGATATTTTTTATTAAAATGGTGTATAAGGGTATATATATACATATATTTTATGCACTGTATATGAGCTGGCGATTTCTAAGTCTGTGGTTCCAAGAGGGGGTAACCAGGCTCACTAATAAAGGTCAAGCCACTTGCCTGCCAGAATGCCCTGCTTCAGCACAGACCAGAAAGTCATTGTGATAAGCGTATCCCCGGTATAGTCAGGGGTTAATGGGAGTCGTCCCCGTCCCCCCAGTATACGGCCAGAACCATGGACCCGGTACTTGTGGTTCGGACTGTCTCCAACCAGCCATAATGTTGTGAGAGTGAAATTATGTCTAAGTCCAGCTTTGGTACATTAGAAGCAACTCTGAAACTTAACCTAAGCGTTTTTCGAAGCTACTTTTTTGCTAACTTCTTATAGGAAGGTCTAGGAGCTCTGAAAATGAACGTGCGCGTCTTTCACTCTTCCCGAGGGACTTAGAAGAATTTTGTGATATTTTTTATTAAAATGGTGTATAAGGGTATATATATAAATATATTTTATGCACTGTATATGAGCTGGCTATTTCTAAGTCTGTGGTTCCGAGAGGGGGTAACCAGGCTCACTAATAAAGGTCAAGCCACTTGCCTGCCAGAATGCCCTGCTTCAGCACAGACCAGAAAGGCATTGTGATAAGCGTATCCCCGGTATAGTCAGGGGTTAATGGGAGTCGTCCCCGTCCCCCCCGTATACGGCCAGAACCATGGACCCGGTACTTGTGGTTCGGACTGTCTCCAACCAGCCATAATGTTGTGAGAGTGAAATTATGTCTAAGTCCAGCTTTGATACATTAGAAGCAACTCTGAAACTTAACCTAAGCGTTTTTCGAAGCTACTTTTTGCCTAACTTCTTATAGGAAGGTCTAGGAGCTCTGAAAATGAACGTGCGCGTCTTTCACTCTTCCCGAGGAACTTAGAAGAATTTTGTGATATTTTTTATTAAAATGGTGTATAAGGGTATATATATAAATATATTTTATGCACTGTATATGAGCTGGCGATTTCTAAGTCTGTGGTTCCAAGAGGGGGTAACCAGGCTCACTAATAAAGGTCAAGCCACTTGCCTGCCAGAATGCCCTGCTTCAGCACAGACCAGAAAGTCATTGTGATAAGCGTATCCCCGGTATAGTCAGGGGTTAATGGGAGTCGTCCCCGTCCCCCCAGTATACGGCCAGAACCATGGACCCGGTACTTGTGGTTCGGACTGTCTCCATCCAGCCATAATGTTGTGAGAGTGAAATTATGTCTAAGTCCAGCTTTGGTACATTAGAAGCAACTCTGAAACTTAACCTAAGCGTTTTTCGAAGCTACTTTTTGGCTAACTTCTTATAGGAAGGTCTAGGAGCTCTGAAAATGAACGTGCGCGTCTTTCACTCTTCCCGAGGGACTTAGAAGAATTTTGTGATATTTTTTATTAAAATGGTGTATAAGGGTATATATATAAATATATTTTATGCACTGTATATGAGCTGGCGATTTCTAAGTCTGTGGTTCCGAGAGGGGGTAACCAGGCTCACTAATAAAGGTCAAGCCACTTGGCTGCCAGAATGCCCTGCTTCAGCACAGACCAGAAAGGCATTGTGATAAGCGTATCCCCGGTATAGTCAGGGGTTAATGGGAGTCCCCCCCCGTCCCCCCAGTATACGGCCAGAACCATGGACCCGGTACTTGTGGTTCGGACTGTCTCCAACCAGCCATAATGTTGTGAGAGTGAAATTATGTCTAAGTCCAGCTTTGGTACATTAGAAGCAACTCTGAAACTTAACCTAAGCGTTTTTCGAAGCTACTTTTTAGCTAACTTCTTTTAGGAAGGTCTAGGAGCTCTGAAAATGAACGTGCGCGTCTTTCACTCTTCCCGAGGGACTTAGAAGAATTTTGTGATATTTTTTATTAAAATGGTGTATAAGGGTATATATATAAATATATTTTATGCACTGTATATGAGCTGGCGATTTCTAAGTCTGTGGTTCCGAGAGGGGGTAACCAGGCTCACTAATAAAGGTCAAGCCACTTGGCTGCCAGAATGCCCTGCTTCAGCACAGACCAGAAAGGCATTGTGATAAGCGTATCCCCTGTATAGTCAGGGGTTAATGGGAGTCGTCCCCGTCCCCCCAGTATACGGCCAGAACCATGGACCCGGTACTTGTGGTTCGGACTTTCTCCAACCAGCCATAATGTTGTGAGAGTGAAATTATGTCTAAGTCCAGCTTTGGTACATTAGAAGCAACTCTGAAACTTAACCTAAGCGTTTTTCGAAGCTACTTTTTAGCTAACTTCTTATAGGAAGGTCTAGGAGCTCTGAAAATGAACGTGCGCGTCTTTCACTCTTCCCGAGGGACTTAGAAGAATTTTGTGATATTTTTTATTAAAATGGTGTATAAGGGTATATATATAAATATATTTTATGCACTGTATATGAGCTGGCGATTTCTAAGTCTGTGGTTCCGAGAGGGGGTAACCAGGCTCACTAATAAAGGTCAAGCCACTTGGCTGCCAGAATGCCCTGCTTCAGCACAGACCAGAAAGGCATTGTGATAAGCGTATCCCCGGTATAGTCAGGGGTTAATGGGAGTCGTCCCCGTCCCCCCAGTATACGGCCAGAACCATGGACCCGGTACTTGTGGTTCGGACTGTCTCCAACCAGCCATAATGTTGTGAGAGTGAAATTATGTCTAAGTCCAGCTTTGGTACATTAGAAGCAACTCTGAAACTTAACCTAAGCGTTTTTCGAAGCTACTTTTTAGCTAACTTCTTTTAGGAAGGTCTAGGAGCTCTGAAAATGAACGTGCGCGTCTTTCACTCTTCCCGAGGGACTTAGAAGAATTTTGTGATATTTTTTATTAAAATGGTGTATAAGGGTATATATATAAATATATTTTATGCACTGTATATGAGCTGGCGATTTCTAAGTCTGTGGTTCCGAGAGGGGGTAACCAGGCTCACTAATAAAGGTCAAGCCACTTGGCTGCCAGAATGCCCTGCTTCAGCACAGACCAGAAAGGCATTGTGATAAGCGTATCCCCTGTATAGTCAGGGGTTAATGGGAGTCGTCCCCGTCCCCCCAGTATACGGCCAGAACCATGGACCCGGTACTTGTGGTTCGGACTTTCTCCAACCAGCCATAATGTTGTGAGAGTGAAATTATGTCTAAGTCCAGCTTTGGTACATTAGAAGCAACTCTGAAACTTAACCTAAGCGTTTTTCGAAGCTACTTTTTAGCTAACTTCTTATAGGAAGGTCTAGGAGCTCTGAAAATGAACGTGCGCGTCTTTCACTCTTCCCGAGGGACTTAGAAGAATTTTGTGATATTTTTTATTAAAATGGTGTATAAGGGTATATATATAAATATATTTTATGCACTGTATATGAGCTGGCGATTTCTAAGTCTGTGGTTCCGAGAGGGGGTAACCAGGCTCACTAATAAAGGTCAAGCCACTTGGCTGCCAGAATGCCCTGCTTCAGCACAGACCAGAAAGGCATTGTGATAAGCGTATCCCCGGTATAGTCAGGGGTTAATGGGAGTCGTCCCCGTCCCCCCAGTATACGGCCAGAACCATGGACCCGGTACTTGTGGTTCGGACTGTCTCCAACCAGCCATAATGTTGTGAGAGTGAAATTATGTCTAAGTCCAGCTTTGGTACATTAGAAGCAACTCTGAAACTTAACCTAAGCGTTTTTCGAAGCTACTTTTTTGCTAACTTCTTATAGGAAGGTCTAGGAGCTCTGAAAATGAACGTGCGCGTCTTTCACTCTTCCCGAGGGACTTAGAAGAATTTTGTGATATTTTTTATTAATATGGTGTATAAGGGTATATATATAAATATATTTTATGCACTGTATATGAGCTGGCGATTTCTAAGTCTGTGGTTCCGAGAGGGGGTAACCAGGCTCACTAATAAAGGTCAAGCCACTTGGCTGCCAGAATGCCCTGCTTCAGCACAGACCAGAAAGGCATTGTGATAAGCGTATCCCCGGTATAGTCAGGGGTTAATGGGAGTCGTCCCCGTCCCCCCCGTATACGGCCAGAACCATGGACCCGGTACTTGTGGTTCGGACTGTCTCCAACCAGCCATAATGTTGTGAGAGTGAAATTATGTCTAAGTCCAGCTTTGATACATTAGAAGCAACTCTGAAACTTAACCTAAGCGTTTTTCGAAGCTACTTTTTGCCTAACTTCTTATAGGAAGGTCTAGGAGCTCTGAAAATGAACGTGCGCGTCTTTCACTCTTCCCGAGGAACTTAGAAGAATTTTGTGATATTTTTTATTAAAATGGTGTATAAGGGTATATATATAAATATATTTTATGCACTGTATATGAGCTGGCGATTTCTAAGTCTGTGGTTCCAAGAGGGGGTAACCAGGCTCACTAATAAAGGTCAAGCCACTTGCCTGCCAGAATGCCCTGCTTCAGCACAGACCAGAAAGTCATTGTGATAAGCGTATCCCCGGTATAGTCAGGGGTTAATGGGAGTCGTCCCCGTCCCCCCAGTATACGGCCAGAACCATGGACCCGGTACTTGTGGTTCGGACTGTCTCCATCCAGCCATAATGTTGTGAGAGTGAAATTATGTCTAAGTCCAGCTTTGGTACATTAGAAGCAACTCTGAAACTTAACCTAAGCGTTTTTCGAAGCTACTTTTTGGCTAACTTCTTATAGGAAGGTCTAGGAGCTCTGAAAATGAACGTGCGCGTCTTTCACTCTTCCCGAGGGACTTAGAAGAATTTTGTGATATTTTTTATTAAAATGGTGTATAAGGGTATATATATAAATATATTTTATGCACTGTATATGAGCTGGCGATTTCTAAGTCTGTGGTTCCGAGAGGGGGTAACCAGGCTCACTAATAAAGGTCAAGCCACTTGGCTGCCAGAATGCCCTGCTTCAGCACAGACCAGAAAGGCATTGTGATAAGCGTATCCCCGGTATAGTCAGGGGTTAATGGGAGTCCCCCCCCGTCCCCCCAGTATACGGCCAGAACCATGGACCCGGTACTTGTGGTTCGGACTGTCTCCAACCAGCCATAATGTTGTGAGAGTGAAATTATGTCTAAGTCCAGCTTTGGTACATTAGAAGCAACTCTGAAACTTAACCTAAGCGTTTTTCGAAGCTACTTTTTAGCTAACTTCTTTTAGGAAGGTCTAGGAGCTCTGAAAATGAACGTGCGCGTCTTTCACTCTTCCCGAGGGACTTAGAAGAATTTTGTGATATTTTTTATTAAAATGGTGTATAAGGGTATATATATAAATATATTTTATGCACTGTATATGAGCTGGCGATTTCTAAGTCTGTGGTTCCGAGAGGGGGTAACCAGGCTCACTAATAAAGGTCAAGCCACTTGGCTGCCAGAATGCCCTGCTTCAGCACAGACCAGAAAGGCATTGTGATAAGCGTATCCCCTGTATAGTCAGGGGTTAATGGGAGTCGTCCCCGTCCCCCCAGTATACGGCCAGAACCATGGACCCGGTACTTGTGGTTCGGACTTTCTCCAACCAGCCATAATGTTGTGAGAGTGAAATTATGTCTAAGTCCAGCTTTGGTACATTAGAAGCAACTCTGAAACTTAACCTAAGCGTTTTTCGAAGCTACTTTTTAGCTAACTTCTTATAGGAAGGTCTAGGAGCTCTGAAAATGAACGTGCGCGTCTTTCACTCTTCCCGAGGGACTTAGAAGAATTTTGTGATATTTTTTATTAAAATGGTGTATAAGGGTATATATATAAATATATTTTATGCACTGTATATGAGCTGGCGATTTCTAAGTCTGTGGTTCCGAGAGGGGGTAACCAGGCTCACTAATAAAGGTCAAGCCACTTGGCTGCCAGAATGCCCTGCTTCAGCACAGACCAGAAAGGCATTGTGATAAGCGTATCCCCGGTATAGTCAGGGGTTAATGGGAGTCGTCCCCGTCCCCCCAGTATACGGCCAGAACCATGGACCCGGTACTTGTGGTTCGGACTGTCTCCAACCAGCCATAATGTTGTGAGAGTGAAATTATGTCTAAGTCCAGCTTTGGTACATTAGAAGCAACTCTGAAACTTAACCTAAGCGTTTTTCGAAGCTACTTTTTAGCTAACTTCTTTTAGGAAGGTCTAGGAGCTCTGAAAATGAACGTGCGCGTCTTTCACTCTTCCCGAGGGACTTAGAAGAATTTTGTGATATTTTTTATTAAAATGGTGTATAAGGGTATATATATAAATATATTTTATGCACTGTATATGAGCTGGCGATTTCTAAGTCTGTGGTTCCGAGAGGGGGTAACCAGGCTCACTAATAAAGGTCAAGCCACTTGGCTGCCAGAATGCCCTGCTTCAGCACAGACCAGAAAGGCATTGTGATAAGCGTATCCCCTGTATAGTCAGGGGTTAATGGGAGTCGTCCCCGTCCCCCCAGTATACGGCCAGAACCATGGACCCGGTACTTGTGGTTCGGACTTTCTCCAACCAGCCATAATGTTGTGAGAGTGAAATTATGTCTAAGTCCAGCTTTGGTACATTAGAAGCAACTCTGAAACTTAACCTAAGCGTTTTTCGAAGCTACTTTTTAGCTAACTTCTTATAGGAAGGTCTAGGAGCTCTGAAAATGAACGTGCGCGTCTTTCACTCTTCCCGAGGGACTTAGAAGAATTTTGTGATATTTTTTATTAAAATGGTGTATAAGGGTATATATATAAATATATTTTATGCACTGTATATGAGCTGGCGATTTCTAAGTCTGTGGTTCCGAGAGGGGGTAACCAGGCTCACTAATAAAGGTCAAGCCACTTGGCTGCCAGAATGCCCTGCTTCAGCACAGACCAGAAAGGCATTGTGATAAGCGTATCCCCGGTATAGTCAGGGGTTAATGGGAGTCGTCCCCGTCCCCCCAGTATACGGCCAGAACCATGGACCCGGTACTTGTGGTTCGGACTGTCTCCAACCAGCCATAATGTTGTGAGAGTGAAATTATGTCTAAGTCCAGCTTTGATACATTAGAAGCAACTCTTAAACTTAACCTAAGCGTTTTTCGAAGCTACTTTTTGGCTAACTTCTTATAGGAAGGTCTAGGAGCTCTGAAAATGAACGTGCGCGTCTTTCACTCTTCCCGATGGACTTAGAAGAATTTTGTGATATTTTTTATTAAAATGGTGTATAAGGGTATATATTTAAATATATTTTATGCACTGTATATGAGCTGGCGATTTCTAAGTCTGTGGTTCCAAGAGGGGGTAACCAGGCTCACTAATAAAGGTCAAGCCACTTGCCTGCCAGAATGCCCTGCTTCAGCACAGACCAGAAAGTCATTGTGATAAGCGTATCCCCGGTATAGTCAGGGGTTAATGGGAGTCGTCCCCGTCCCCCCAGTATACGGCCAGAACCATGGACCCGGTACTTGTGGTTCGGACTGTCTCCAACCAGCCATAATGTTGTGAGAGTGAAATTATGTCTAAGTCCAGCTTTGGTACATTAGAAGCAACTCTGAAATTTAACCTAAGCGTTTTTCGAAGCTACTTTTTAGCTAACTTCTTATAGGAAGGTCTAGGAGCTCTGAAAATGAACGTGCGCGTCTTTCACTCTTCCCGAGGGACTTAGAAGAATTTTGTGATATTTTTTATTAAAATGGTGTATAAGGGTATATATATAAATATATTTTATGCACTGTATATGAGCTGGCGATTTCTAAGTCTGTGGTTCCGAGAGGGGGTAACCAGGCTCACTAATAAAGGTCAAGCCACTTGGCTGCCAGAATGCCCTGCTTCAGCACAGACCAGAAAGGCATTGTGATAAGCGTATCCCCGGTATAGTCAGGGGTTAATGGGAGTCCCCCCCCGTCCCCCCAGTATACGGCCAGAACCATGGACCCGGTACTTGTGGTTCGGACTGTCTCCAACCAGCCATAATGTTGTGAGAGTGAAATTATGTCTAAGTCCAGCTTTGATACATTAGAAGCAACTCTGAAACTTAACCTAAGCGTTTTTCGAAGCTACTTTTTGCCTAACTTCTTATAGGAAGGTCTAGGAGCTCTGAAAATGAACGTGCGCGTCTTTCACTCTTCCCGAGGGACTTAGAAGAATTTTGTGATATTTTTTATTAAAATGGTGTATAAGGGTATATATATAAATATATTTTATGCACTGTATATGAGCTGGCGATTTCTAAGTCTGTGGTTCCAAGAGGGGGTAACCAGGCTCACTAATAAAGGTCAAGCCACTTGCCTGCCAGAATGCCCTGCTTCAGCACAGACCAGAAAGTCATTGTGATAAGCGTATCCCCGGTATAGTCAGGGGTTAATGGGAGTCGTCCCCGTCCCCCCAGTATACGGCCAGAACCATGGACCCGGTACTTGTGGTTCGGACTGTCTCCATCCAGCCATAATGTTGTGAGAGTGAAATTATGTCTAAGTCCAGCTTTGGTACATTAGAAGCAACTCTGAAACTTAACCTAAGCGTTTTTCGAAGCTACTTTTTGGCTAACTTCTTATAGGAAGGTCTAGGAGCTCTGAAAATGAACGTGCGCGTCTTTCACTCTTCCCGAGGGACTTAGAAGAATTTTGTGATATTTTTTATTAAAATGGTGTATAAGGGTATATATATAAATATATTTTATGCACTGTATATGAGCTGGCGATTTCTAAGTCTGTGGTTCCGAGAGGGGGTAACCAGGCTCACTAATAAAGGTCAAGCCACTTGCCTGCCAGAATGCCCTGCTTCAGCACAGACCAGAAAGGCATTGTGATAAGCGTATCCCCTGTATAGTCAGGGGTTAATGGGAGTCGTCCCCGTCCCCCCAGTATACGGCCAGAACCATGGACCCGGTACTTGTGGTTCGGACTTTCTCCAACCAGCCATAATGTTGTGAGAGTGAAATTATGTCTAAGTCCAGCTTTGGTACATTAGAAGCAACTCTGAAACTTAACCTAAGCGTTTTTCGAAGCTACTTTTTAGCTAACTTCTTATAGGAAGGTCTAGGAGCTCTGAAAATGAACGTACGCGTCTTTCACTCTTCCCGAGGGACTTAGAAGAATTTTGTGATATTTTTTATTAAAATGGTGTATAAGGGTATATATATAAATATATTTTATGCACTGTATATGAGCTGGCGATTTCTAAGTCTGTGGTTCCGAGAGGGGGTAACCAGGCTCACTAATAAAGGTCAAGCCACTTGGCTGCCAGAATGCCCTGCTTCAGCACAGACCAGAAAGGCATTGTGATAAGCGTATCCCCGGTATAGTCAGGGGTTAATGGGAGTCGTCCCCATCCCCCCAGTATACGGCCAGAACCATGGACCCGGTACTTGTGGTTCGGACTGTCTCCAACCAGCCATAATGTTGTGAGAGTGAAATTATGTCTAAGTCCAGCTTTGATACATTAGAAGCAACTCTGAAACTTAACCTAAGCGTTTTTCGAAGCTACTTTTTGGCTAACTTCTTATAGGAAGGTCTAGGAGCTCTGAAAATGAACGTGCGCGTCTTTCACTCTTCCCGATGGACTTAGAAGAATTTTGTGATATTTTTTATTAAAATGGTGTATAAGGGTATATATATAAATATATTTTATGCACTGTATATGAGCTGGCGATTTCTAAGTCTGTGGTTCCAAGAGGGGGTAACCAGGCTCACTAATAAAGGTCAAGCCACTTGCCTGCCAGAATGCCCTGCTTCAGCACAGACCAGAAAGTCATTGTGATAAGCGTATCCCCGGTATAGTCAGGGGTTAATGGGAGTCGTCCCCGTCCCCCCAGTATACGGCCAGAACCATGGACCCGGTACTTGTGGTTCGGACTGTCTCCAACCAGCCATAATGTTGTGAGAGTGAAATTATGTCTAAGTCCAGCTTTGGTACATTAGAAGCAACTCTGAAACTTAACCTAAGCGTTTTTCGAAGCTACTTTTTAGCTAACTTCTTATAGGAAGGTCTAGGAGCTCTGAAAATGAACGTGCGCGTCTTTCACTCTTCCCGAGGGACTTAGAAGAATTTTGTGATATTTTTTATTAAAATGGTGTATAAGGGTATATATATAAATATATTTTATGCACTGTATATGAGCTGGCGATTTCTAAGTCTGTGGTTCCAAGAGGGGGTAACCAGGCTCACTAATAAAGGTCAAGCCACTTGCCTGCCAGAATGCCCTGCTTCAGCACAGACCAGAAAGTCATTGTGATAAGCGTATCCCCGGTATAGTCAGGGGTTAATGGGAGTCGTCCCCGTCCCCCCAGTATACGGCCAGAACCATGGACCCGGTACTTGTGGTTCGGACTGTCTCCATCCAGCCATAATGTTGTGAGAGTGAAATTATGTCTAAGTCCAGCTTTGGTACATTAGAAGCAACTCTGAAACTTAACCTAAGCGTTTTTCGAAGCTACTTTTTGGCTAACTTCTTATAGGAAGGTCTAGGAGCTCTGAAAATGAACGTGCGCGTCTTTCACTCTTCCCGAGGGACTTAGAAGAATTTTGTGATATTTTTTATTAAAATGGTGTATAAGGGTATATATATAAATATATTTTATGCACTGTATATGAGCTGGCGATTTCTAAGTCTGTGGTTCCGAGAGGGGGTAACCAGGCTCACTAATAAAGGTCAAGCCACTTGGCTGCCAGAATGCCCTGCTTCAGCACAGACCAGAAAGGCATTGTGATAAGCGTATCCCCGGTATAGTCAGGGGTTAATGGGAGTCCCCCCCGTCCCCCCAGTATACGGCCAGAACCATGGACCCGGTACTTGTGGTTCGGACTGTCTCCAACCAGCCATAATGTTGTGAGAGTGAAATTATGTCTAAGTCCAGCTTTGGTACATTAGAAGCAACTCTGAAACTTAACCTAAGCGTTTTTCGAAGCTACTTTTTAGCTAACTTCTTTTAGGAAGGTCTAGGAGCTCTGAAAATGAACGTGCGCGTCTTTCACTCTTCCCGAGGGACTTAGAAGAATTTTGTGATATTTTTTATTAAAATGGTGTATAAGGGTATATATATAAATATATTTTATGCACTGTATATGAGCTGGCGATTTCTAAGTCTGTGGTTCCGAGAGGGGGTAACCAGGCTCACTAATAAAGGTCAAGCCACTTGGCTGCCAGAATGCCCTGCTTCAGCACAGACCAGAAAGGCATTGTGATAAGCGTATCCCCTGTATAGTCAGGGGTTAATGGGAGTCGTCCCCGTCCCCCCAGTATACGGCCAGAACCATGGACCCGGTACTTGTGGTTCGGACTTTCTCCAACCAGCCATAATGTTGTGAGAGTGAAATTATGTCTAAGTCCAGCTTTGGTACATTAGAAGCAACTCTGAAACTTAACCTAAGCGTTTTTCGAAGCTACTTTTTAGCTAACTTCTTATAGGAAGGTCTAGGAGCTCTGAAAATGAACGTGCGCGTCTTTCACTCTTCCCGAGGGACTTAGAAGAATTTTGTGATATTTTTTATTAAAATGGTGTATAAGGGTATATATATAAATATATTTTATGCACTGTATATGAGCTGGCGATTTCTAAGTCTGTGGTTCCGAGAGGGGGTAACCAGGCTCACTAATAAAGGTCAAGCCACTTGGCTGCCAGAATGCCCTGCTTCAGCACAGACCAGAAAGGCATTGTGATAAGCGTATCCCCGGTATAGTCAGGGGTTAATGGGAGTCGTCCCCGTCCCCCCAGTATACGGCCAGAACCATGGACCCGGTACTTGTGGTTCGGACTGTCTCCAACCAGCCATAATGTTGTGAGAGTGAAATTATGTCTAAGTCCAGCTTTGATACATTAGAAGCAACTCTGAAACTTAACCTAAGCGTTTTTCGAAGCTACTTTTTGGCTAACTTCTTATAGGAAGGTCTAGGAGCTCTGAAAATGAACGTGCGCGTCTTTCACTCTTCCCGATGGACTTAGAAGAATTTTGTGATATTTTTTATTAAAATGGTGTATAAGGGTATATATATAAATATATTTTATGCACTGTATATGAGCTGGCGATTTCTAAGTCTGTGGTTCCAAGAGGGGGTAACCAGGCTCACTAATAAAGGTCAAGCCACTTGCCTGCCAGAATGCCCTGCTTCAGCACAGACCAGAAAGTCATTGTGATAAGCGTATCCCCGGTATAGTCAGGGGTTAATGGGAGTCGTCCCCGTCCCCCCAGTATACGGCCAGAACCATGGACCCGGTACTTGTGGTTCGGACTGTCTCCAACCAGCCATAATGTTGTGAGAGTGAAATTATGTCTAAGTCCAGCTTTGGTACATTAGAAGCAACTCTGAAACTTAACCTAAGCGTTTTTCGAAGCTACTTTTTAGCTAACTTCTTATAGGAAGGTCTAGGAGCTCTGAAAATGAACGTGCGCGTCTTTCACTCTTCCCGAGGGACTTAGAAGAATTTTGTGATATTTTTTATTAAAATGGTGTATAAGGGTATATATATAAATATATTTTATGCACTGTATATGAGCTGGCGATTTCTAAGTCTGTGGTTCCGAGAGGGGGTAACCAGGCTCACTAATAAAGGTCAAGCCACTTGGCTGCCAGAATGCCCTGCTTCAGCACAGACCAGAAAGGCATTGTGATAAGCGTATCCCCGGTATAGTCAGGGGTTAATGGGAGTCGTCCCCGTCCCCCCAGTATACGGCCAGAACCATGGACCCGGTACTTGTGGTTCGGACTGTCTCCAACCAGCCATAATGTTGTGAGAGTGAAATTATGTCTAAGTCCAGCTTTGATACATTAGAAGCAACTCTGAAACTTAACCTAAGCGTTTTTCGAAGCTACTTTTTGGCTAACTTCTTATAGGAAGGTCTAGGAGCTCTGAAAATGAACGTGCGCGTCTTTCACTCTTCCCGATGGACTTAGAAGAATTTTGTGATATTTTTTATTAAAATGGTGTATAAGGGTATATATATAAATATATTTTATGCACTGTATATGAGCTGGCGATTTCTAATCTGTGGTTCCAAGAGGGGGTAACCAGGCTCACTAATAAAGGTCAAGCCACTTGGCTGCCAGAATGCCCTGCTTCAGCACAGACCAGAAAGGCATTGTGATAAGCGTATCCCCGGTATAGTCAGGGGTTAATGGGAGTCGTCCCCGTCCCCCCAGTATACGGCCAGAACCATGGACCCGGTACTTGTGGTTCGGACTGTCTCCAACCAGCCATAATGTTGTGAGAGTGAAATTATGTCTAAGTCCAGCTTTGATACATTAGAAGCAACTCTGAAACTTAACCTAAGCGTTTTTCGAAGCTACTTTTTGGCTAACTTCTTATAGGAAGGTCTAGGAGCTCTGAAAATGAACGTGCGCGTCTTTCACTCTTCCCGAGGGACTTAGAAGAATTTTGTGATATTTTTTATTAAAATGGGGTATAAGGGTATATATATAAATATATTTTATGCACTGTATATGAGCTGGCGATTTCTAAGTCTGTGGTTCCAAGAGGGGGTAACCAGGCTCACTAATAAAGGTCAAGCCACTTGCCTGCCAGAATGCCCTGCTTCAGCACAGACCAGAAAGTCATTGTGATAAGCGTATCCCCGGTATAGTCAGGGGTTAATGGGAGTCGTCCCCGTCCCCCCAGTATACGGCCAGAACCATGGACCCGGTACTTGTGGTTCGGACTGTCTCCATCCAGCCATAATGTTGTGAGAGTGAAATTATGTCTAAGTCCAGCTTTGGTACATTAGAAGCAACTCTGAAACTTAACCTAAGCGTTTTTCGAAGCTACTTTTTGGCTAACTTCTTATAGGAAGGTCTAGGAGCTCTGAAAATGAACGTGCGCGTCTTTCACTCTTCCCGAGGGACTTAGAAGAATTTTGTGATATTTTTTATTAAAATGGTGTATAAGGGTATATATATAAATATATTTTATGCACTGTATATGAGCTGGCGATTTCTAAGTCTGTGGTTCCGAGAGGGGGTAACCAGGCTCACTAATAAAGGTCAAGCCACTTGGCTGCCAGAATGCCCTGCTTCAGCACAGACCAGAAAGGCATTGTGATAAGCGTATCCCCGGTATAGTCAGGGGTTAATGGGAGTCGTCCCCGTCCCCCCAGTATACGGCCAGAACCATGGACCCGGTACTTGTGGTTCGGACTGTCTCCAACCAGCCATAATGTTGTGAGAGTGAAATTATGTCTAAGTCCAGCTTTGATACATTAGAAGCAACTCTGAAACTTAACCTAAGCGTTTTTCGAAGCTACTTTTTAGCTAACTTCTTTTAGGAAGGTCTAGGAGCTCTGAAAATGAACGTGCGCGTCTTTCACTCTTCCCGAGGGACTTATAAGAATTTTGTGATATTTTTTATTAAAATGGTGTATAAGGGTATATATATAAATATATTTTATGCACTGTATATGAGCTGGCGATTTCTAAGTCTGTGGTTCCGAGAGGGGGTAACCAGGCTCACTAATAAAGGTCAAGCCACTTGGCTGCCAGAATGCCCTGCTTCAGCACAGACCAGAAAGGCATTGTGATAAGCGTATCCCCTGTATAGTCAGGGGTTAATGGGAGTCGTCCCCGTCCCCCCAGTATACGGCCAGAACCATGGACCCGGTACTTGTGGTTCGGACTGTCTCCAACCAGCCATAATGTTGTGAGAGTGAAATTATGTCTAAGTCCAGCTTTGGAACATTAGAAGCAACTCTGAAACTTAACCTAAGCGTTTTTCGAAGCTACTTTTTGGCTAACTTCTTATAGGAAGGTCTAGGAGCTCTTAAAATGAACGTGCGCGTCTTTCACTCTTCCCGAGGGACTTAGAAGAATTTTGTGATATTTTTTATTAAAATGGTGTATAAGGGTATATATATAAATATATTTTATGCACTGTATATGAGCTGGCGATTTCTAAGTCTGTGGTTCCGAGAGGGGGTAACCAGGCTCACTAATAAAGGTCAAGCCACTTGGCTGCCAGAATGCCCTGCTTCAGCACAGACCAGAAAGGCATTGTGATAAACGTATCCCCGGTATAGTCAGGGGTTAATGGGAGTCGTCCCCGTCCCCCCAGTATACGGCTAGAACCATGGACCCGGTACTTGTGGTTCGGACTGTCTCCAACCAGCCATAATGTTGTGAGAGTGAAATTATGTCTAAGTCCAGCTTTGGAACATTAGAAGCAACTCTGAAACTTAACCTAAGCGTTTTTCGAAGCTACTTTTTGGCTAACTTCTTATAGGAAGGTCTAGGAGCTCTGAAAATGAACGTGCGCGTCTTTCACTCTTCCCGAGGGACTTAGAAGAATTTTGTGATATTTTTTATTAAAATGGTGTATAAGGGTATATATATAAATATATTTTATGCACTGTATATGAGCTGGCGATTTCTAAGTCTGTGGTTCCGAGAGGGGGTAACCAGGCTCACTAATAAAGGTCAAGCCACTTGGCTGCCAGAATGCCCTGCTTCAGCACAGACCAGAAAGGCATTGTGATAAGCGTATCCCCGGTATAGTCAGGGGTTAATGGGAGTCGTCCCCGTCCCCCCAGTATACGGCCAAAACCATGGACCCGGTACTTGTGGTTCGGACTGTCTCCATCCAGCCATAATGTTGTGAGAGTGAAATTATGTCTAAGTCCAGCTTTGGTACATTAGAAGCAACGCTGAAACGTAACCTAAGCGTTTTTCGAAGCTACTTTTTGGCTAACTTCTTATAGGAAGGTCTAGGAGCTCTGAAAATGAACGTGCGCGTCTTTCACTCTTCCCGAGGGACTTAGATGAATTTTGTGATATTTTTTATTAAAATGGTGTATAAGGGTATATATATAAATATATTTTATGCACTGTATATGAGCTGGCGATTTCTAAGTCTGTGGTTCCGAGAGGGGGTAACCAGGCTCACTAATAAAGGTCAAGCCACTTGGCTGCCAGAATGCCCTGCTTCAGCACAGACCAGAAAGGCATTGTGATAAGCGTATCCCCGGTATAGTCAGGGGTTAATGGGAGTCGTCCCCGTCCCCCCAGTATACGGCCAGAACCATGGACCCGGTACTTGTGGTTCGGACTGTCTCCAACCAGCCATAATGTTGTGAGAGTGAAATTATGTCTAAGTCCAGCTTTGGTACATTAGAAGCAACTCTGAAACTTAACCTAAGCGTTTTTCGAAGCTACTTTTTAGCTAACTTCTTATAGGAAGGTCTAGGAGCTCTGAAAATGAACGTGCGCGTCTTTCACTCTTCCCGAGGGACTTAGAAGAATTTTGTGATATTTTTTATTAAAATGGTGTATAAGGGTATATATATAAATATATTTTATGCACTGTATATGAGCTGGCGATTTCTAAGTCTGTGGTTCCGAGAGGGGGTAACCAGGCTCACTAATAAAGGTCAAGCCACTTGGCGGCCAGAATGCCCTGCTTCAGCACAGACCAGAAAGGCATTGTGATAAGCGTATCCCCTGTATAGTCAGGGGTTAATGGGAGTCGTCCCCGTCCCCCCAGTATACGGCCAGAACCATGGACCCGGTACTTGTGGTTCGGACTGTCTCCAACCAGCCATAATGTTGTGAGAGTGAAATTATGTCTAAGTCCAGCTTTGGTACATTAGAAGCAACTCTGAAACTTAACCTAAGCGTTTTTCGAAGCTACTTTTTGGCTAACTTCTTATAGGAAGGTCTAGGAGCTCTGAAAATGAACGTGCGCGTCTTTCACTCTTCCCGAGGGACTTAGAAGAATTTTGTGATATTTTTTATTAAAATGGTGTATAAGGGTATATATATAAATATATTTTATGCACTGTATATGAGCTGGCGATTTCTAAGTCTGTGGTTCCGAGAGGGGGTAACCAGGCTCACTAATAAAGGTCAAGCCACTTGGCTGCCAGAATACCCTGCTTCTGCACAGACCAGAAAGGCATTGTGATAAGCGTATCCCCTGTATAGTCAGGGGTTAATGGGAGTCGTCCCCGTCCCCCCAGTATACGGCCAGAACCATGGACCCGGTACTTGTGGTTCGGACTGTCTCCAACCAGCCATAATGTTGTGAGAGTGAAATTATGTCTAAGTCGAGCTTTGGAACATTAGAAGCAACTCTGAAACTTAACCTAAGCGTTTTTCGAAGCTACTTTTTGGCTAACTTCTTATAGGAAGGTCTAGGAGCTCTGAAAATGAACGTGCGCGTCTTTCACTCTTCCCGAGGGACTTAGAAGAATTTTGTGATATTTTTTATTAAAATGGTGTATAAGGGTATATATATAAATATATTTTATGCACTGTATATGAGCTGGCGATTTCTAAGTCTGTGGTTCCGAGAGGGGGTAACCAGGCTCACTAATAAAGGTCAAGCCACTTGGCTGCCAGAATGCCCTGCTTCAGCACAGACCAGAAAGGCATTGTGATAAGCGTATCCCCGGTATAGTCAGGGGTTAATGGGAGTCGTCCCCGTCCCCCCAGTATACGGCCAGAACCATGGACCCGGTACTTGTGGTTCGGACTGTCTCCAACCAGCCATAATGTTGTGAGAGTGAAATTATGTCTAAGTCCAGCTTTGGTACATTAGAAGCAACTCTGAAACTTAACCTAAGCGTTTTTCGAAGCTACTTTTTGGCTAACTTCTTATAGGAAGGTCTAGGAGCTCTGAAAATGAACGTGCGCGTCTTTCACTCTTCCCGAGGGACTTAGAAGAATTTTGTGATATTTTTTATTAAAATGGTGTATAAGGGTATATATATAAATATATTTTATGCACTGTATATGAGCTGGCGATTTCTAAGTCTGTGGTTCCGAGAGGGGGTAACCAGGCTCACTAATAAAGGTCAAGCCACTTGGCTGCCAGAATGCCCTGCTTCAGCACAGACCAGAAAGGCATTGTGATAAGCGTATCCCCGGTATAGTCAGGGGTTAATGGGAGTCGTCCCCGTCCCCCCAGTATACGGCCAGAACCATGGACCCGGTACTTGTGGTTCGGACTGTCTCCAACCAGCCATAATGTTGTGAGAGTGAAATTATGTCTAAGTCCAGCTTTGGTACATTAGAAGCAACTCTGAAACTTAACCTAAGCGTTTTTCGAAGCTACTTTTTGGCTAACTTCTTATAGGAAGGTCTAGGAGCTCTGAAAATGAACGTGCGCGTCTTTCACTCTTTCCGAGGGACTTAGAAGAATTTTGTGATATTTTTTATTAAAATGGTGTATAAGGGTATATATATAAATATATTTTATGCACTGTATATGAGCTGGCGATTTCTAAGTCTGTGGTTCCGAGAGGGGGTAACCAGGCTCACTAATAAAGGTCAAGCCACTTGGCTGCCAGAATGCCCTGCTTCAGCACAGACCAGAAAGGCATTGTGATAAGCGTATCCCCGGTATAGTCAGGGGTTAATGGGAGTCGTCCCCGTCCCCCCAGTATACGGCCAGAACCATGGACCCGGTACTTGTGGTTCGGACTGTCTCCAACCAGCCATAATGTTGTGAGAGTGAAATTATGTCTAAGTCCAGCTTTGGTACATTAGAAGCAACTCTGAAACTTAACCTACAGTAAGCGTTTTTCGAAGCTACTTTTTAGCTAACTTCTTATAGGAAGGTCTAGGAGCTCTGAAAATGAACGTGCGCGTCTTTTACTCTTCCCGAGGGACTTAGAAGAATTTTGTGATATTTTTTATTAAAATGGTGTATAAGGGTATATATATATAAATATATTTTATGCACTGTATATGAGCTGGCGATTTCTAAGTCTGTGGTTCCGAGAGGGGGTAACCAGGCTCACTAATAAAGGTCAAGCCACTTGGCTGCCAGAATGCCCTGCTTCAGCACAGACCAGAAAGGCATTGTGATAAGCATATCCCCGGTATAGTCAGGGGTTAATGGGAGTCGTCCCCGTCCCCCCAGTATACGGCCAGAACCATGGACCCGGTACTTGTGGTTCGGACTGTCTCCAACCAGCCATAATGTTGTGAGAGTGAAATTATGTCTAAGTCCAGCTTTGGAACATTAGAAGCAACTCTGAAACTTAACCTAAGCGTTTTTCGAAGCTACTTTTTGGCTAACTTCTTATAGGAAGGTCTAGGAGCTCTTAAAATGAACGTGCGCGTCTTTCACTCTTCCCGAGGGACTTAGAAGAATTTTGTGATATTTTTTATTAAAATGGTGTATAAGGGTATATATATAAATATATTTTATGCACTGTATATGAGCTGGCGATTTCTAAGTCTGTGGTTCCGAGAGGGGGTAACCAGGCTCACTAATAAAGGTCAAGCCACTTGGCTGCCAGAATGCCCTGCTTCAGCACAGACCAGAAAGGCATTGTGATAAACGTATCCCCGGTATAGTCAGGGGTTAATGGGAGTCGTCCCCGTCCCCCCAGTATACGGCTAGAACCATGGACCCGGTACTTGTGGTTCGGACTGTCTCCAACCAGCCATAATGTTGTGAGAGTGAAATTATGTCTAAGTCCAGCTTTGGAACATTAGAAGCAACTCTGAAACTTAACCTAAGCGTTTTTCGAAGCTACTTTTTGGCTAACTTCTTATAGGAAGGTCTAGGAGCTCTGAAAATGAACGTGCGCGTCTTTCACTCTTCCCGAGGGACTTAGAAGAATTTTGTGATATTTTTTATTAAAATGGTGTATAAGGGTATATATATAAATATATTTTATGCACTGTATATGAGCTGGCGATTTCTAAGTCTGTGGTTCCGAGAGGGGGTAACCAGGCTCACTAATAAAGGTCAAGCCACTTGGCTGCCAGAATGCCCTGCTTCAGCACAGACCAGAAAGGCATTGTGATAAGCGTATCCCCGGTATAGTCAGGGGTTAATGGGAGTCGTCCCCGTCCCCCCAGTATACGGCCAAAACCATGGACCCGGTACTTGTGGTTCGGACTGTCTCCATCCAGCCATAATGTTGTGAGAGTGAAATTATGTCTAAGTCCAGCTTTGGTACATTAGAAGCAACTCTGAAACGTAACCTAAGCGTTTTTCGAAGCTACTTTTTGGCTAACTTCTTATAGGAAGGTCTAGGAGCTCTGAAAATGAACGTGCGCGTCTTTCACTCTTCCCGAGGGACTTAGATGAATTTTGTGATATTTTTTATTAAAATGGTGTATAAGGGTATATATATAAATATATTTTATGCACTGTATATGAGCTGGCGATTTCTAAGTCTGTGGTTCCGAGAGGGGGTAACCAGGCTCACTAATAAAGGTCAAGCCACTTGGCTGCCAGAATGCCCTGCTTCAGCACAGACCAGAAAGGCATTGTGATAAGCGTATCCCCGGTATAGTCAGGGGTTAATGGGAGTCGTCCCCGTCCCCCCAGTATACGGCCAGAACCATGGACCCGGTACTTGTGGTTCGGACTGTCTCCAACCAGCCATAATGTTGTGAGAGTGAAATTATGTCTAAGTCCAGCTTTGGTACATTAGAAGCAACTCTGAAACTTAACCTAAGCGTTTTTCGAAGCTACTTTTTAGCTAACTTCTTATAGGAAGGTCTAGGAGCTCTGAAAATGAACGTGCGCGTCTTTCACTCTTCCCGAGGGACTTAGAAGAATTTTGTGATATTTTTTATTAAAATGGTGTATAAGGGTATATATATAAATATATTTTATGCACTGTATATGAGCTGGCGATTTCTAAGTCTGTGGTTCCGAGAGGGGGTAACCAGGCTCACTAATAAAGGTCAAGCCACTTGGCGGCCAGAATGCCCTGCTTCAGCACAGACCAGAAAGGCATTGTGATAAGCGTATCCCCTGTATAGTCAGGGGTTAATGGGAGTCGTCCCCGTCCCCCCAGTATACGGCCAGAACCATGGACCCGGTACTTGTGGTTCGGACTGTCTCCAACCAGCCATAATGTTGTGAGAGTGAAATTATGTCTAAGTCCAGCTTTGGTACATTAGAAGCAACTCTGAAACTTAACCTAAGCGTTTTTCGAAGCTACTTTTTGGCTAACTTCTTATAGGAAGGTCTAGGAGCTCTGAAAATGAACGTGCGCGTCTTTCACTCTTCCCGAGGGACTTAGAAGAATTTTGTGATATTTTTTATTAAAATGGTGTATAAGGGTATATATATAAATATATTTTATGCACTGTATATGAGCTGGCGATTTCTAAGTCTGTGGTTCCGAGAGGGGGTAACCAGGCTCACTAATAAAGGTCAAGCCACTTGGCTGCCAGAATACCCTGCTTCTGCACAGACCAGAAAGGCATTGTGATAAGCGTATCCCCTGTATAGTCAGGGGTTAATGGGAGTCGTCCCCGTCCCCCCAGTATACGGCCAGAACCATGGACCCGGTACTTGTGGTTCGGACTGTCTCCAACCAGCCATAATGTTGTGAGAGTGAAATTATGTCTAAGTCGAGCTTTGGAACATTAGAAGCAACTCTGAAACTTAACCTAAGCGTTTTTCGAAGCTACTTTTTGGCTAACTTCTTATAGGAAGGTCTAGGAGCTCTGAAAATGAACGTGCGCGTCTTTCACTCTTCCCGAGGGACTTAGAAGAATTTTGTGATATTTTTTATTAAAATGGTGTATAAGGGTATATATATAAATATATTTTATGCACTGTATATGAGCTGGCGATTTCTAAGTCTGTGGTTCCGAGAGGGGGTAACCAGGCTCACTAATAAAGGTCAAGCCACTTGGCTGCCAGAATGCCCTGCTTCAGCACAGACCAGAAAGGCATTGTGATAAGCGTATCCCCGGTATAGTCAGGGGTTAATGGGAGTCGTCCCCGTCCCCCCAGTATACGGCCAGAACCATGGACCCGGTACTTGTGGTTCGGACTGTCTCCAACCAGCCATAATGTTGTGAGAGTGAAATTATGTCTAAGTCCAGCTTTGGTACATTAGAAGCAACTCTGAAACTTAACCTAAGCGTTTTTCGAAGCTACTTTTTGGCTAACTTCTTATAGGAAGGTCTAGGAGCTCTGAAAATGAACGTGCGCGTCTTTCACTCTTCCCGAGGGACTTAGAAGAATTTTGTGATATTTTTTATTAAAATGGTGTATAAGGGTATATATATAAATATATTTTATGCACTGTATATGAGCTGGCGATTTCTAAGTCTGTGGTTCCGAGAGGGGGTAACCAGGCTCACTAATAAAGGTCAAGCCACTTGGCTGCCAGAATGCCCTGCTTCAGCACAGACCAGAAAGGCATTGTGATAAGCGTATCCCCGGTATAGTCAGGGGTTAATGGGAGTCGTCCCCGTCCCCCCAGTATACGGCCAGAACCATGGACCCGGTACTTGTGGTTCGGACTGTCTCCAACCAGCCATAATGTTGTGAGAGTGAAATTATGTCTAAGTCCAGCTTTGGTACATTAGAAGCAACTCTGAAACTTAACCTAAGCGTTTTTCGAAGCTACTTTTTGGCTAACTTCTTATAGGAAGGTCTAGGAGCTCTGAAAATGAACGTGCGCGTCTTTCACTCTTTCCGAGGGACTTAGAAGAATTTTGTGATATTTTTTATTAAAATGGTGTATAAGGGTATATATATAAATATATTTTATGCACTGTATATGAGCTGGCGATTTCTAAGTCTGTGGTTCCGAGAGGGGGTAACCAGGCTCACTAATAAAGGTCAAGCCACTTGGCTGCCAGAATGCCCTGCTTCAGCACAGACCAGAAAGGCATTGTGATAAGCGTATCCCCGGTATAGTCAGGGGTTAATGGGAGTCGTCCCCGTCCCCCCAGTATACGGCCAGAACCATGGACCCGGTACTTGTGGTTCGGACTGTCTCCAACCAGCCATAATGTTGTGAGAGTGAAATTATGTCTAAGTCCAGCTTTGGTACATTAGAAGCAACTCTGAAACTTAACCTAAGCGTTTTTCGAAGCTACTTTTTAGCTAACTTCTTATAGGAAGGTCTAGGAGCTCTGAAAATGAACGTGCGCGTCTTTTACTCTTCCCGAGGGACTTAGAAGAATTTTGTGATATTTTTTATTAAAATGGTGTATAAAGGTATATATATATAAATATATTTTATGCACTGTATATGAGCTGGCGATTTCTAAGTCTGTGGTTCCGAGAGGGGGTAACCAGGCTCACTAATAAAGGTCAAGCCACTTGGCTGCCAGAATGCCCTGCTTCAGCACAGACCAGAAAGGCATTGTGATAAGCATATCCCCGGTATAGTCAGGGGTTAATGGGAGTCGTCCCCGTCCCCCCAGTATACGGCCAGAACCATGGACCCGGTACTTGTGGTTCGGACTGTCTCCAACCAGCCATAATGTTGTGAGAGTGAAATTATGTCTAAGTCCAGCTTTGGTACATTAGAAGCAACTCTGAAACTTAACCTAAGCGTTTTTCGAAGCTACTTTTTGGCTAACTTCTTATAGGAAGGTCTAGGAGCTCTGAAAATGAATGTGCTCGTCTTTCACTCTTCCCGAGGGACTTAGAAGAATTTTGTGATATTTTTTATTAAAATGGTGTATAAGGGTATATATATAAATATATTTTATGCACTGTATATGAGCTGGCGATTTCTAAGTCTGTGGTTCCGAGAGGGGGTAACCAGGCTCACTAATAAAGGTCAAGCCACTTGGCTGCCAGAATGCCCTGCTTCAGCACAGACCAGAAAGGCATTGTGATAAGCGTATCCCCGGTATAGTCAGGGGTTAATGGGAGTCGTCCCCGTCCCCCCAGTATACGGCCAGAACCATGGACCCGGTACTTGTGGTTCGGACTGTCTCCAACCAGCCATAATGTTGTGAGAGTGAAATTATGTCTAAGTCCAGCTTTGGTACATTAGAAGCAACTCTGAAACTTAACCTAAGCGTTTTTCGAAGCTACTTTTTGGCTAACTTCTTATAGGAAGGGCTAGGAGCTCTGAAAATGAACGTGCGCGTCTTTCACTCTTCCCGAGGGACTTAGAAGAATTTTGTGATATTTTTTATTAAAATGGTGTATAAGGGTATATATATAAATATATTTTATGCACTGTATATGAGCTGGCGATTTCTAAGTCTGTGGTTCCGAGAGGGGGTAACCAGGCTCACTAATAAAGGTCAAGCCACTTGCCTGCCAGAATGCCCTGCTTCAGCACAGACCAGAAAGTCATTGTGATAAGCGTATCCCCGGTATAGTCAGGGGTTAATGGGAGTCGTCCCCGTCCCCCCAGTATACGGCCAGAACCATGGACCCGGTACTTGTGGTTCGGACTGTCTCCAACCAGCCATAATGTTGTGAGAGTGAAATTATGTCTAAGTCCAGCTTTGGAACATTAGAAGCAACTCTGAAACTTAACCTAAGCGTTTTTCGAAGCTACTTTTTGGCTAACTTCTTATAGGAAGGTCTAGGAGCTCTGAAAATGAACGTGCGCGTCTTTCACTCTTCCCGAGGGACTTAGAAGAATTTTGTGATATTTTTTATTAAAATGGTGTATAAGGGTATATATATATAAATATATTTTATGCACTGTATATGAGCTGGCGATTTCTAAGTCTGTGGTTCCAAGAGGGGGTAACCAGGCTCACTAATAAAGGTCAAGCCACTTGGCTGCCAGAATGCCCTGCTTCAGCACAGACCAGAAAGGCATTGTGATAAGCGTATCCCCGGTATAGTCAGGGGTTAATGGGAGTCGTCCCCGTCCCCCCAGTATACGGCCAGAACCATGGACCCGGTACTTGTGGTTCGGACTGTCTCCAACCAGCCATAATGTTGTGAGAGTGAAATTATGTCTAAGTCCAGCTTTGGTACATTAGAAGCAACTCTGAAACTTAACCTAAGCGTTTTTCGAAGCTACTTTTTGGCTAACTTCTTATAGGAAGGTCTAGGAGCTCTGAAAATGAACGTGCGCGTCTTTCACTCTTCCCGAGGGACTTAGAAGAATTTTGTGATATTTTTTATTAAAATGGTGTATAAGGGTATATATATAAATATATTTTATGCACTGTATATGAGCTGGCGATTTCTAAGTCTGTGGTTCCGAGAGGGGGTAACCAGGCTCACTAATAAAGGTCAAGCCACTTGCCTGCCAGAATGCCCTGCTTCAGCACAGACCAGAAAATCATTGTGATAAGCGTATCCCCGGTATAGTCAGAGGTTAATGGGAGTCGTCCCCGTCCCCCCAGTATACGGCCAGAACCATGGACCCGGTACTTGTGGTTCGGACTGTCTCCAACCAGCCATAATGTTGTGAGAGTGAAATTATGTCTAAGTCCAGCTTTGGTACATTAGAAGCAACTCTGAAACTTAACCTAAGCGTTTTTCGAAGCTACTTTTTGGCTAACTTCTTATAGGAAGGTCTAGGAGCTCTGAAAATTAACGTGCGCGTCTTTCACTCTTCCCGAGGGACTTAGAAGAATTTTGTGATATTTTTTATTAAAATGGTGTATAAGGGTATATATATAAATATATTTTATGCACTGTATATGAGCTGGCGATTTCTAAGTCTGTGGTTCCGAGAGGGGGTAACCAGGCTCACTAATAAAGGTCAAGCCACTTGGCTGCCAGAATGCCCTGCTTCAGCACAGACCAGAAAGGCATTGTGATAAGCGTATCCCCGGTATAGTCAGGGGTTAATGGGAGTCGTCCCCGTCCCCCCAGTATACGGCTAGAACCATGGACCCGGTACTTGTGGTTCGGACTGTCTCCAACCAGCCATAATGTTGTGAGAGTGAAATTATGTCTAAGTCCAGCTTTGGAACATTAGAAGCAACTCTGAAACTTAACCTAAGCGTTTTTCGAAGCTACTTTTTGGCTAACTTCTTATAGGAAGGTCTAGGAGCTCTGAAAATGAACGTGCGCGTCTTTCACTCTTCCCGAGGGACTTAGAAGAATTTTGTGATATTTTTTATTAAAATGGTGTATAAGGGTATATATATAAATATATTTTATGCACTGTATATGAGCTGGCGATTTCTAAGTCTGTGGTTCCAAGAGGGGGTAACCAGGCTCACTAATAAAGGTCAAGCCACTTGGCTGCCAGAATGCCCTGCTTCAGCACAGACCAGAAAGGCATTGTGATAAGCGTATCCCCGGTATAGTCAGGGGTTAATGGGAGTCGTCCCCGTCCCCCCAGTATACGGCTAGAACCATGGACCCGGTACTTGTGGTTCGGACTGTCTCCAACCAGCCATAATGTTGTGAGAGTGAAATTATGTCTAAGTCCAGCTTTGGTACATTAGAAGCAACTCTGAAACTTAACCTAAGCGTTTTTCGAAGCTACTTTTTGGCTAACTTCTTATAGGAAGGTCTAGGAGCTCTGAAAATGAACGTGCGCGTCTTTCACTCTTCCCGAGGGACTTAGAAGAATTTTGTGATATTTTTTATTAAAATGGTGTATAAGGGTATATATATAAATATATTTTATGCACTGTATATGAGCTGGCGATTTCTAAGTCTGTGGTTCCAAGAGGGGGTAACCAGGCTCACTAATAAAGGTCAAGCCACTTGGCTGCCAGAATGCCCTGCTTCAGCACAGACCAGAAAGGCATTGTGATAAGCGTATCCCCGGTATAGTCAGGGGTTAATGGGAGTCGTCCCCGTCCCCCCAGTATACGGCTAGAACCATGGACCCGGTACTTGTGGTTCGGACTGTCTCCAACCAGCCATAATGTTGTGAGAGTGAAATTATGTCTAAGTCCAGCTTTGGTACATTAGAAGCAACTCTGAAACTTAACCTAAGCGTTTTTTGAAGCTACTTTTTGGCTAACTTCTTATAGGAAGGTCTAGGAGCTCTGAAAATGAATGTGCGCGTCTTTCACTCTTCCCGAGGGACTTAGAAGAATTTTGTGATATTTTTTATTAAAATGGTGTATAAGGGTATATATATAAATATATTTTATGCACTGTATATGAGCTGGCGATTTCTAAGTCTGTGGTTCCGAGAGGGGGTAACCAGGCTCACTAATAAAGGTCAAGCCACTTGGCTGCCAGAATGCCCTGCTTCAGCACAGACCAGAAAGGCATTGTGATAAGCGTATCCCCGGTATAGTCAGGGGTTAATGGGAGTCGTCCCCGTCCCCCCAGTATACGGCCAGAACCATGGACCCGGTACTTGTGGTTCGGACTGTCTCCAACCAGCCATAATGTTGTGAGAGTGAAATTATGTCTAAGTCCAGCTTTGGTACATTAGAAGCAACTCTGAAACTTAACCTAAGCGTTTTTCGAAGCTACTTTTTGGCTAACTTCTTATAGGAAGGTCTAGGAGCTCTGAAAATGAACGTGCGCGTCTTTCACTCTTCCCGAGGGACTTAGAAGAATTTTGTGATATTTTTTATTAAAATGGTGTATAAGGGTATATATATAAATATATTTTATGCACTGTATATGAGCTGGCGATTTCTAAGTCTGTGGTTCCGAGAGGGGGTAACCAGGCTCACTAATAAAGGTCAAGCCACTTGCCTGCCAGAATGCCCTGCTTCAGCACAGACCAGAAAATCATTGTGATAAGCGTATCCCCGGTATAGTCAGAGGTTAATGGGAGTCGTCCCCGTCCCCCCAGTATACGGCCAGAACCATGGACCCGGTACTTGTGGTTCGGACTGTCTCCAACCAGCCATAATGTTGTGAGAGTGAAATTATGTCTAAGTCCAGCTTTGGTACATTAGAAGCAACTCTGAAACTTAACCTAAGCGTTTTTCGAAGCTACTTTTTGGCTAACTTCTTATAGGAAGGTCTAGGAGCTCTGAAAATTAACGTGCGCCTCTTTCACTCTTCCCGAGGGACTTAGAAGAATTTTGTGATATTTTTTATTAAAATGGGGTATAAGGGTATATATATAAATATATTTTATGCACTGTATATGAGCTGGCGATTTCTAAGTCTGTGGTTCCGAGAGGGGGTAACCAGGCTCACTAATAAAGGTCAAGCCACTTGGCTGCCAGAATGCCCTGCTTCAGCACAGACCAGAAAGGCATTGTGATAAGCGTATCCCCGGTATAGTCAGGGGTTAATGGGAGTCGTCCCCGTCCCCCCAGTATACGGCTAGAACCATGGACCCGGTACTTGTGGTTCGGACTGTCTCCAACCAGCCATAATGTTGTGAGAGTGAAATTATGTCTAAGTCCAGCTTTGGAACATTAGAAGCAACTCTGAAACTTAACCTAAGCGTTTTTCGAAGCTACTTTTTGGCTAACTTCTTATAGGAAGGTCTAGGAGCTCTGAAAATGAACGTGCGCGTCTTTCACTCTTCCCGAGGGACTTAGAAGAATTTTGTGATATTTTTTATTAAAATGGTGTATAAGGGTATATATATAAATATATTTTATGCACTGTATATGAGCTGGCGATTTCTAAGTCTGTGGTTCCAAGAGGGGGTAACCAGGCTCACTAATAAAGGTCAAGCCACTTGGCTGCCAGAATGCCCTGCTTCAGCACAGACCAGAAAGGCATTGTGATAAGCGTATCCCCGGTATAGTCAGGGGTTAATGGGAGTCGTCCCCGTCCCCCCAGTATACGGCTAGAACCATGGACCCGGTACTTGTGGTTCGGACTGTCTCCAACCAGCCATAATGTTGTGAGAGTGAAATTATGTCTAAGTCCAGCTTTGGTACATTAGAAGCAACTCTGAAACTTAACCTAAGCGTTTTTTGAAGCTACTTTTTGGCTAACTTCTTATAGGAAGGTCTAGGAGCTCTGAAAATGAATGTGCGCGTCTTTCACTCTTCCCGAGGGACTTAGAAGAATTTTGTGATATTTTTTATTAAAATGGTGTATAAGGGTATATATATAAATATATTTTATGCACTGTATATGAGCTGGCGATTTCTAAGTCTGTGGTTCCGAGAGGGGGTAACCAGGCTCACTAATAAAGGTCAAGCCACTTGGCTGCCAGAATGCCCTGCTTCAGCACAGACCAGAAAGGCATTGTGATAAGCATATCCCCGGTATAGTCAGGGGTTAATGGGAGTCGTCCCCGTCCCCCCAGTATACGGCCAGAACCATGGACCCGGTACTTGTGGTTCGGACTGTCTCCAACCAGCCATAATGTTGTGAGAGTGAAATTATGTCTAAGTCCAGCTTTGGTACATTAGAAGCAACTCTGAAACTTAACCTAAGCGTTTTTCGAAGCTACTTTTTGGCTAACTTCTTATAGGAAGGTCTAGGAGCTCTGAAAATGAATGTGCTCGTCTTTCACTCTTCCCGAGGGACTTAGAAGAATTTTGTGATATTTTTTATTAAAATGGTGTATAAGGGTATATATATAAATATATTTTATGCACTGTATATGAGCTGGCGATTTCTAAGTCTGTGGTTCCGAGAGGGGGTAACCAGGCTCACTAATAAAGGTCAAGCCACTTGGCTGCCAGAATGCCCTGCTTCAGCACAGACCAGAAAGGCATTGTGATAAGCGTATCCCCGGTATAGTCAGGGGTTAATGGGAGTCGTCCCCGTCCCCCCAGTATACGGCCAGAACCATGGACCCGGTACTTGTGGTTCGGACTGTCTCCAACCAGCCATAATGTTGTGAGAGTGAAATTATGTCTAAGTCCAGCTTTGGTACATTAGAAGCAACTCTGAAACTTAACCTAAGCGTTTTTCGAAGCTACTTTTTGGCTAACTTCTTATAGGAAGGTCTAGGAGCTCTGAAAATGAACGTGCGCGTCTTTCACTCTTCCCGAGGGACTTAGAAGAATTTTGTGATATTTTTTATTAAAATGGTGTATAAGGGTATATATATAAATATATTTTATGCACTGTATATGAGCTGGCGATTTCTAAGTCTGTGGTTCCGAGAGGGGGTAACCAGGCTCACTAATAAAGGTCAAGCCACTTGCCTGCCAGAATGCCCTGCTTCAGCACAGACCAGAAAGTCATTGTGATAAGCGTATCCCCGGTATAGTCAGGGGTTAATGGGAGTCGTCCCCGTCCCCCCAGTATACGGCCAGAACCATGGACCCGGTACTTGTGGTTCGGACTGTCTCCAACCAGCCATAATGTTGTGAGAGTGAAATTATGTCTAAGTCCAGCTTTGGAACATTAGAAGCAACTCTGAAACTTAACCTAAGCGTTTTTCGAAGCTACTTTTTGGCTAACTTCTTATAGGAAGGTCTAGGAGCTCTGAAAATGAACGTGCGCGTCTTTCACTCTTCCCGAGGGACTTAGAAGAATTTTGTGATATTTTTTATTAAAATGGTGTATAAGGGTATATATATATAAATATATTTTATGCACTGTATATGAGCTGGCGATTTCTAAGTCTGTGGTTCCAAGAGGGGGTAACCAGGCTCACTAATAAAGGTCAAGCCACTTGGCTGCCAGAATGCCCTGCTTCAGCACAGACCAGAAAGGCATTGTGATAAGCGTATCCCCGGTATAGTCAGGGGTTAATGGGAGTCGTCCCCGTCCCCCCAGTATACGGCTAGAACCATGGACCCGGTACTTGTGGTTCGGACTGTCTCCAACCAGCCATAATGTTGTGAGAGTGAAATTATGTCTAAGTCCAGCTTTGGTACATTAGAAGCAACTCTGAAACTTAACCTAAGCGTTTTTTGAAGCTACTTTTTGGCTAACTTCTTATAGGAAGGTCTAGGAGCTCTGAAAATGAATGTGCGCGTCTTTCACTCTTCCCGAGGGACTTAGAAGAATTTTGTGATATTTTTTATTAAAATGGTGTATAAGGGTATATATATAAATATATTTTATGCACTGTATATGAGCTGGCGATTTCTAAGTCTGTGGTTCCGAGAGGGGGTAACCAGGCTCACTAATAAAGGTCAAGCCACTTGGCTGCCAGAATGCCCTGCTTCAGCACAGACCAGAAAGGCATTGTGATAAGCGTATCCCCGGTATAGTCAGGGGTTAATGGGAGTCGTCCCCGTCCCCCCAGTATACGGCCAGAACCATGGACCCGGTACTTGTGGTTCGGACTGTCTCCAACCAGCCATAATGTTGTGAGAGTGAAATTATGTCTAAGTCCAGCTTTGGTACATTAGAAGCAACTCTGAAACTTAACCTAAGCGTTTTTCGAAGCTACTTTTTGGCTAACTTCTTATAGGAAGGTCTAGGAGCTCTGAAAATGAACGTGCGCGTCTTTCACTCTTCCCGAGGGACTTAGAAGAATTTTGTGATATTTTTTATTAAAATGGTGTATAAGGGTATATATATAAATATATTTTATGCACTGTATATGAGCTGGCGATTTCTAAGTCTGTGGTTCCGAGAGGGGGTAACCAGGCTCACTAATAAAGGTCAAGCCACTTGCCTGCCAGAATGCCCTGCTTCAGCACAGACCAGAAAATCATTGTGATAAGCGTATCCCCGGTATAGTCAGAGGTTAATGGGAGTCGTCCCCGTCCCCCCAGTATACGGCCAGAACCATGGACCCGGTACTTGTGGTTCGGACTGTCTCCAACCAGCCATAATGTTGTGAGAGTGAAATTATGTCTAAGTCCAGCTTTGGTACATTAGAAGCAACTCTGAAACTTAACCTAAGCGTTTTTCGAAGCTACTTTTTGGCTAACTTCTTATAGGAAGGTCTAGGAGCTCTGAAAATTAACGTGCGCGTCTTTCACTCTTCCCGAGGGACTTAGAAGAATTTTGTGATATTTTTTATTAAAATGGTGTATAAGGGTATATATATAAATATATTTTATGCACTGTATATGAGCTGGCGATTTCTAAGTCTGTGGTTCCGAGAGGGGGTAACCAGGCTCACTAATAAAGGTCAAGCCACTTGGCTGCCAGAATGCCCTGCTTCAGCACAGACCAGAAAGGCATTGTGATAAGCGTATCCCCGGTATAGTCAGGGGTTAATGGGAGTCGTCCCCGTCCCCCCAGTATACGGCTAGAACCATGGACCCGGTACTTGTGGTTCGGACTGTCTCCAACCAGCCATAATGTTGTGAGAGTGAAATTATGTCTAAGTCCAGCTTTGGAACATTAGAAGCAACTCTGAAACTTAACCTAAGCGTTTTTCGAAGCTACTTTTTGGCTAACTTCTTATAGGAAGGTCTAGGAGCTCTGAAAATGAACGTGCGCGTCTTTCACTCTTCCCGAGGGACTTAGAAGAATTTTGTGATATTTTTTATTAAAATGGTGTATAAGGGTATATATATAAATATATTTTATGCACTGTATATGAGCTGGCGATTTCTAAGTCTGTGGTTCCAAGAGGGGGTAACCAGGCTCACTAATAAAGGTCAAGCCACTTGGCTGCCAGAATGCCCTGCTTCAGCACAGACCAGAAAGGCATTGTGATAAGCGTATCCCCGGTATAGTCAGGGGTTAATGGGAGTCGTCCCCGTCCCCCCAGTATACGGCTAGAACCATGGACCCGGTACTTGTGGTTCGGACTGTCTCCAACCAGCCATAATGTTGTGAGAGTGAAATTATGTCTAAGTCCAGCTTTGGTACATTAGAAGCAACTCTGAAACTTAACCTAAGCGTTTTTCGAAGCTACTTTTTGGCTAACTTCTTATAGGAAGGTCTAGGAGCTCTGAAAATGAACGTGCGCGTCTTTCACTCTTCCCGAGGGACTTAGAAGAATTTTGTGATATTTTTTATTAAAATGGTGTATAAGGGTATATATATAAATATATTTTATGCACTGTATATGAGCTGGCGATTTCTAAGTCTGTGGTTCCAAGAGGGGGTAACCAGGCTCACTAATAAAGGTCAAGCCACTTGGCTGCCAGAATGCCCTGCTTCAGCACAGACCAGAAAGGCATTGTGATAAGCGTATCCCCGGTATAGTCAGGGGTTAATGGGAGTCGTCCCCGTCCCCCCAGTATACGGCTAGAACCATGGACCCGGTACTTGTGGTTCGGACTGTCTCCAACCAGCCATAATGTTGTGAGAGTGAAATTATGTCTAAGTCCAGCTTTGGTACATTAGAAGCAACTCTGAAACTTAACCTAAGCGTTTTTTGAAGCTACTTTTTGGCTAACTTCTTATAGGAAGGTCTAGGAGCTCTGAAAATGAATGTGCGCGTCTTTCACTCTTCCCGAGGGACTTAGAAGAATTTTGTGATATTTTTTATTAAAATGGTGTATAAGGGTATATATATAAATATATTTTATGCACTGTATATGAGCTGGCGATTTCTAAGTCTGTGGTTCCGAGAGGGGGTAACCAGGCTCACTAATAAAGGTCAAGCCACTTGGCTGCCAGAATGCCCTGCTTCAGCACAGACCAGAAAGGCATTGTGATAAGCGTATCCCCGGTATAGTCAGGGGTTAATGGGAGTCGTCCCCGTCCCCCCAGTATACGGCCAGAACCATGGACCCGGTACTTGTGGTTCGGACTGTCTCCAACCAGCCATAATGTTGTGAGAGTGAAATTATGTCTAAGTCCAGCTTTGGTACATTAGAAGCAACTCTGAAACTTAACCTAAGCGTTTTTCGAAGCTACTTTTTGGCTAACTTCTTATAGGAAGGTCTAGGAGCTCTGAAAATGAACGTGCGCGTCTTTCACTCTTCCCGAGGGACTTAGAAGAATTTTGTGATATTTTTTATTAAAATGGTGTATAAGGGTATATATATAAATATATTTTATGCACTGTATATGAGCTGGCGATTTCTAAGTCTGTGGTTCCGAGAGGGGGTAACCAGGCTCACTAATAAAGGTCAAGCCACTTGCCTGCCAGAATGCCCTGCTTCAGCACAGACCAGAAAATCATTGTGATAAGCGTATCCCCGGTATAGTCAGAGGTTAATGGGAGTCGTCCCCGTCCCCCCAGTATACGGCCAGAACCATGGACCCGGTACTTGTGGTTCGGACTGTCTCCAACCAGCCATAATGTTGTGAGAGTGAAATTATGTCTAAGTCCAGCTTTGGTACATTAGAAGCAACTCTGAAACTTAACCTAAGCGTTTTTCGAAGCTACTTTTTGGCTAACTTCTTATAGGAAGGTCTAGGAGCTCTGAAAATTAACGTGCGCCTCTTTCACTCTTCCCGAGGGACTTAGAAGAATTTTGTGATATTTTTTATTAAAATGGGGTATAAGGGTATATATATAAATATATTTTATGCACTGTATATGAGCTGGCGATTTCTAAGTCTGTGGTTCCGAGAGGGGGTAACCAGGCTCACTAATAAAGGTCAAGCCACTTGGCTGCCAGAATGCCCTGCTTCAGCACAGACCAGAAAGGCATTGTGATAAGCGTATCCCCGGTATAGTCAGGGGTTAATGGGAGTCGTCCCCGTCCCCCCAGTATACGGCTAGAACCATGGACCCGGTACTTGTGGTTCGGACTGTCTCCAACCAGCCATAATGTTGTGAGAGTGAAATTATGTCTAAGTCCAGCTTTGGAACATTAGAAGCAACTCTGAAACTTAACCTAAGCGTTTTTCGAAGCTACTTTTTGGCTAACTTCTTATAGGAAGGTCTAGGAGCTCTGAAAATGAACGTGCGCGTCTTTCACTCTTCCCGAGGGACTTAGAAGAATTTTGTGATATTTTTTATTAAAATGGTGTATAAGGGTATATATATAAATATATTTTATGCACTGTATATGAGCTGGCGATTTCTAAGTCTGTGGTTCCAAGAGGGGGTAACCAGGCTCACTAATAAAGGTCAAGCCACTTGGCTGCCAGAATGCCCTGCTTCAGCACAGACCAGAAAGGCATTGTGATAAGCGTATCCCCGGTATAGTCAGGGGTTAATGGGAGTCGTCCCCGTCCCCCCAGTATACGGCTAGAACCATGGACCCGGTACTTGTGGTTCGGACTGTCTCCAACCAGCCATAATGTTGTGAGAGTGAAATTATGTCTAAGTCCAGCTTTGGTACATTAGAAGCAACTCTGAAACTTAACCTAAGCGTTTTTTGAAGCTACTTTTTGGCTAACTTCTTATAGGAAGGTCTAGGAGCTCTGAAAATGAATGTGCGCGTCTTTCACTCTTCCCGAGGGACTTAGAAGAATTTTGTGATATTTTTTATTAAAATGGTGTATAAGGGTATATATATAAATATATTTTATGCACTGTATATGAGCTGGCGATTTCTAAGTCTGTGGTTCCGAGAGGGGGTAACCAGGCTCACTAATAAAGGTCAAGCCACTTGGCTGCCAGAATGCCCTGCTTCAGCACAGACCAGAAAGGCATTGTGATAAGCATATCCCCGGTATAGTCAGGGGTTAATGGGAGTCGTCCCCGTCCCCCCAGTATACGGCCAGAACCATGGACCCGGTACTTGTGGTTCGGACTGTCTCCAACCAGCCATAATGTTGTGAGAGTGAAATTATGTCTAAGTCCAGCTTTGGTACATTAGAAGCAACTCTGAAACTTAACCTAAGCGTTTTTCGAAGCTACTTTTTGGCTAACTTCTTATAGGAAGGTCTAGGAGCTCTGAAAATGAATGTGCTCGTCTTTCACTCTTCCCGAGGGACTTAGAAGAATTTTGTGATATTTTTTATTAAAATGGTGTATAAGGGTATATATATAAATATATTTTATGCACTGTATATGAGCTGGCGATTTCTAAGTCTGTGGTTCCGAGAGGGGGTAACCAGGCTCACTAATAAAGGTCAAGCCACTTGGCTGCCAGAATGCCCTGCTTCAGCACAGACCAGAAAGGCATTGTGATAAGCGTATCCCCGGTATAGTCAGGGGTTAATGGGAGTCGTCCCCGTCCCCCCAGTATACGGCCAGAACCATGGACCCGGTACTTGTGGTTCGGACTGTCTCCAACCAGCCATAATGTTGTGAGAGTGAAATTATGTCTAAGTCCAGCTTTGGTACATTAGAAGCAACTCTGAAACTTAACCTAAGCGTTTTTCGAAGCTACTTTTTGGCTAACTTCTTATAGGAAGGTCTAGGAGCTCTGAAAATGAACGTGCGCGTCTTTCACTCTTCCCGAGGGACTTAGAAGAATTTTGTGATATTTTTTATTAAAATGGTGTATAAGGGTATATATATAAATATATTTTATGCACTGTATATGAGCTGGCGATTTCTAAGTCTGTGGTTCCGAGAGGGGGTAACCAGGCTCACTAATAAAGGTCAAGCCACTTGCCTGCCAGAATGCCCTGCTTCAGCACAGACCAGAAAGTCATTGTGATAAGCGTATCCCCGGTATAGTCAGGGGTTAATGGGAGTCGTCCCCGTCCCCCCAGTATACGGCCAGAACCATGGACCCGGTACTTGTGGTTCGGACTGTCTCCAACCAGCCATAATGTTGTGAGAGTGAAATTATGTCTAAGTCCAGCTTTGGAACATTAGAAGCAACTCTGAAACTTAACCTAAGCGTTTTTCGAAGCTACTTTTTGGCTAACTTCTTATAGGAAGGTCTAGGAGCTCTGAAAATGAACGTGCGCGTCTTTCACTCTTCCCGAGGGACTTAGAAGAATTTTGTGATATTTTTTATTAAAATGGTGTATAAGGGTATATATATATAAATATATTTTATGCACTGTATATGAGCTGGCGATTTCTAAGTCTGTGGTTCCAAGAGGGGGTAACCAGGCTCACTAATAAAGGTCAAGCCACTTGGCTGCCAGAATGCCCTGCTTCAGCACAGACCAGAAAGGCATTGTGATAAGCGTATCCCCGGTATAGTCAGGGGTTAATGGGAGTCGTCCCCGTCCCCCCAGTATACGGCTAGAACCATGGACCCGGTACTTGTGGTTCGGACTGTCTCCAACCAGCCATAATGTTGTGAGAGTGAAATTATGTCTAAGTCCAGCTTTGGTACATTAGAAGCAACTCTGAAACTTAACCTAAGCGTTTTTTGAAGCTACTTTTTGGCTAACTTCTTATAGGAAGGTCTAGGAGCTCTGAAAATGAATGTGCGCGTCTTTCACTCTTCCCGAGGGACTTAGAAGAATTTTGTGATATTTTTTATTAAAATGGTGTATAAGGGTATATATATAAATATATTTTATGCACTGTATATGAGCTGGCGATTTCTAAGTCTGTGGTTCCGAGAGGGGGTAACCAGGCTCACTAATAAAGGTCAAGCCACTTGGCTGCCAGAATGCCCTGCTTCAGCAAAGACCAGAAAGGCATTGTGATAAGCGTATCCCCGGTATAGTCAGGGGTTAATGGGAGTCGTCCCCGTCCCCCCAGTATACGGCCAGAACCATGGACCCGGTACTTGTGGTTCGGACTGTCTCCAACCAGCCATAATGTTGTGAGAGTGAAATTATGTCTAAGTCCAGCTTTGGTACATTAGAAGCAACTCTGAAACTTAACCTAAGCGTTTTTCGAAGCTACTTTTTGGCTAACTTCTTATAGGAAGGTCTAGGAGCTCTGAAAATGAACGTGCGCGTCTTTCACTCTTCCCGAGGGACTTAGAAGAATTTTGTGATATTTTTTATTAAAATGGTGTATAAGGGTATATATATAAATATATTTTATGCACTGTATATGAGCTGGCGATTTCTAAGTCTGTGGTTCCGAGAGGGGGTAACCAGGCTCACTAATAAAGGTCAAGCCACTTGCCTGCCAGAATGCCCTGCTTCAGCACAGACCAGAAAATCATTGTGATAAGCGTATCCCCGGTATAGTCAGAGGTTAATGGGAGTCGTCCCCGTCCCCCCAGTATACGGCTAGAACCATGGACCCGGTACTTGTGGTTCGGACTGTCTCCAACCAGCCATAATGTTGTGAGAGTGAAATTATGTCTAAGTCCAGCTTTGGAACATTAGAAGCAACTCTGAAACTTAACCTAAGCGTTTTTCGAAGCTACTTTTTGGCTAACTTCTTATAGGAAGGTCTAGGAGCTCTGAAAATGAACGTGCGCGTCTTTCACTCTTCCCGAGGGACTTAGAAGAATTTTGTGATATTTTTTATTAAAATGGTGTATAAGGGTATATATATAAATATATTTTATGCACTGTATATGAGCTGGCGATTTCTAAGTCTGTGGTTCCAAGAGGGGGTAACCAGGCTCACTAATAAAGGTCAAGCCACTTGGCTGCCAGAATGCCCTGCTTCAGCACAGACCAGAAAGGCATTGTGATAAGCGTATCCCCGGTATAGTCAGGGGTTAATGGGAGTCGTCCCCGTCCCCCCAGTATACGGCTAGAACCATGGACCCGGTACTTGTGGTTCGGACTGTCTCCAACCAGCCATAATGTTGTGAGAGTGAAATTATGTCTAAGTCCAGCTTTGGTACATTAGAAGCAACTCTGAAACTTAACCTAAGCGTTTTTCGAAGCTACTTTTTGGCTAACTTCTTATAGGAAGGTCTAGGAGCTCTGAAAATGAACGTGCGCGTCTTTCACTCTTCCCGAGGGACTTAGAAGAATTTTGTGATATTTTTTATTAAAATGGTGTATAAGGGTATATATATACAGTAAATATATTTTATGCACTGTATATGAGCTGGCGATTTCTAAGTCTGTGGTTCCAAGAGGGGGTAACCAGGCTCACTAATAAAGGTCAAGCCACTTGGCTGCCAGAAT
Source organism: Ascaphus truei (assembly GCF_040206685.1). NCBI lineage: Eukaryota > Metazoa > Chordata > Amphibia > Anura > Ascaphidae > Ascaphus > Ascaphus truei. Next base: position 237,649 of record NW_027454196.1, on the reverse strand, counting down.
GCCCTGCTTCAGCACAGACCAGAAAGGCATTGTGATAAGCGTATCCCCGGTATAGTCAGGGGTTAATGGGAGTCGTCCCCGTCCCCCCAGTATACGGCTAGAACCATGGACCCGGTACTTGTGGTTCGGACTGTCTCCAACCAGCCATAATGTTGTGAGAGTGAAATTATGTCTAAGTCCAGCTTTGGTACATTAGAAGCAACTCTGAAACTTAACCTAAGCGTTTTTTGAAGCTACTTTTTGGCTAACTTCTTATAGGAAGGTCTAGGAGCTCTGAAAATGAATGTGCGCGTCTTTCACTCTTCCCGAGGGACTTAGAAGAATTTTGTGATATTTTTTATTAAAATGGTGTATAAGGGTATATATATAAATATATTTTATGCACTGTATATGAGCTGGCGATTTCTAAGTCTGTGGTTCCGAGAGGGGGTAACCAGGCTCACTAATAAAGGTCAAGCCACTTGGCTGCCAGAATGCCCTGCTTCAGCACAGACCAGAAAGGCATTGTGATAAGCGTATCCCCGGTATAGTCAGGGGTTAATGGGAGTCGTCCCCGTCCCCCCAGTATACGGCCAGAACCATGGACCCGGTACTTGTGGTTCGGACTGTCTCCAACCAGCCATAATGTTGTGAGAGTGAAATTATGTCTAAGTCCAGCTTTGGTACATTAGAAGCAACTCTGAAACTTAACCTAAGCGTTTTTCGAAGCTACTTTTTGGCTAACTTCTTATAGGAAGGTCTAGGAGCTCTGAAAATGAACGTGCGCGTCTTTCACTCTTCCCGAGGGACTTAGAAGAATTTTGTGATATTTTTTATTAAAATGGTGTATAAGGGTATATATATAAATATATTTTATGCACTGTATATGAGCTGGCGATTTCTAAGTCTGTGGTTCCGAGAGGGGGTAACCAGGCTCACTAATAAAGGTCAAGCCACTTGCCTGCCAGAATGCCCTGCTTCAGCACAGACCAGAAAATCATTGTGATAAGCGTATCCCCGGTATAGTCAGAGGTTAATGGGAGTCGTCCCCGTCCCCCCAGTATACGGCCAGAACCATGGACCCGGTACTTGTGGTTCGGACTGTCTCCAACCAGCCATAATGTTGTGAGAGTGAAATTATGTCTAAGTCCAGCTTTGGTACATTAGAAGCAACTCTGAAACTTAACCTAAGCGTTTTTCGAAGCTACTTTTTGGCTAACTTCTTATAGGAAGGTCTAGGAGCTCTGAAAATTAACGTGCGCCTCTTTCACTCTTCCCGAGGGACTTAGAAGAATTTTGTGATATTTTTTATTAAAATGGGGTATAAGGGTATATATATAAATATATTTTATGCACTGTATATGAGCTGGCGATTTCTAAGTCTGTGGTTCCGAGAGGGGGTAACCAGGCTCACTAATAAAGGTCAAGCCACTTGGCTGCCAGAATGCCCTGCTTCAGCACAGACCAGAAAGGCATTGTGATAAGCGTATCCCCGGTATAGTCAGGGGTTAATGGGAGTCGTCCCCGTCCCCCCAGTATACGGCTAGAACCATGGACCCGGTACTTGTGGTTCGGACTGTCTCCAACCAGCCATAATGTTGTGAGAGTGAAATTATGTCTAAGTCCAGCTTTGGAACATTAGAAGCAACTCTGAAACTTAACCTAAGCGTTTTTCGAAGCTACTTTTTGGCTAACTTCTTATAGGAAGGTCTAGGAGCTCTGAAAATGAACGTGCGCGTCTTTCACTCTTCCCGAGGGACTTAGAAGAATTTTGTGATATTTTTTATTAAAATGGTGTATAAGGGTATATATATAAATATATTTTATGCACTGTATATGAGCTGGCGATTTCTAAGTCTGTGGTTCCAAGAGGGGGTAACCAGGCTCACTAATAAAGGTCAAGCCACTTGGCTGCCAGAATGCCCTGCTTCAGCACAGACCAGAAAGGCATTGTGATAAGCGTATCCCCGGTATAGTCAGGGGTTAATGGGAGTCGTCCCCGTCCCCCCAGTATACGGCTAGAACCATGGACCCGGTACTTGTGGTTCGGACTGTCTCCAACCAGCCATAATGTTGTGAGAGTGAAATTATGTCTAAGTCCAGCTTTGGTACATTAGAAGCAACTCTGAAACTTAACCTAAGCGTTTTTCGAAGCTACTTTTTGGCTAACTTCTTATAGGAAGGTCTAGGAGCTCTGAAAATGAACGTGCGCGTCTTTCACTCTTCCCGAGGGACTTAGAAGAATTTTGTGATATTTTTTATTAAAATGGTGTATAAGGGTATATATATAAATATATTTTATGCACTGTATATGAGCTGGCGATTTCTAAGTCTGTGGTTCCGAGAGGGGGTAACCAGGCTCACTAATAAAGGTCAAGCCACTTGCCTGCCAGAATGCCCTGCTTCAGCACAGACCAGAAAATCATTGTGATAAGCGTATCCCCGGTATAGTCAGAGGTTAATGGGAGTCGTCCCCGTCCCCCCAGTATACGGCCAGAACCATGGACCCGGTACTTGTGGTTCGGACTGTCTCCAACCAGCCATAATGTTGTGAGAGTGAAATTATGTCTAAGTCCAGCTTTGGTACATTAGAAGCAACTCTGAAACTTAACCTAAGCGTTTTTCGAAGCTACTTTTTGGCTAACTTCTTATAGGAAGGTCTAGGAGCTCTGAAAATTAACGTGCGCGTCTTTCACTCTTCCCGAGGGACTTAGAAGAATTTTGTGATATTTTTTATTAAAATGGTGTATAAGGGTATATATATAAATATATTTTATGCACTGTATATGAGCTGGCGATTTCTAAGTCTGTGGTTCCGAGAGGGGGTAACCAGGCTCACTAATAAAGGTCAAGCCACTTGGCTGCCAGAATGCCCTGCTTCAGCACAGACCAGAAAGGCATTGTGATAAGCGTATCCCCGGTATAGTCAGGGGTTAATGGGAGTCGTCCCCGTCCCCCCAGTATACGGCTAGAACCATGGACCCGGTACTTGTGGTTCGGACTGTCTCCAACCAGCCATAATGTTGTGAGAGTGAAATTATGTCTAAGTCCAGCTTTGGAACATTAGAAGCAACTCTGAAACTTAACCTAAGCGTTTTTCGAAGCTACTTTTTGGCTAACTTCTTATAGGAAGGTCTAGGAGCTCTGAAAATGAACGTGCGCGTCTTTCACTCTTCCCGAGGGACTTAGAAGAATTTTGTGATATTTTTTATTAAAATGGTGTATAAGGGTATATATATAAATATATTTTATGCACTGTATATGAGCTGGCGATTTCTAAGTCTGTGGTTCCGAGAGGGGGTAACCAGGCTCACTAATAAAGGTCAAGCCACTTGGCTGCCAGAATGCCCTGCTTCAGCACAGACCAGAAAGGCATTGTGATAAGCGTATCCCCGGTATAGTCAGGGGTTAATGGGAGTCGTCCCCGTCCCCCCAGTATACGGCCAGAACCATGGACCCGGTACTTGTGGTTCGGACTGTCTCCAACCAGCCATAATGTTGTGAGAGTGAAATTATGTCTAAGTCCAGCTTTGGTACATTAGAAGCAACTCTGAAACTTAACCTAAGCGTTTTTCGAAGCTACTTTTTGGCTAACTTCTTATAGGAAGGTCTAGGAGCTCTGAAAATGAACGTGCGCGTCTTTCACTCTTCCCGAGGGACTTAGAAGAATTTTGTGATATTTTTTATTAAAATGGTGTATAAGGGTATATATATAAATATATTTTATGCACTGTATATGAGCTGGCGATTTCTAAGTCTGTGGTTCCGAGAGGGGGTAACCAGGCTCACTAATAAAGGTCAAGCCACTTGGCTGCCAGAATGCCCTGCTTCAGCACAGACCAGAAAGGCATTGTGATAAGCGTATCCCCGGTATAGTCAGGGGTTAATGGGAGTCGTCCCCGTCCCCCCAGTATACGGCCAGAACCATGGACCCGGTACTTGTGGTTCGGACTGTCTCCAACCAGCCATAATGTTGTGAGAGTGAAATTATGTCTAAGTCCAGCTTTGGTACATTAGAAGCAACTCTGAAACTTAACCTAAGCGTTTTTCGAAGCTACTTTTTGGCTAACTTCTTATAGGAAGGTCTAGGAGCTCTGAAAATGAACGTGCGCGTCTTTCACTCTTCCCGAGGGACTTAGAAGAATTTTGTGATATTTTTTATTAAAATGGTGTATAAGGGTATATATATAAATATATTTTATGCACTGTATATGAGCTGGCGATTTCTAAGTCTGTGGTTCCGAGAGGGGGTAACCAGGCTCACTAATAAAGGTCAAGCCACTTGGCTGCCAGAATGCCCTGCTTCAGCACAGACCAGAAAGGCATTGTGATAAGCGTATCCCCGGTACAGTCAGGGGTTAATGGGAGTCGTCCCCGTCCCCCCAGTATACGGCCAAAACCATGGACCCGGTACTTGTGGTTCGGACTGTCTCCATCCAGCCATAATGTTGTGAGAGTGAAATTATGTCTAAGTCCAGCTTTGGTACATTAGAAGCAACTCTGAAACGTAACCTAAGCGTTTTTCGAAGCTACTTTTTGGCTAACTTCTTATAGGAAGGTTTAGGAGCTCTGAAAATGAACGTGCGCGTCTTTCACTCTTTCCGAGGGATTTAGAAGAATTTTGTGATATTTTTTATTAAAATGGTGTATAAGGGTATATATATAAATATATTTTATGCACTGTATATGAGCTGGCGATTTCTAAGTCTGTGGTTCCGAGAGGGGGTAACCAGGCTCACTAATAAAGGTCAAGCCACTTGCCTGCCAGAATGCCCTGCTTCAGCACAGACCAGAAAGTCATTGTGATAAGCGTATCCCCGGTATAGTCAGGGGTTAATGGGAGTCGTCCCCGTCCCCCCAGTATACGGCCAGAACCATGGACCCGGTACTTGTGGTTCGGACTGTCTCCAACCAGCCATAATGTTGTGAGAGTGAAATTATGTCTAAGTCCAGCTTTGGTACATTAGAAGCAACTCTGAAACTTAACCTAAGCGTTTTTCGAAGCTACTTTTTAGCTAACTTCTTATAGGAAGGTTTAGGAGCTCTGAAAATGAACGTGCGCGTCTTTCACTCTTTCCGAGGGATTTAGAAGAATTTTGTGATATTTTTTATTAAAATGGTGTATAAGGGTATATATATAAATATATTTTATGCACTGTATATGAGCTGGCGATTTCTAAGTCTGTGGTTCCGAGAGGGGGTAACCAGGCTCACTAATAAAGGTCAAGCCACTTGCCTGCCAGAATGCCCTGCTTCAGCACAGACCAGAAAGTCATTGTGATAAGCGTATCCCCGGTATAGTCAGGGGTTAATGGGAGTCGTCCCCGTCCCCCCAGTATACGGCCAGAACCATGGACCCGGTACTTGTGGTTCGGACTGTCTCCAACCAGCCATAATGTTGTGAGAGTGAAATTATGTCTAAGTCCAGCTTTGGTACATTAGAAGCAACTCTGAAACTTAACCTAAGCGTTTTTCGAAGCTACTTTTTAGCTAACTTCTTATAGGAAGGTCTAGGAGCTCTGAAAATGAACGTGCGCGTCTTTTACTCTTCCCGAGGGACTTAGAAGAATTTTGTGATATTTTTTATTAAAATGGTGTATAAGGGTATATATATAAATATATTTTATGCACTGTATATGAGCTGGCGATTTCTAAGTCTGTGGTTCCGAGAGGGGGTAACCAGGCTCACTAATAAACGTCAAGCCACTTGGCTGCCAGAATGCCCTGCTTCAGCACAGACCAGAAAGGCATTGTGATAAGCGTATCCCCGGTATAGTCAGGGGTTAATGGGAGTCGTCCCCGTCCCCCCAGTATACGGCCAGAACCATGGACCCGGTACTTGTGGTTCGGACTGTCTCCAACCAGCCATAATGTTGTGAGAGTGAAATTATGTCTAAGTCCAGCTTTGGTACATTAGAAGCAACTCTGAAACTTAACCTAAGCGTTTTTCGAAGCTACTTTTTGGCTAACTTCTTATAGGAAGGTCTAGGAGCTCTGAAAATGAATGTGCTCGTCTTTCACTCTTCCCGAGGGACTTAGAAGAATTTTGTGATATTTTTTATTAAAATGGTGTATAAGGGTATATTTATAAATATATTTTATGCACTGTATATGAGCTGGCGATTTCTAAGTCTGTGGTTCCGAGAGGGGGTAACCAGGCTCACTAATAAAGGTCAAGCCACTTGGCTGCCAGAATGCCCTGCTTCAGCACAGACCAGAAAGGCATTGTGATAAGCGTATCCCCTGTATAGTCAGGGGTTAATGGGAGTCGTCCCCGTCCCCCCAGTATACGGCCAGAACCATGGACCCGGTACTTGTGGTTCGGACTGTCTCCAACCAGCCATAATGTTGTGAGAGTGAAATTATGTCTAAGTCCAGCTTTGGTACATTAGAAGCAACTCTGAAACTTAACCTAAGCGTTTTTCGAAGCTACTTTTTGGCTAACTTCTTATAGGAAGGTCTAGGAGCTCTGAAAATGAACGTGCGCGTCTTTCACTCTTCTCGAGGGACTTAGAATAATTTTGTGATATTTTTTATTAAAATGGTGTATAAGGGTATATATATAAATATATTTTATGCACTGTATATGAGCTGGCGATTTCTAAGTCTGTGGTTCCGAGAGGGGGTAACCAGGCTCACTAATAAAGGTCAAGCCACTTGCCTGCCAGAATGCCCTGCTTCAGCACAGACCAGAAAATCATTGTGATAAGCGTATCCCCGGTATAGTCAGAGGTTAATGGGAGTCGTCCCCGTCCCCCCAGTATACGGCCAGAACCATGGACCCGGTACTTGTGGTTCGGACTGTCTCCAACCAGCCATAATGTTGTGAGAGTGAAATTATGTCTAAGTCCAGCTTTGGTACATTAGAAGCAACTCTGAAACTTAACCTAAGCGTTTTTCGAAGCTACTTTTTAGCTAACTTCTTATAGGAAGGTCTAGGAGCTCTGAAAATGAACGTGCGCGTCTTTCACTCTTCCCGAGGGACTTAGAAGAATTTTGTGATATTTTTTATTAAAATGGTGTATAAGGGTATATATATAAATATATTTTATGCACTGTATATGAGCTGGCGATTTCTAAGTCTGTGGTTCCAAGAGGGGGTAACCAGGCTCACTAATAAAGGTCAAGACACTTGGCTGCCAGAATGCCCTGCTTCAGCACAGACCAGAAAGGCATTGTGATAAGCGTATCCCCGGTATAGTCAGGGGTTAATGGGAGTCGTCCCCGTCCCCCCAGTATACGGCTAGAACCATGGACCCGGTACTTGTGGTTCGGACTGTCTCCAACCAGCCATAATGTTGTGAGAGTGAAATTATGTCTAAGTCCAGCTTTGGTACATTAGAAGCAACTCTGAAACTTAACCTAAGCGTTTTTCGAAGCTACAGTACTTTTTGGCTAACTTCTTATAGGAAGGTCTAGGAGCTCTGAAAATGAACGTGCGCGTCTTTCACTCTTCCCGAGGGACTTAGAAGAATTTTGTGATATTTTTTATTAAAATGGTGTATAAGGGTATATATATAAATATATTTTATGCACTGTATATGAGCTGGCGATTTCTAAGTCTGTGGTTCCGAGAGGGGGTAACCAGGCTCACTAATAAAGGTCAAGCCACTTGGCTGCCAGAATGCCCTGCTTCAGCACAGACCAGAAAGGCATTGTGATAAGCGTATCCCCGGTATAGTCAGGGGTTAATGGGAGTCGTCCCCGTCCCCCCAGTATACGGCCAGAACCATGGACCCGGTACTTGTGGTTCGGACTGTCTCCAACCAGCCATAATGTTGTGAGAGTGAAATTATGTCTAAGTCCAGCTTTGGTACATTAGAAGCAACTCTGAAACTTAACCTAAGCGTTTTTCGAAGCTACTTTTTAGCTAACTTCTTATAGGAAGGTCTAGGAGCTCTGAAAATGAACGTGCGCGTCTTTCACTCTTCCCGAGGGACTTAGAAGAATTTTGTGATATTTTTTATTAAAATGGTGTATAAGGGTATATATATAAATATATTTTATGCACTGTATATGAGCTGGCGATTTCTAAGTCTGTGGTTCCAAGAGGGGGTAACCAGGCTCACTAATAAAGGTCAAGACACTTGGCTGCCAGAATGCCCTGCTTCAGCACAGACCAGAAAGGCATTGTGATAAGCGTATCCCCGGTATAGTCAGGGGTTAATGGGAGTCGTCCCCGTCCCCCCAGTATACGGCTAGAACCATGGACCCGGTACTTGTGGTTCGGACTGTCTCCAACCAGCCATAATGTTGTGAGAGTGAAATTATGTCTAAGTCCAGCTTTGGTACATTAGAAGCAACTCTGAAACTTAACCTAAGCGTTTTTCGAAGCTACAGTACTTTTTGGCTAACTTCTTATAGGAAGGTCTAGGAGCTCTGAAAATGAACGTGCGCGTCTTTCACTCTTCCCGAGGGACTTAGAAGAATTTTGTGATATTTTTTATTAAAATGGTGTATAAGGGTATATATATAAATATATTTTATGCACTGTATATGAGCTGGCGATTTCTAAGTCTGTGGTTCCGAGAGGGGGTAACCAGGCTCACTAATAAAGGTCAAGCCACTTGGCTGCCAGAATGCCCTGCTTCAGCACAGACCAGAAAGGCATTGTGATAAGCGTATCCCCGGTATAGTCAGGGGTTAATGGGAGTCGTCCCCGTCCCCCCAGTATACGGCCAGAACCATGGACCCGGTACTTGTGGTTCGGACTGTCTCCAACCAGCCATAATGTTGTGAGAGTGAAATTATGTCTAAGTCCAGCTTTGGTACATTAGAAGCAACTCTGAAACTTAACCTAAGCGTTTTTCGAAGCTACTTTTTGGCTAACTTCTTATAGGAAGGTCTAGGAGCTCTGAAAATGAACGTGCGCGTCTTTCACTCTTCCCGAGGGACTTAGAAGAATTTTGTGATATTTTTTATTAAAATGGTGTATAAGGGTATATATATAAATATATTTTATGCACTGTATATGAGCTGGCGATTTCTAAGTCTGTGGTTCCAAGAGGGGGTAACCAGGCTCACTAATAAAGGTCAAGCCACTTGGCTGCCAGAATGCCCTGCTTCAGCACAGACCAGAAAGGCATTGTGATAAGCGTATCCCCGGTATAGTCAGGGGTTAATGGGAGTCGTCCCCGTCCCCCCAGTATACGGCCAGAACCATGGACCCGGTACTTGTGGTTCGGACTGTCTCCAACCAGCCATAATGTTGTGAGAGTGAAATTATGTCTAAGTCCAGCTTTGGTACATTAGAAGCAACTCTGAAACTTAACCTAAGCGTTTTTCGAAGCTACTTTTTAGCTAACTTATTATAGGAAGGTCTAGGAGCTCTGAAAATGAACGTGCGCGTCTTTCACTCTTCCCGAGGGACTTAGAAGAATTTTGTGATATTTTTTATTAAAATGGTGTATAAGGGTATATATATAAATATATTTTATGCACTGTATATGAGCTGGCGATTTCTAAGTCTGTGGTTCCAAGAGGGGGTAACCAGGCTCACTAATAAAGGTCAAGCCACTTGCCTGCCAGAATGCCCTGCTTCAGCACAGACCAGAAAGTCATTGTGATAAGCGTATCCCCGGTATAGTCAGGGGTTAATGGGAGTCGTCCCCGTCCCCCCCAGTATACGGCCAGAACCATGGACCCGGTACTTGTGGTTCGGATTGTCTCCAACCAGCCATAATGTTGTGAGAGTGAAATTATGTCTAAGTCCAGCTTTGGTACATTAGAAGCAACTCTGAAACTTAACCTAAGCGTTTTTCGAAGCTACTTTTTAGCTAACTTCTTATAGGAAGGTCTAGGAGCTCTGAAAATGAACGTGCGCGTCTTTCACTCTTCCCGAGGGACTTAGAAGAATTTTGTGATATTTTTTATTAAAATGGTGTATAAGGGTATATATATAAATATATTTTATGCACTGTATATGAGCTGGCGATTTCTAAGTCTGTGGTTCCGAGAGGGGGTAACCAGGCTCACTAATAAAGGTCAAGCCACTTGGCTGCCAGAATGCCCTGCTTCAGCACAGACCAGAAAGGCATTGTGATAAGCGTATCCCCGGTATAGTCAGGGGTTAATGGGAGTCGTCCCCGTCCCCCCAGTATACGGCCAGAACCATGGACCCGGTACTTGTGGTTCGGACTGTCTCCAACCAGCCATAATGTTGTGAGAGTGAAATTATGTCTAAGTCCAGCTTTGGTACATTAGAAGCAACTCTGAAACTTAACCTAAGCGTTTTTCGAAGCTACTTTTTAGCTAACTTCTTATAGGAAGGTCTAGGAGCTCTGAAAATGAACGTGCGCGTCTTTCACTCTTCTCGAGGGACTTAGAAGAATTTTGTGATATTTTTTATTAAAATGGTGTATAAGGGTATATATATAAATATATTTTATGCACTGTATATGAGCTGGCGATTTCTAAGTCTGCGGTTCCGAGAGGGGGTAACCAGGCTCACTAATAAAGGTCAAGCCACTTGGCTGCCAGAATGCCCTGCTTCAGCACAGACCAGAAAGGCATTGTGATAAGCGTATCCCCGGTATAGTCAGGGGTTAATGGGAGTCGTCCCCGTCCCCCCAGTATACGGCTAGAACCATGGACCCGGTACTTGTGGTTCGGACTGTCTCCAACCAGCCATAATGTTGTGAGAGTGAAATTATGTCTAAGTCCAGCTTTGGTACATTAGAAGCAACTCTGAAACTTAACCTAAGCGTTTTTCGAAGCTACTTTTTGGCTAACTTCTTATAGGAAGGTCTAGAAGCTCTGAAAATGAACGTGCGCGTCTTTCACTCTTCCCGAGGGACTTAGAAGAATTTTGTGATATTTTTTATTAAAATGGTGTATAAGGGTATATATATAAATATATTTTATGCACTGTATATGAGCTGGCGATTTCTAAGTCTGTGGTTCCAAGAGGGCGTAACCAGGCTCACTAATAAAGGTCAAGCCACTTGGCTGCCAGAATGCCCTGCTTCAGCACAGACCAGAAAGGCATTGTGATAAGCGTATCCCCGGTATAGTCAGGGGTTAATGGGAGTCGTCCCCGTCCCCCCAGTATACGGCCAGAACCATGGACCCGGTACTTGTGGTTCGGATTGTCTCCAACCAGCCATAATGTTGTGAGAGTGAAATTATGTCTAAGTCCAGCTTTGGTACATTAGAAGCAACTCTGAAACTTAACCTAAGCGTTTTTCGAAGCTACTTTTTAGCTAACTTCTTATAGGAAGGTCTAGGAGCGCTGAAAATGAACGTGCGCGTCTTTCACTCTTCCCGAGGGACTTAGAAGAATTTTGTGATATTTTTTATTAAAATGGTGTATAAGGGTATATATATAAATATATTTTATGCACTGTATATGAGCTGGCGATTTCTAAGTCTGTGGTTCCGAGAGGGGGTAACCAGGCTCACTAATAAAGGTCAAGCCACTTGGCTGCCAGAATGCCCTGCTTCAGCACAGACCAGAAAGGCATTGTGATAAGCGTATCCCCGGTATAGTCAGGGGTTAATGGGAGTCGTCCCCGTCCCCCCAGTATACGGCCAGAACCATGGACCCGGTACTTGTGGTTCGGACTGTCTCCAACCAGCCATAATGTTGTGAGAGTGAAATTATGTCTAAGTCCAGCTTTGGTACATTAGAAGCAACTCTGAAACTTAACCTAAGCGTTTTTCGAAGCTACTTTTTAGCTAACTTCTTATAGGAAGGTCTAGAAGCTCTGAAAATGAACGTGCGCGTCTTTCACTCTTCCCGAGGGACTTAGAAGAATTTTGTGATATTTTTTATTAAAATGGTGTATAAGGGTATATATATAAATATATTTTATGCACTGTATATGAGCTGGCGATTTCTAAGTCTGTGGTTCCGAGAGGGGGTAACCAGGCTCACTAATAAACGTCAAGCCACTTGGCTGCCAGAATGCCCTGCTTCAGCACAGACCAGAAAGGCATTGTGATAAGCGTATCCCCTGTATAGTCAGGGGTTAATGGGAGTCGTCCCCGTCCCCCCAGTATACGGCCAGAACCATGGACCCGGTACTTGTGGTTCGGACTGTCTCCAACTAGCCATAATGTTGTGAGAGTGAAATTATGTCTAAGTCCAGCTTTGGTACATTAGAAGCAACTCTGAAACTTAACCTAAGCGTTTTTCGAAGCTACTTTTTGGCTAACTTCTTATAGGAAGGTCTAGGAGCTCTGAAAATGAACGTGCGCGTCTTTCACTCTTCCCGAGGGACTTAGAAGAATTTTGTGATATTTTTTATTAAAATGGTGTATAAGGGTATATATATAAATATATTTTATGCACTGTATATGAGCTGGCGATTTCTAAGTCTGTGGTTCCGAGAGGGGGTAACCAGGCTCACTAATAAAGGTCAAGCCACTTGCCTGCCAGAATGCCCTGCTTCAGCACAGACCAGAAAATCATTGTGATAAGCGTATCCCCGGTATAGTCAGAGGTTAATGGGAGTCGTCCCCGTCCCCCCAGTATACGGCCAGAACCATGGACCCGGTACTTGTGGTTCGGACTGTCTCCAACCAGCCATAATGTTGTGAGAGTGAAATTATGTCTAAGTCCAGCTTTGGTACATTAGAAGCAACTCTGAAACTTAACCTAAGCGTTTTTCGAAGCTACTTTTTAGCTAACTTCTTATAGGAAGGTCTAGAAGCTCTGAAAATGAACGTGCGCGTCTTTCACTCTTCCCGAGGGACTTAGAAGAATTTTGTGATATTTTTTATTAAAATGGTGTATAAGGGTATATATATAAATATATTTTATGCACTGTATATGAGCTGGCGATTTCTAAGTCTGTGGTTCCGAGAGGGGGTAACCAGGCTCACTAATAAACGTCAAGCCACTTGGCTGCCAGAATGCCCTGCTTCAGCACAGACCAGAAAGGCATTGTGATAAGCGTATCCCCTGTATAGTCAGGGGTTAATGGGAGTCGTCCCCGTCCCCCCAGTATACGGCCAGAACCATGGACCCGGTACTTGTGGTTCGGACTGTCTCCAACCAGCCATAATGTTGTGAGAGTGAAATTATGTCTAAGTCCAGCTTTGGAACATTAGAAGCAACTCTGAAACTTAACCTAAGCGTTTTTCGAAGCTACTTTTTGGCTAACTTCTTATAGGAAGGTCTAGGAGCTCTGAAAATGAACGTGCGCGTCTTTCATTCTTCCCGAGGGACTTAGAAGAATTTTGTGATATTTTTTATTAAAATGGTGTATAAGGGTATATATATAAATATATTTTATGCACTGTATATGAGCTGGCGATTTCTAAGTCTGTGGTTCCGAGAGGGGGTAACCAGGCTCACTAATAAAGGTCAAGCCACTTGGCTGCCAGAATGCCCTGCTTCAGCACAGACCAGAAAGGCATTGTGATAAGCGTATCCCCGGTATAGTCAGGGGTTAATGGGAGTCGTCCCCGTCCCCCCAGTATACGGCCAGAACCATGGACCCGGTACTTGTGGTTCGGACTGTCTCCAACCAGCCATAATGTTGTGAGAGTGAAATTATGTCTAAGTCCAGCTTTGGTACATTAGAAGCAACTCTGAAACTTAACCTAAGCGTTTTTCGAAGCTACTTTTTGGCTAACTTCTTATAGGAAGGTCTAGGAGCTCTGAAAATGAACGTGCGCGTCTTTCACTCTTCCCGAGGGACTTAGAAGAATTTTGTGATATTTTTTATTAAAATGGTGTATAAGGGTATATATATAAATATATTTTATGCACTGTATATGAGCTGGCGATTTCTAAGTCTGTGGTTCCGAGAGGGGGTAACCAGGCTCACTAATAAAGGTCAAGCCACTTGCCTGCCAGAATGCCCTGCTTCAGCACAGACCAGAAAATCATTGTGATAAGCGTATCCCCGGTATAGTCAGAGGTTAATGGGAGTCGTCCCCGTCCCCCCAGTATACGGCCAGAACCATGGACCCGGTACTTGTGGTTCGGACTGTCTCCAACCAGCCATAATGTTGTGAGAGTGAAATTATGTCTAAGTCCAGCTTTGGTACATTAGAAGCAACTCTGAAACTTAACCTAAGCGTTTTTCGAAGCTACTTTTTAGCTAACTTCTTATAGGAAGGTCTAGGAACTCTGAAAATGAACGTGCGCGTCTTTCACTCTTCCCGAGGGACTTAGAAGAATTTTGTGATATTTTTTATTAAAATGGTGTATAAGGGTATATATATAAATATATTTTATGCACTGTATATGAGCTGGCGATTTCTAAGTCTGTGGTTCCAAGAGGGGGTAACCAGGCTCACTAATAAAGGTCAAGACACTTGGCTGCCAGAATGCCCTGCTTCAGCACAGACCAGAAAGGCATTGTGATAAGCGTATCCCCGGTATAGTCAGGGGTTAATGGGAGTCGTCCCCGTCCCCTCAGTATACGGCTAGAACCATGGACCCGGTACTTGTGGTTCGGAATGTCTCCAACCAGCCATAATGTTGTGAAAGTGAAATTATGTCTAAGTCCAGCTTTGGTACATTAGAAGCAACTCTGAAACTTAACCTAAGCGTTTTTCGAAGCTACTTTTTAGCTAACTTCTTATAGGAAGGTCTAGAAGCTCTGAAAATGAACGTGCGCGTCTTTCACTCTTCCCGAGGGACTTAGAAGAATTTTGTGATATTTTTTATTAAAATGGTGTATAAGGGTATATATATAAATATATTTTATGCACTGTATATGAGCTGGCGATTTCTAAGTCTGTGGTTCCGAGAGGGGGTAACCAGGCTCACTAATAAACGTCAAGCCACTTGGCTGCCAGAATGCCCTGCTTCAGCACAGACCAGAAAGGCATTGTGATAAGCGTATCCCCTGTATAGTCAGGGGTTAATGGGAGTCGTCCCCGTCCCCCCAGTATACGGCCAGAACCATGGACCCGGTACTTGTGGTTCGGACTGTCTCCAACCAGCCATAATGTTGTGAGAGTGAAATTATGTCTAAGTCCAGCTTTGGAACATTAGAAGCAACTCTGAAACTTAACCTAAGCGTTTTTCGAAGCTACTTTTTGGCTAACTTCTTATAGGAAGGTCTAGGAGCTCTGAAAATGAACGTGCGCGTCTTTCATTCTTCCCGAGGGACTTAGAAGAATTTTGTGATATTTTTTATTAAAATGGTGTATAAGGGTATATATATAAATATATTTTATGCACTGTATATGAGCTGGCGATTTCTAAGTCTGTGGTTCCGAGAGGGGGTAACCAGGCTCACTAATATAGGTCAAGCCACTTGGCTGCCAGAATGCCCTGCTTCAGCACAGACCAGAAAGGCATTGTGATAAGCGTATCCCCGGTATAGTCAGGGGTTAATGGGAGTCGTCCCCGTCCCCCCAGTATACGGCCAGAACCATGGACCCGGTACTTGTGGTTCGGACTGTCTCCAACCAGCCATAATGTTGTGAGAGTGAAATTATGTCTAAGTCCAGCTTTGGTACATTAGAAGCAACTCTGAAACTTAACCTAAGCGTTTTTCGAAGCTACTTTTTGGCTAACTTCTTATAGGAAGGTCTAGGAGCTCTGAAAATGAACGTGCGCGTCTTTCACTCTTCCCGAGGGACTTAGAAGAATTTTGTGATATTTTTTATTAAAATGGTGTATAAGGGTATATATATAAATATATTTTATGCACTGTATATGAGCTGGCGATTTCTAAGTCTGTGGTTCCGAGAGGGGGTAACCAGGCTCACTAATAAAGGTCAAGCCACTTGCCTGCCAGAATGCCCTGCTTCAGCACAGACCAGAAAATCATTGTGATAAGCGTATCCCCGGTATAGTCAGAGGTTAATGGGAGTCGTCCCCGTCCCCCCAGTATACGGCCAGAACCATGGACCCGGTACTTGTGGTTCGGACTGTCTCCAACCAGCCATAATGTTGTGAGAGTGAAATTATGTCTAAGTCCAGCTTTGGTACATTAGAAGCAACTCTGAAACTTAACCTAAGCGTTTTTCGAAGCTACTTTTTAGCTAACTTCTTATAGGAAGGTCTAGGAACTCTGAAAATGAACGTACGCGTCTTTCACTCTTCCCGAGGGACTTAGAAGAATTTTGTGATATTTTTTATTAAAATGGTGTATAAGGGTATATATATAAATATATTTTATGCACTGTATATGAGCTGGCGATTTCTAAGTCTGTGGTTCCGAGAGGGGGTAACCAGGCTCACTAATAAACGTCAAGCCACTTGGCTGCCAGAATGCCCTGCTTCAGCACAGACCAGAAAGGCATTGTGATAAGCGTATCCCCTGTATAGTCAGGGGTTAATGGGAGTCGTCCCCGTCCCCCCAGTATACGGCCAGAACCATGGACCCGGTACTTGTGGTTCGGACTGTCTCCAACCAGCCATAATGTTGTGAGAGTGAAATTATGTCTAAGTCCAGCTTTGGAACATTAGAAGCAACTCTGAAACTTAACCTAAGCGTTTTTCGAAGCTACTTTTTGGCTAACTTCTTATAGGAAGGTCTAGGAGCTCTGAAAATGAACGTGCGCGTCTTTCATTCTTCCCGAGGGACTTAGAAGAATTTTGTGATATTTTTTATTAAAATGGTGTATAAGGGTATATATATAAATATATTTTATGCACTGTATATGAGCTGGCGATTTCTAAGTCTGTGGTTCCGAGAGGGGGTAACCAGGCTCACTAATAAAGGTCAAGCCACTTGCCTGCCAGAATGCCCTGCTTCAGCACAGACCAGAAAATCATTGTGATAAGCGTATCCCCGGTATAGTCAGAGGTTAATGGGAGTCGTCCCCGTCCCCCCAGTATACGGCCAGAACCATGGACCCGGTACTTGTGGTTCGGACTGTCTCCAACCAGCCATAATGTTGTGAGAGTGAAATTATGTCTAAGTCCAGCTTTGGTACATTAGAAGCAACTCTGAAACTTAACCTAAGCGTTTTTCGAAGCTACTTTTTAGCTAACTTCTTATAGGAAGGTCTAGGAACTCTGAAAATGAACGTACGCGTCTTTCACTCTTCCCGAGGGACTTAGAAGAATTTTGTGATATTTTTTATTAAAATGGTGTATAAGGGTATATATATAAATATATTTTATGCACTGTATATGAGCTGGCGATTTCTAAGTCTGTGGTTCCAAGAGGGGGTAACCAGGCTCACTAATAAAGGTCAAGACACTTGGCTGCCAGAATGCCCTGCTTCAGCACAGACCAGAAAGGCATTGTGATAAGCGTATCCCCGGTATAGTCAGGGGTTAATGGGAGTCGTCCCCGTCCCCCCAGTATACGGCTAGAACCATGGACCCGGTACTTGTGGTTCGGAATGTCTCCAACCAGCCATAATGTTGTGAAAGTGAAATTATGTCTAAGTCCAGCTTTGGTACATTAGAAGCAACTCTGAAACTTAACCTAAGCGTTTTTCGAAGCTACTTTTTGGCTAACTTCTTATAGGAAGGTCTAGGAGCTCTGAAAATGAACGTGCGCGTCTTTCACTCTTCCCGAGGGACTTAGAAGAATTTTGTGATATTTTTTATTAAAATGGTGTATAAGGGTATATATATAAATATATTTTATGCACTGTATATGAGCTGGCGATTTCTAAGTCTGTGGTTCCGAGAGGGGGTAACCAGGCTCACTAATAAAGGTCAAGCCACTTGGCTGCCAGAATGCCCTGCTTCAGCACAGACCAGAAAGGCATTGTGATAAGCGTATCCCCGGTATAGTCAGGGGTTAATGGGAGTCGTCCCCGTCCCCCCAGTATACGGCCAGAACCATGGACCCGGTACTTGTGGTTCGGACTGTCTCCAACCAGCCATAATGTTGTGAGAGTGAAATTATGTCTAAGTCCAGCTTTGGTACATTAGAAGCAACTCTGAAACTTAACCTAAGCGTTTTTCGAAGCTACTTTTTAGCTAACTTCTTATAGGAAGGTCTAGGAGCTCTGAAAATGAACGTGCGCGTCTTTCACTCTTCCCGAGGGACTTAGAAGAATTTTGTGATATTTTTTATTAAAATGGTGTATAAGGGTATATATATAAATATATTTTATGCACTGTATATGAGCTGGCGATTTCTAAGTCTGTGGTTCCAAGAGGGGGTAACCAGGCTCACTAATAAAGGTCAAGACACTTGGCTGCCAGAATGCCCTGCTTCAGCACAGACCAGAAAGGCATTGTGATAAGCGTATCCCCGGTATAGTCAGGGGTTAATGGGAGTCGTCCCCGTCCCCCCAGTATACGGCTAGAACCATGGACCCGGTACTTGTGGTTCGGACTGTCTCCAACCAGCCATAATGTTGTGAGAGTGAAATTATGTCTAAGTCCAGCTTTGGTACATTAGAAGCAACTGTGAAACTTAACCTAAGCGTTTTTCGAAGCTACTTTTTGGCTAACTTCTTATAGGAAGGTCTAGGAGCTCTAAAAATGAACGTGCGCGTCTTTCACTCTTCCCGAGGGACTTAGAAGAATTTTGTGATATTTTTTATTAAAATGGTGTATAAGGGTATATATATAAATATATTTTATGCACTGTATATGAGCTGGCGATTTCTAAGTCTGTGGTTCCGAGAGGGGGTAACCAGGCTCACTAATAAAGGTCAAGCCACTTGGCTGCCAGAATGCCCTGCTTCAGCACAGACCAGAAAGGCATTGTGATAAGCGTATCCCCGGTATAGTCAGGGGTTAATGGGAGTCGTCCCCGTCCCCCCAGTATACGGCCAGAACCATGGACCCGGTACTTGTGGTTCGGACTGTCTCCAACCAGCCATAATGTTGTGAGAGTGAAATTATGTCTAAGTCCAGCTTTGGTACATTAGAAGCAACTCTGAAACTTAACCTAAGCGTTTTTCGAAGCTACTTTTTGGCTAACTTCTTATAGGAAGGTCTAGGAGCTCTGAAAATGAACGTGCGCGTCTTTCACTCTTCCCGAGGGACTTAGAAGAATTTTGTGATATTTTTTATTAAAATGGTGTATAAGGGTATATATATAAATATATTTTATGCACTGTATATGAGCTGGCGATTTCTAAGTCTGTGGTTCCAAGAGGGGGTAACCAGGCTCACTAATAAAGGTCAAGCCACTTGGCTGCCAGAATGCCCTGCTTCAGCACAGACCAGAAAGGCATTGTGATAAGCGTATCCCCGGTATAGTCAGGGGTTAATGGGAGTCGTCCCCGTCCCCCCAGTATACGGCCAGAACCATGGACCCGGTACTTGTGGTTCGGACTGTCTCCAACCAGCCATAATGTTGTGAGAGTGAAATTATGTCTAAGTCCAGCTTTGGTACATTAGAAGCAACTCTGAAACTTAACCTAAGCGTTTTTCGAAGCTACTTTTTAGCTAACTTCTTATAGGAAGGTCTAGGAGCTCTGAAAATGAACGTGCGCGTCTTTCACTCTTCCCGAGGGACTTAGAAGAATTTTGTGATATTTTTTATTAAAATGGTGTATAAGGGTATATATATAAATATATTTTATGCACTGTATATGAGCTGGCGATTTCTAAGTCTGTGGTTCCAAGAGGGGGTAACCAGGCTCACTAATAAAGGTCAAGCCACTTGCCTGCCAGAATGCCCTGCTTCAGCACAGACCAGAAAGTCATTGTGATAAGCGTATCCCCGGTATAGTCAGGGGTTAATGGGAGTCCCCCCCGTCCCCCCCAGTATACGGCCAGAACCATGGACCCGGTACTTGTGGTTCGGATTGTCTCCAACCAGCCATAATGTTGTGAGAGTGAAATTATGTCTAAGTCCAGCTTTGGTACATTAGAAGCAACTCTGAAACTTAACCTAAGCGTTTTTCGAAGCTACTTTTTAGCTAACTTCTTATAGGAAGGTCTAGGAGCTCTGAAAATGAACGTGCGCGTCTTTCACTCTTCCCGAGGGACTTAGAAGAATTTTGTGATATTTTTTATTAAAATGGTGTATAAGGGTATATATATAAATATATTTTATGCACTGTATATGAGCTGGCGATTTCTAAGTCTGTGGTTCCGAGAGGGGGTAACCAGGCTCACTAATAAAGGTCAAGCCACTTGGCTGCCAGAATGCCCTGCTTCAGCACAGACCAGAAAGGCATTGTGATAAGCGTATCCCCGGTATAGTCAGGGGTTAATTGGAGTCGTCCCCGTCCCCCCAGTATACGGCCAGAACCATGGACCCGGTACTTGTGGTTCGGACTGTCTCCAACCAGCCATAATGTTGTGAGAGTGAAATTATGTCTAAGTCCAGCTTTGGTACATTAGAAGCAACTCTGAAACTTAACCTAAGCGTTTTTCGAAGCTACTTTTTAGCTAACTTCTTATAGGAAGGTCTAGGAGCTCTGAAAATGAACGTGCGCGTGTTTCACTCTTCTCGAGGGACTTAGAAGAATTTTGTGATATTTTTTATTAAAATGGTGTATAAGGGTATATATATAAATATATTTTATGCACTGTATATGAGCTGGCGATTTCTAAGTCTGCGGTTCCGAGAGGGGGTAACCAGGCTCACTAATAAAGGTCAAGCCACTTGGCTGCCAGAATGACCTGCTTCAGCACAGACCAGAAAGGCATTGTGATAAGCGTATCCCCGGTATAGTCAGGGGTTAATGGAAGTCGTCCCCGTCCCCCCAGTATACGGCTAGAACCATGGACCCGGTACTTGTGGTTCGGACTGTCTCCAACCAGCCATAATGTTGTGAGAGTGAAATTATGTCTAAGTCCAGCTTTGGTACATTAGAAGCAACTCTGAAACTTAACCTAAGCGTTTTTCGAAGCTACTTTTTGGCTAACTTCTTATAGGAAGGTCTAGAAGCTCTGAAAATGAACGTGCGCGTCTTTCACTCTTCCCGAGGGACTTAGAAGAATTTTGTGATATTTTTTATTAAAATGGTGTATAAGGGTATATATATAAATATATTTTATGCACTGTATATGAGCTGGCGATTTCTAAGTCTGTGGTTCCAAGAGGGGGTAACCAGGCTCACTAATAAAGGTCAAGCCACTTGGCTGCCAGAATGCCCTGCTTCAGCACAGACCAGAAAGGCATTGTGATAAGCGTATCCCCGGTATAGTCAGGGGTTAATTGGAGTCGTCCCCGTCCCCCCAGTATACGGCCAGAACCATGGACCCGGTACTTGTGGTTCGGACTGTCTCCAACCAGCCATAATGTTGTGAGAGTGAAATTATGTCTAAGTCCAGCTTTGGTACATTAGAAGCAACTCTGAAACTTAACCTAAGCGTTTTTCGAAGCTACTTTTTGGCTAACTTCTTATAGGAAGGTCTAGAAGCTCTGAAAATGAACGTGCGCGTCTTTCACTCTTCCCGAGGGACTTAGAAGAATTTTGTGATATTTTTTATTAAAATGGTGTATAAGGGTATATATATAAATATATTTTATGCACTGTATATGAGCTGGCGATTTCTAAGTCTGTGGTTCCAAGAGGGGGTAACCAGGCTCACTAATAAAGGTCAAGCCACTTGGCTGCCAGAATGCCCTGCTTCAGCACAGACCAGAAAGGCATTGTGATAAGCGTATCCCCGGTATAGTCAGGGGTTAATGGGAGTCGTCCCCGTCCCCCCAGTATACGGCCAGAACCATGGACCCGGTACTTGTGGTTCGGACTGTCTCCAACCAGCCATAATGTTGTGAGAGTGAAATTATGTCTAAGTCCAGCTTTGGTACATTAGAAGCAACTCTGAAACTTAACCTAAGCGTTTTTCGAAGCTACTTTTTAGCTAACTTCTTATAGGAAGGTCTAGGAGCTCTGAAAATGAACGTGCGCGTCTTTCACTCTTCCCGAGGGACTTAGAAGAATTTTGTGATATTTTTTATTAAAATGGAGTATAAGGGTATATATATAAATATATTTTATGCACTGTATATGAGCTGGCGATTTCTAAGTCTGTGGTTCCGAGAGGGGGTAACCATGCTCACTAATAAACGTCAAGCCACTTGGCTGCCAGAATGCCCTGCTTCAGCACAGACCAGAAAGGCATTGTGATAAGCGTATCCCCTGTATAGTCAGGGGTTAATGGGAGTCGTCCCCGTCCCCCCAGTATACGGCCAGAACCATGGACCCGGTACTTGTGGTTCGGACTGTCTCCAACCAGCCATAATGTTGTGAGAGTGAAATTATGTCTAAGTCCAGCTTTGGTACATTAGAAGCAACTCTGAAACTTAACCTAAGCGTTTTTCGAAGCTACTTTTTAGCTAACTTCTTATAGGAAGGTCTAGGAGCTCTGAAAATGAACGTGCGCGTCTTTCACTCTTCCCGAGGGACTTAGAAGAATTTTGTGATATTTTTTATTAAAATGGTGTATAAGGGTATATATATAAATATATTTTATGCACTGTATATGAGCTGGCGATTTCTAAGTCTGTGGTTCCAAGAGGGGGTAACCAGGCTCACTAATAAAGGTCAAGCCACTTGCCTGCCAGAATGCCCTGCTTCAGCACAGACCAGAAAGTCATTGTGATAAGCGTATCCCCGGTATAGTCAGGGGTTAATGGGAGTCGTCCCCGTCCCCCCAGTATACGGCCAGAACCATGGACCCGGTACTTGTGGTTCGGACTGTCTCCAACCAGCCATAATGTTGTGAGAGTGAAATTATGTCTAAGTCCAGCTTTGGTACATTAGAAGCAACTCTGAAACTTAACCTAAGCGTTTTTCGAAGCTACTTTTTAGCTAACTTCTTATAGGAAGGTCTAGGAGCTCTGAAAATGAACGTGCGCGTCTTTCACTCTTCCCGAGGGACTTAGAAGAATTTTGTGATATTTTTTATTAAAATGGTGTATAAGGGTATATATATAAATATATTTTATGCACTGTATATGAGCTGGCGATTTCTAAGTCTGTGGTTCCGAGAGGGGGTAACCAGGCTCACTAATAAAGGTCAAGCCACTTGGCTGCCAGAATGCCCTGCTTCAGCACAGACCAGAAAGGCATTGTGATAAGCGTATCCCCGGTATAGTCAGGGGTTAATTGGAGTCGTCCCCGTCCCCCCAGTATACGGCCAGAACCATGGACCCGGTACTTGTGGTTCGGACTGTCTCCAACCAGCCATAATGTTGTGAGAGTGAAATTATGTCTAAGTCCAGCTTTGGTACATTAGAAGCAACTCTGAAACTTAACCTAAGCGTTTTTCGAAGCTACTTTTTAGCTAACTTCTTATAGGAAGGTCTAGGAGCTCTGAAAATGAACGTGCGCGTCTTTCACTCTTCCCGAGGGACTTAGAAGAATTTTGTGATATTTTTTATTAAAATGGTGTATAAGGGTATATATATAAATATATTTTATGCACTGTATATGAGCTGGCGATTTCTAAGTCTGTGGTTCCAAGAGGGGGTAACCAGGCTCACTAATAAAGGTCAAGCCACTTGGCTGCCAGAATGCCCTGCTTCAGCACAGACCAGAAAGGCATTGTGATAAGCGTATCCCCGGTATAGTCAGGGGTTAATGGGAGTCGTCCCCGTCCCCCCAGTATACGGCCAGAACCATGGACCCGGTACTTGTGGTTCGGACTGTCTCCAACCAGCCATAATGTTGTGAGAGTGAAATTATGTCTAAGTCCAGCTTTGGTACATTAGAAGCAACTCTGAAACTTAACCTAAGCGTTTTTCGAAGCTACTTTTTAGCTAACTTCTTATAGGAAGGTCTAGGAGCTCTGAAAATGAACGTGCGCGTCTTTCACTCTTCCCGAGGGACTTAGAAGAATTTTGTGATATTTTTTATTAAAATGGAGTATAAGGGTATATATATAAATATATTTTATGCACTGTATATGAGCTGGCGATTTCTAAGTCTGTGGTTCCGAGAGGGGGTAACCATGCTCACTAATAAACGTCAAGCCACTTGGCTGCCAGAATGCCCTGCTTCAGCACAGACCAGAAAGGCATTGTGATAAGCGTATCCCCGGTATAGTCAGGGGTTAATGGGAGTCGTCCCCGTCCCCCCAGTATACGGCCAGAACCATGGACCCGGTACTTGTGGTTCGGACTGTCTCCAACCAGCCATAATGTTGTGAGAGTGAAATTATGTCTAAGTCCAGCTTTGGTACATTAGAAGCAACTCTGAAACTTAACCTAAGCGTTTTTCGAAGCTACTTTTTAGCTAACTTCTTATAGGAAGGTCTAGGAGCTCTGAAAATGAACGTGCGCGTCTTTCACTCTTCCCGAGGGACTTAGAAGAATTTTGTGATATTTTTTATTAAAATGGTGTATAAGGGTATATATATAAATATATTTTATGCACTGTATATGAGCTGGCGATTTCTAAGTCTGTGGTTCCGAGAGGGGGTAACCAGGCTCACTAATAAAGGTCAAGCCACTTGGCTGCCAGAATGCCCTGCTTCAGCACAGACCAGAAAGGCATTGTGATAAGCGTATCCCCGGTATAGTCAGGGGTTAATGGGAGTCGTCCCCGTCCCCCCAGTATACGGCCAGAACCATGGACCCGGTACTTGTGGTTCGGACTGTCTCCAACCAGCCATAATGTTGTGAGAGTGAAATTATGTCTAAGTCCAGCTTTGGTACATTAGAAGCAACTCTGAAACTTAACCTAAGCGTTTTTCGAAGCTACTTTTTAGCTAACTTCTTATAGGAAGGTCTAGGAGCTCTGAAAATGAACGTGCGCGTCTTTCACTCTTTCCGAGGGACTTAGAAGAATTTTGTGATATTTTTTATTAAAATGGTGTATAAGGGTATATATATAAATATATTTTATGCACTGTATATGAGCTGGCGATTTCTAAGTCTGTGGTTCCGAGAGGGGGTAACCAGGCTCACTAATAAAGGTCAAGCCACTTGGCTGCCAGAATGCCCTGCTTCAGCACAGACCAGAAAGGCATTGTGATAAGCGTATCCCCGGTATAGTCAGGGGTTAATGGGAGTCGTCCCCGTCCCCCCAGTATACGGCCAGAACCATGGACCCGGTACTTGTGGTTCGGACTGTCTCCAACCAGCCATAATGTTGTGAGAGTGAAATTATGTCTAAGTCCAGCTTTGGTACATTAGAAGCAACTCTGAAACTTAACCTAAGCGTTTTTCGAAGCTACTTTTTAGCTAACTTCTTATAGGAAGGTCTAGGAGCTCTGAAAATGAACGTGCGCGTCTTTCACTCTTCCCGAGGGACTTAGAAGAATTTTGTGATATTTTTTATTAAAATGGTGTATAAGGGTATATATATAAATATATTTTATGCACTGTATATGAGCTGGCGATTTCTAAGTCTGTGGTTCCGAGAGGGGGTAACCAGGCTCACTGATAAAGGTCAAGCCACTTGGTTGCCAGAATGCCCTGCTTCAGCACAGACCAGAAAGGCATTGTGATAAGCGTATCCCCGGTATAGTCAGGGGTTAATGGGAGTCGTCCCCGTCCCCCCAGTATACGGCCAGAACCATGGACCCGGTACTTGTGGTTCGGACTGTCTCCAACCAGCCATAATGTTGTGAGAGTGAAATTATGTCTAAGTCCAGCTTTGGTACATTAGAAGCAACTCTGAAACTTAACCTAAGCGTTTTTCGAAGCTACTTTTTAGCTAACTTCTTATAGGAAGGTCTAGGAGCTCTGAAAATGAACCTGCGCGTCTTTCACTCTTCCCGAGGGACTTAGAAGAATTTTGTGATATTTTTTATTAAAATGGTGTATAAGGGTATATATATAAATATATTTTATGCACTGTATATGAGCTGGCGATTTCTAAGTCTGTGGTTCCGAGAGGGGGTAACCAGGCTCACTAATAAAGGTCAAGCCACTTGCCTGCCAGAATGCCCTGCTTCAGCACAGACCAGAAAGTCATTGTGATAAGCGTATCCCCGGTATAGTCAGGGGTTAATGGGAGTCGTCCCCGTCCCCCCAGTATACAGCCAGAACCATGGACCCGGTACTTGTGGTTCGGACTGTCTCCAACCAGCCATAATGTTGTGAGAGTGAAATTATGTCTAAGTCTAGCTTTGGTACATTAGAAGCAACTCTGAAACTTAACCTAAGCGTTTTTCGAAGCTACTTTTTAGCTAACTTCTTATAGGAAGGTCTAGGAGCTCTGAAAATGAACGTGCGCGTCTTTCACTCTTCCCGAGGGACTTAGAAGAATTTTGTGATACTTTTTATTAAAATGGTGTATAAGGGTATATATATATAAATATATTTTATGCACTGTATATGAGCTGGCGATTTCTAAGTCTGTGGTTCCGAGAGGGGGTAACCAGGCTCACTAATAAAGGTCAAGCCACTTGGCTGCCAGAATGCCCTGCTTCAGCACAGACCAGAAAGGCATTGTGATAAGCGTATCCCCGGTATAGTCAGGGGTTAATGGGAGTCGTCCCCGTCCCCCCAGTATACGGCCAGAACCATGGACCCGGTACTTGTGGTTCGGACTGTCTCCAACCAGCCATAATGTTGTGAGAGTGAAATTATGTCTAAGTCCAGCTTTGGTACATTAGAAGCAACTCTGAAACTTAACCTAAGCGTTTTTCGAAGCTACTTTTTAGCTAACTTCTTATAGGAAGGTCTAGGAGCTCTGAAAATGAACCTGCGCGTCTTTCACTCTTCCCAAGGGACTTAGAAGAATTTTGTGATATTTTTTATTAAAATGGTGTATAAGGGTATATATATAAATATATTTTATGCACTGTATATGAGCTGGCGATTTCTAAGTCTGTGGTTCCGAGAGGGGGTAACCAGGCTCACTAATAAAGGTCAAGCCACTTGGCTGCCAGAATGCCCTGCTTCAGCACAGACCAGAAAGTCATTGTGATAAGCGTATCCCCGGTATAGTCAGGGGTTAATGGGAGTCGTCCCCGTCCCCCCAGTATACAGGCAGAACCATGGACCCGGTACTTGTGGTTCGGACTGTCTCCAACCAGCCATAATGTTGTGAGAGTGAAATTATGTCTAAGTCTAGCTTTGGTACATTAGAAGCAACTCTGAAACTTAACCTAAGCGTTTTTCGAAGCTACTTTTTAGCTAACTTTTTATAGGAAGGTCTAGGAGCTCTGAAAATGAACGTGCGCGTCTTTCACTCTTCCCGAGGGACTTAGAAGAATTTTGTGATACTTTTAATTAAAATGGTGTATAAGGGTATATATATAAATATATTTTATGCACTGTATATGAGCTGGCGATTTCTAAGTCTGTGGTTCCGAGAGGGGGTAACCAGGCTCACTAATAAAGGTCAAGCCACTTGGCTGCCAGAATGCCCTGCTTCAGCACAGACCAGAAAGGCATTGTGATAAGCGTATCCCCGGTATAGTCAGGGGTTAATGGGAGTCGTCCCCGTCCCCCCAGTATACGGCCAGAACCATGGACCCGGTACTTGTGGTTCGGACTGTCTCCAACCAGCCATAATGTTGTGAGAGTGAAATTATGTCTAAGTCCAGCTTTGGTACATTAGAAGCAACTCTGAAACTTAACCTAAGCGTTTTTCGAAGCTACTTTTTAGCTAACTTCTTATAGGAAGGTCTAGGAGCTCTGAAAATGAACCTGCGCGTCTTTCACTCTTCCCGAGGGACTTAGAAGAATTTTGTGATATTTTTTATTAAAATGGTGTATAAGGGTATATATATAAATATATTTTATGCACTGTATATGAGCTGGCGATTTCTAAGTCTGTGGTTCCGAGAGGGGGTAACCAGGCTCACTAATAAAGGTCAAGCCACTTGGCTGCCAGAATGCCCTGCTTCAGCACAGACCAGAAAGTCATTGTGATAAGCGTATCCCCGGTATAGTCAGGGGTTAATGGGAGTCGTCCCCGTCCCCCCAGTATACGGCCAGAACCATGGACCCGGTACTTGTGGTTCGGACTGTCTCCAACCAGCCATAATGTTGTGAGAGTGAAATTATGTCTAAGTCCAGCTTTGGTACATTAGAAGCAACTCTGAAACTTAACCTAAGCGTTTTTCGAAGCTACTTTTTAGCTAACTTCTTATAGGAAGGTCTAGGAGCTCTGAAAATGAACGTGCGCGTCTTTCACTCTTCCCGAGGGACTTAGAAGAATTTTGTGATATTTTTTATTAAAATGGTGTATAAGGGTATATATATAAATATATTTTATGCACTGTATATGAGCTGGCGATTTCTAAGTCTGTGGTTCCGAGAGGGGGTAACCAGGCTCACTAATAAAGGTCAAGCCACTTGGCTGCCAGAATGCCCTGCTTCAGCACAGACCAGAAAGGCATTGTGATAAGCGTATCCCCGGTATAGTCAGGGGTTAATGGGAGTCGTCCCCGTCCCCCCAGTATACGGCCAGAACCATGGACCCGGTACTTGTGGTTCGGACTGTCTCCAGCCAGCCATAATGTTGTGAGAGTGAAATTATGTCTAAGTCCAGCTTTGGTACATTAGAAGCAACTCTGAAACTTAACCTAAGCGTTTTTCGAAGCTACTTTTTAGCTAACTTCTTATAGGAAGGTCTAGGAGCTCTGAAAATGAACCTGCGCGTCTTTCACTCTTCCCGAGGGACTTAGAAGAATTTTGTGATATTTTTTATTAAAATGGTGTATAAGGGTATATATATAAATATATTTTATGCACTGTATATGAGCTGGCGATTTCTAAGTCTGTGGTTCCGAGAGGGGGTAACCAGGCTCACTAATAAAGGTCAAGCCACTTGCCTGCCAGAATGCCCTGCTTCAGCACAGACCAGAAAGTCATTGTGATAAGCGTATCCCCGGTATAGTCAGGGGTTAATGGGAGTCGTCCCCGTCCCCCCAGTATACAGCCAGAACCATGGACCCGGTACTTGTGGTTCGGACTGTCTCCAACCAGCCATAATGTTGTGAGAGTGAAATTATGTCTGTCTAGCTTTGGTACATTAGAAGCAACTCTGAAACTTAACCTAAGCGTTTTTCGAAGCTACTTTTTAGCTAACTTCTTATAGGAAGGTCTAGGAGCTCTGAAAATGAACGTGCGCGTCTTTCACTCTTCCCGAGGGACTTAGAAGAATTTTGTGATACTTTTTATTAAAATGGTGTATAAGGGTATATATATAAATATATTTTATGCACTGTATATGAGCTGGCGATTTCTAAGTCTGTGGTTCCGAGAGGGGGTAACCAGGCTCACTAATAAAGGTCAAGCCACATGGCTGCCAGAATGCCCTGCTTCAGCACAGACCAGAAAGGCATTGTGATAAGCGTATCCCCGGTATAGTCAGGGGTTAATGGGAGTCGTCCCCGTCCCCCCAGTATACGGCCAGAACCATGGACCCGGTACTTGTGGTTCGGACTGTCTCCAACCAGCCATAATGTTGTGAGAGTGAAATTATGTCTAAGTCCAGCTTTGGTACATTAGAAGCAACTCTGAAACTTAACCTAAGCGTTTTTCGAAGCTACTTTTTAGCTAACTTCTTATAGGAAGGTCTAGGAGCTCTGAAAATGAACGTGCGCGTCTTTCCCTCTTCCCGAGGGACTTAGAAGAATTTTGTGATATTTTTTATTAAAATGGTGTATAAGGGTATATATATAAATATATTTTATGCACTGTATATGAGCTGGCGATTTCTAAGTCTGTGGTTCCGAGAGGGGGTAACCAGGCTCACTAATAAAGGTCAAGACACTTGGCTGCCAGAATGCCCTGCTTCAGCACAGACCAGAAAGGCATTGTGATAAGCGTATCCCCGGTATAGTCAGGGGTTAATGGGAGTCGTCCCCGTCCCCCCAGTATACGGCCAGAACCATGGACCCGGTACTTGTGGTTCGGACTGTCTCCAACCAGCCATAATGTTGTGAGAGTGAAATTATGTCTAAGTCCAGCTTTGGTACATTAGAAGCAACTCTGAAACTTAACCTAAGCGTTTTTCGAAGCTACTTTTTAGCTAACTTCTTATAGGAAGGTCTAGGAGCTCTGAAAATGAACGTGCGCGTCTTTCACTCTTCCCGAGGGACTTAGAAGAATTTTGTGATATTTTTTATTAAAATGGTGTATAAGGGTATATATATAAATATATTTTATGCACTGTATATGAGCTGGCGATTTCTAAGTCTGTGGTTCCGAGAGGGGGTAACCAGGCTCACTAATAAAGGTCAAGCCACTTGGCTGCCAGAATGCCCTGCTTCAGCACAGACCAGAAAGGCATTGTGATAAGCGTATCCCCGGTATAGTCAGGGGTTAATGGGAGTCGTCCCCGTCCCCCCAGTATACGGCCAGAACCATGGACCCGGTACTTGTGGTTCGGACTGTCTCCAACCAGCCATAATGTTGTGAGAGTGAAATTATGTCTAAGTCCAGCTTTGGTACATTAGAAGCAACTCTGAAACTTAACCTAAGCGTTTTTCGAAGCTACTTTTTAGCTAACTTCTTATAGGAAGGTCTAGGAGCTCTGAAAATGAACGTGCGCGTCTTTCACTCTTCCCGAGGGACTTAGAAGAATTTTGTGATATTTTTTATTAAAATGGTGTATAAGGGTATATATATAAATATATTTTATGCACTGTATATGAGCTGGCGATTTCTAAGTCTGTGGTTCCGAGAGGGGGTAACCAGGCTCACTAATAAAGGTCAAGCCACTTGGCTGCCAGAATGCCCTGCTTCAGCACAGACCAGAAAGGCATTGTGATAAGCGTATCCCCGGTATAGTCAGGGGTTAATGGGAGTCGTCCCCGTCCCCCCAGTATACGGCCAGAACCATGGACCCGGTACTTGTGGTTCGGACTGTCTCCAACCAGCCATAATGTTGTGAGAGTGAAATTATGTCTAAGTCCAGCTTTGGTACATTAGAAGCAACTCTGAAACTTAACCTAAGCGTTTTTCGAAGCTACTTTTTAGCTAACTTCTTATAGGAAGGTCTAGGAGCTCTGAAAATGAACGTGCGCGTCTTTCACTCTTCCCGAGGGACTTAGAAGAATTTTGTGATATTTTTTATTAAAATGGTGTATAAGGGTATATATATAAATATATTTTATGCACTGTATATGAGCTGGCGATTTCTAAGTCTGTGGTTCCGAGAGGGGGTAACCAGGCTCACTAATAAAGGTCAAGCCACTTGGCTGCCAGAATGCCCTGCTTCAGCACAGACCAGAAAGGCATTGTGATAAGCGTATCCCCGGTATAGTCAGGGGTTAATGGGAGTCGTCCCCGTCCCCCCAGTATACGGCCAGAACCATGGACCCGGTACTTGTGGTTCGGACTGTCTCCAACCAGCCATAATGTTGTGAGAGTGAAATTATGTCTAAGTCCAGCTTTGGTACATTAGAAGCAACTCTGAAACTTAACCTAAGCGTTTTTCGAAGCTACTTTTTAGCTAACTTCTTATAGGAAGATCTAGGAGCTCTGAAAATGAACGTGCGCGTCTTTCACTCTTCCCGAGGGACTTAGAAGAATTTTGTGATATTTTTTATTAAAATGGTGTATAAGGGTATATATATAAATATATTTTATGCACTGTATATGAGCTGGCGATTTCTAAGTCTGTGGTTCCGAGAGGGGGTAACCAGGCTCACTAATAAAGGTCAAGCCACTTGGCTGCCAGAATGCCCTGCTTCAGCACAGACCAGAAAGGCATTGTGATAAGCGTATCCCCGGTATAGTCAGGGGTTAATGGGAGTCGTCCCCGTCCCCCCAGTATACGGCCAGAACCATGGACCCGGTACTTGTGGTTCGGACTGTCTCCAACCAGCCATAATGTTGTGAGAGTGAAATTATGTCTAAGTCCAGCTTTGGTACATTAGAAGCAACTCTGAAACTTAACCTAAGCGTTTTTCGAAGCTACTTTTTAGCTAACTTCTTATAGGAAGGTCTAGGAGCTCTGAAAATGAACGTGCGCGTCTTTCACTCTTCCCGAGGGACTTAGAAGAATTTTGTGATATTTTTTATTAAAATGGTGTATAAGGGTATATATATAAATATATTTTATGCACTGTATATGAGCTGGCGATTTCTAAGTCTGTGGTTCCGAGAGGGGGTAACCAGGCTCACTAATAAAGGTCAAGCCACTTGGCTGCCAGAATGCCCTGCTTCAGCACAGACCAGAAAGGCATTGTGATAAGCGTATCCCCGGTATAGTCAGGGGTTAATGGGAGTCGTCCCCGTCCCCCCAGTATACGGCCAGAACCATGGACCCGGTACTTGTGGTTCGGACTGTCTCCAACCAGCCATAATGTTGTGAGAGTGAAATTATGTCTAAGTCCAGCTTTGGTACATTAGAAGCAACTCTGAAACTTAACCTAAGCGTTTTTCGAAGCTACTTTTTAGCTAACTTCTTATAGGAAGGTCTAGGAGCTCTGAAAATGAACCTGCGCGTCTTTCACTCTTCCCGAGGGACTTAGAAGAATTTTGTGATATTTTTTATTAAAATGGTGTATAAGGGTATATATATAAATATATTTTATGCACTGTATATGAGCTGGCGATTTCTAAGTCTGTGGTTCCGAGAGGGGGTAACCAGGCTCACTAATAAAGGTCAAGCCACTTGCCTGCCAGAATGCCCTGCTTCAGCACAGACCAGAAAGTCATTGTGATAAGCGTATCCCCGGTATAGTCAGGGGTTAATGGGAGTCGTCCCCGTCCCCCCAGTATACGGCCAGAACCATGGACCCGGTACTTGTGGTTCGGACTGTCTCCAACCAGCCATAATGTTGTGAGAGTGAAATTATGTCTAAGTCCAGCTTTGGAACATTAGAAGCAACTCTGAAACTTAACCTAAGCGTTTTTCGAAGCTACTTTTTGGCTAACTTCTTATAGGAAGGTCTAGGAGCTCTGAAAATGAACGTGCGCGTCTTTCACTCTTCCCGAGGGACTTAGAAGAATTTTGTGATATTTTTTATTAAAATGGTGTATAAGGGTATATATATATAAATATATTTTATGCACTGTATATGAGCTGGCGATTTCTAAGTCTGTGGTTCCGAGAGGGGGTAACCAGGCTCACTAATAAAGGTCAAGCCACTTGGCTGCCAGAATGCCCTGCTTCAGCACAGACCAGAAAGGCATTGTGATAAGCGTATCCCCGGTATAGTCAGGGGTTAATGGGAGTCGTCCCCGTCCCCCCAGTATACGGCCAGAACCATGGACCCGGTACTTGTGGTTCGGACTGTCTCCAACCAGCCATAATGTTGTGAGAGTGAAATTATGTCTAAGTCCAGCTTTGGTACATTAGAAGCAACTCTGAAACTTAACCTAAGCGTTTTTCGAAGCTACTTTTTGGCTAACTTCTTATAGGAAGGTCTAGGAGCTCTGAAAATGAACGTGCGCGTCTTTCACTCTTCCCGAGGGACTTAGAAGATTTTTGTGATATTTTTTATTAAAATGGTGTATAAGGGTATATATATATAAATATATTTTATGCACTGTATATGAGCTGGCGATTTCTAAGTCTGTGGTTCCGAGAGGGGGTAACCAGGCTCACTAATAAAGGTCAAGCCACTTGGCTGCCAGAATGCCCTGCTTCAGCACAGACCAGAAAGGCATTGTGATAAGCGTATCCCCGGTATAGTCAGGGGTTAATGGGAGTCGTCCCCGTCCCCCCAGTATACGGCCAGAACCATGGACCCGGTACTTGTGGTTCGGACTGTCTCCAACCAGCCATAATGTTGTGAGAGTGAAATTATGTCTAAGTCCAGCTTTGGTACATTAGAAGCAACTCTGAAACTTAACCTAAGCGTTTTTCGAAGCTACTTTTTAGCTAACTTCTTATAGGAAGGTCTAGGAGCTCTTAAAATGAACGTGCGCGTCTTTCACTCTTCCCGAGGGACTTAGAAGAATTTTGTGATATTTTTTATTAAAATGGTGTATAAGGGTATATATATAAATATATTTTATGCACTGTATATGAGCTGGCGATTTCTAAGTCTGTGGTTCCGAGAGGGGGTAACCAGGCTCACTAATAAAGGTCAAGCCACTTGGCTGCCAGAATGCCCTGCTTCAGCACAGACCAGAAAGGCATTGTGATAAGCGTATCCCCGGTATAGTCAGGGGTTAATGGGAGTCGTCCCCGTCCCCCCAGTATACGGCCAGAACCATGGACCCGGTACTTGTGGTTCGGACTGTCTCCAACCAGCCATAATGTTGTGAGAGTGAAATTATGTCTAAGTCCAGCTTTGGTACATTAGAAGCAACTCTGAAACTTAACCTAAGTGTTTTTCGAAGCTACTTTTTGGCTAACTTCTTATAGGAAGGTCTAGGAGCTCTGAAAATGAACGTGCGCGTCTTTCGCTCTTCCCGAGGGACTTAGAAGAATTTTGT
The DNA here is from genome assembly GCF_040206685.1 of Ascaphus truei. Classification (NCBI taxonomy): domain Eukaryota; kingdom Metazoa; phylum Chordata; class Amphibia; order Anura; family Ascaphidae; genus Ascaphus; species Ascaphus truei. The sequence goes on along the minus strand of NW_027454196.1, from coordinate 203,579 downwards.
GATATTTTTTATTAAAATGGTGTATAAGGGTATATATATATAAATATATTTTATGCACTGTATATGAGCTGGCGATTTCTAAGTCTGTGGTTCCGAGAGGGGGTAACCAGGCTCACTAATAAAGGTCAAGCCACTTGCCTGCCAGAATGCCCTGCTTCAGCACAGACCAGAAAGTCATTGGGATAAGCGTATCCCCGGTATAGTCAGGGGTTAATGGGAGTCGTCCCCGTCCCCCCAGTATACGGCCAGAACCATGGACCCGGTACTTGTGGTTCGGACTGTCTCCAACCAGCCATAATGTTGTGAGAGTGAAATTATGTCTAAGTCCAGCTTTGGTACATTAGAAGCAACTCTGAAACTTAACCTAAGCGTTTTTCGAAGCTACTTTTTCGCTAACTTCTTATAGGAAGGTCTAGGAGCTCTGAAAATGAACGTGCGCGTCTTTTACTCTTCCCGAGGGACTTAGAAGAATTTTGTGATATTTTTTATTAAAATGGTGTATAAGGGTATATATATAAATATATTTTATGCACTGTATATGAGCTGGCGATTTCTAAGTCTGTGGTTCCGAGAGGGGGTAACAAGGCTCACTAATAAAGGTCAAGCCACTTGGCTGCCAGAATGCCCTGCTTCAGCACAGACCAGAAAGGCATTGTGATAAGCGTATCCCCGGTATAGTCAGGGGTTAATGGGAGTCATCCCCGTCCCCCCAGTATACGGCCAGAACCATGGACCCGGTACTTGTGGTTCGGACTGTCTCCAACCAGCCATAATGTTGTGAGAGTGAAATTATGTCTAAGTCCAGCTTTGGTACATTAGAAGCAACTCTGAAACTTAACCTAAGTGTTTTTCGAAGCTACTTTTTGGCTAACTTCTTATAGGAAAGTCTAGGAGCTCTGAAAATGAACGTGCGCGTCTTTCACTCTTCCCGAGGGACTTAGAAGAATTTTGTGATATTTTTTATTAAAATGGTGTATAAGGGTATATATATATAAATATATTTTATGCACTGTATATGAGCTGGCGATTTCTAAGTCTGTGGTTCCGAGAGGGGGTAACCAGGCTCACTAATAAAGGTCAAGCCACTTGCCTGCCAGAATGCCCTGCTTCAGCACAGACCAGAAAGTCATTGTGATAAGCGTATCCCCGGTATAGTCAGGGGTTAATGGGAGTCGTCCCCGTCCCCCCAGTATACGGCCAGAACCATGGACCCGGTACTTGTGGTTCGGACTGTCTCCAACCAGCCATAATGTTGTGAGAGTGAAATTATGTCTAAGTCCAGCTTTGGTACATTAGAAGCAACTGTGAAACTTAACCTAAGCGTTTTTCGAAGCTACTTTTTAGCTAACTTCTTATAGGAAGGTCTAGGAGCTCTGAAAATGAACGTGCGCGTCTTTCACTCTTCCCGAGGGACTTAGAAGAATTTTGTGATATTTTTTATTAAAATGGTGTATAAGGGTATATATATAAATATATTTTATGCACTGTATATGAGCTGGCGATTTCTAAGTCTGCGGTTCCGAGAGGGGGTAACCAGGCTCACTAATAAAGGTCAAGCCACTTGGCTGCCTGAATGCCCTGCTTCAGCACAGACCAGAAAGGCATTGTGATAAGCGTATCCCCGGTATAGTCAGGGGTTAATGGGAGTCGTCCCCGTCCCCCCAGTATACGGCTAGAACCATGGACCCGGCACTTGTGGTTCGGACTGTCTCCAACCAGCCATAATGTTGTGAGAGTGAAATTATGTCTAAGTCCAGCTTTGGTACATTAGAAGCAACTCTGAAACTTAACCTAAGCGTTTTTCGAAGCTACTTTTTGGCTAACTTCTTATAGGAAGGTCTAGGAGCTCTGAAAATGAACGTGCGCGTTTTTCACTCTTCCCGAGGGACTTAGAAGAATTTTGTGATATTTTTTATTAAAATGGTGTATAAGGGTATATATATAAATATATTTTGTGCACTGTATATGAGCTGGCGATTTCTAAGTCTGTGGTTCCGAGAGGGGGTAACCAGGCTCACTAATAAAGGTCAAGCCAATTGGCTGCCAGAATGCCCTGCTTCAGCACAGACCAGAAAGGCATTGTGATAAGCGTATCCCCTGTATAGTCAGGGGTTAATGGGAGTCGTCCCCGTCCCCCCAGTATACGGCCAGAACCATGGACCCGGTACTTGTGGTTCGGACTGTCTCCAACCAGCCATAATGTTGTGAGAGTGAAATTATGTCTAAGTCCAGCTTTGGAACATTAGAAGCAACTCTGAAACTTAACCTAAGCGTTTTTCGAAGCTACTTTTTGGCTAACTTCTTATAGGAAGATCTAGGAGCTCTGAAAATGAACGTGCGCGTCTTTCACTCTTCCCGAAGGACTTAGAAGAATTTTGTGATATTTTTTATTAAAATGGTGTATAAGGGTATATATATAAATATATTTTATGCACTGTATATGAGCTGGCGATTTCTAAGTCTGTGGTTCCGAGAGGGGGTAACCAGGCTCACTAATAAAGGTCAAGCCACTTGGCTGCCAGAATGCCCTGCTTCAGCACAGACCAGAAAGGCATTGTGATAAGCGTATCCCCGGTATAGTCAGGGGTTAATGGGAGTCGTCCCCGTCCCCCCAGTATACGGCCAGAACCATGGACCCGGTACTTGTGGTTCGGACTGTCTCCAACCAGCCATAATGTTGTGAGAGTGAAATTATGTCTAAGTCCAGCTTTGGTACATTAGAAGCAACTCTGAAACTTAACCTAAGCGTTTTTCGAAGCTACTTTTTAGCTAACTTCTTATAGGAAGGTCTAGGAGCTCTGAAAATGAACGTGCGCGTCTTTCACTCTTCCCGAGGGACTTAGAAGAATTTTGTGATATTTTTTATTAAAATGGTGTATAAGGGTATATATATAAATATATTTTATGCACTGTATATGAGCTGGCGATTTCTAAGTCTGTGGTTCCGAGAGGGGGTAACCAGGCTCACTAATAAAGGTCAAGCCACTTGGCTGCCAGAATGCCCTGCTTCAGCACAGACCAGAAAGGCATTGTGATAAGCGTATCCCCGGTATAGTCAGGGGTTAATGGGAGTCGTCCCCGTCCCCCCAGTATACGGCCAGAACCATGGACCCGGTACTTGTGGTTCGGACTGTCTCCAACCAGCCATAATGTTGTGAGAGTGAAATTATGTCTAAGTCCAGCTTTGGTACATTAGAAGCAACTCTGAAACTTAACCTAAGCGTTTTTCGAAGCTACTTTTTGGCTAACTTCTTATAGGAAGGTCTAGGAGCTCTGAAAATGAACGTGCGCGTCTTTCACTCTTCCCGAGGGACTTAGAAGATTTTTGTGATATTTTTTATTAAAATGGTGTATAAGGGTATATATATATAAATATATTTTATGCACTGTATATGAGCTGGCGATTTCTAAGTCTGTGGTTCCGAGAGGGGGTAACCAGGCTCACTAATAAAGGTCAAGCCACTTGGCTGCCAGAATGCCCTGCTTCAGCACAGACCAGAAAGGCATTGTGATAAGCGTATCCCCGGTATAGTCAGGGGTTAATGGGAGTCGTCCCCGTCCCCCCAGTATACGGCCAGAACCATGGACCCGGTACTTGTGGTTCGGACTGTCTCCAACCAGCCATAATGTTGTGAGAGTGAAATTATGTCTAAGTCCAGCTTTGGTACATTAGAAGCAACTCTGAAACTTAACCTAAGCGTTTTTCGAAGCTACTTTTTAGCTAACTTCTTATAGGAAGGTCTAGGAGCTCTGAAAATGAACGTGCGCGTCTTTCACTCTTCCCGAGGGACTTAGAAGAATTTTGTGATATTTTTTATTAAAATGGTGTATAAGGGTATATATATATAAATATATTTTATGCACTGTATATGAGCTGGCGATTTCTAAGTCTGTGGTTCCGAGAGGGGGTAACCAGGCTCACTAATAAAGGTCAAGCCACTTGGCTGCCAGAATGCCCTGCTTCAGCACAGACCAGAAAGGCATTGTGATAAGCGTATCCCCGGTATAGTCAGGGGTTAATGGGAGTCGTCCCCGTCCCCCCAGTATACGGCCAGAACCATGGACCCGGTACTTGTGGTTCGGACTGCCTCCAACCAGCCATAATGTTGTGAGAGTGAAATTATGTCTAAGTCCAGCTTTGGTACATTAGAAGCAACTCTGAAACTTAACCTAAGTGTTTTTCGAAGCTACTTTTTGGCTAACTTCTTATAGGAAGGTCTAGGAGCTCTGAAAATGAACGTGCGCGTCTTTCACTCTTCCCGAGGGACTTAGAAGAATTTTGTGATATTTTTTATTAAAATGGTGTATAAGGGTATATATATATAAATATATTTTATGCACTGTATATGAGCTGGCGATTTCTAAGTCTGTGGTTCCGAGAGGGGGTAACCAGGCTCACTAATAAAGGTCAAGCCACTTGCCTGCCAGAATGCCCTGCTTCAGCACAGACCAGAAAGTCATTGTGATAAGCGTATCCCCGGTATAGTCAGGGGTTAATGGGAGTCGTCCCCGTCCCCCCAGTATACGGCCAGAACCATGGACCCGGTACTTGTGGTTCGGACTGTCTCCAACCAGCCATAATGTTGTGAGAGTGAAATTATGTCTAAGTCCAGCTTTGGTACATTAGAAGCAACTCTGAAACTTAACCTAAGCGTTTTTCGAAGCTACTTTTTCGCTAACTTCTTATAGGAAGGTCTAGGAGCTCTGAAAATGAACGTGCGCGTCTTTTACTCTTCCCGAGGGACTTAGAAGAATTTTGTGATATTTTTTATTAAAATGGTGTATAAGGGTATATATATAAATATATTTTATGCACTGTATATGAGCTGGCGATTTCTAAGTCTGTGGTTCCTAGAGGGGGTAACCAGGCTCACTAATAAAGGTCAAGCCACTTGGCTGCCAGAATGCCCTGCTTCAGCACAGACCAGAAAGGCATTGTGATAAGCGTATCCCCGGTATAGTCAGGGGTTAATGGGTGTCATCCCCGTCCCCCCAGTATACGGCCAGAACCATGGACCCGGTACTTGTGGTTCGGACTGTCTCCAACCAGCCATAATGTTGTGAGAGTGAAATTATGTCTAAGTCCAGCTTTGGTACATTAGAAGCAACTCTGAAACTTAACCTAAGCGTTTTTCGAAGCTACTTTTTGGCTAACTTCTTATAGGAAGGTCTAGGAGCTCTGAAAATGAATGTGCGCGTCTTTCACTCTTCCCGAGGGACTTAGAAGAATTTTGTGATATTTTTTATTAAAATGGTGTATAAGGGTATATATATAAATATATTTTATGCACTGTATATGAGCTGGCGATTTCTAAGTCTGTGGTTCCGAGAGGGGGTAACCAGGCTCACTAATAAAGGTCAAGCCACTTGGCTGCCAGAATGCCCTGCTTCAGCACAGACCAGAAAGGCATTGTGATAAGCGTATCCCCGGTATAGTCAGGGGTTAATGGGAGTCGTCCCCGTCCCCCCAGTATACGGCCAGAACCATGGACCCGGTACTTGTGGTTCGGACTGTCTCCAACCAGCCATAATGTTGTGAGAGTGAAATTATGTCTAAGTCCAGCTTTGGTACATTAGAAGCAACTCTGAAACTTAACCTAAGCGTTTTTCGAAGCTACTTTTTAGCTAACTTCTTATAGGAAGGTCTAGGAGCTCTGAAAATGAACGTGCGCGTCTTTTACTCTTCCCGAGGGACTTAGAAGAATTTTGTGATATTTTTTATTAAAATGGTGTATAAGGGTATATATATAAATATATTTTATGCACTGTATATGAGCTGGCGATTTCTAAGTCTGTGGTTCCGAGAGGGGGTAACCAGGCTCACTAATAAAGGTCAAGCCACTTGGCTGCCAGAATGCCCTGCTTCAGCACAGACCAGAAAGGCATTGTGATAAGCGTATCCCCGGTATAGTCAGGGGTTAATGGGAGTCGTCCCCGTCCCCCCAGTATACGGCCAGAACCATGGACCCGGTACTTGTGGTTCGGACTGTCTCCAACCAGCCATAATGTTGTGAGAGTGAAATTATGTCTAAGTCCAGCTTTGGTACATTAGAAGCAACTCTGAAACTTAACCTGTGTTTTTCGAAGCTACTTTTTGGCTAACTTCTTATAGGAAGGTCTAGGAGCTCTGAAAATGAACGTGCGCGTCTTTCACTCTTCCCGAGGGACTTAGAAGAATTTTGTGATATTTTTTATTAAAATGGTGTATAAGGGTATATATATATAAATATATTTTATGCACTGTATATGAGCTGGCGATTTCTAAGTCTGTGGTTCCGAGAGGGGGTAACCAGGCTCACTAATAAAGGTCAAGCCACTTGCCTGCCAGAATGCCCTGCTTCAGCACAGACCAGAAAGTCATTGTGATAAGCGTATCCCCGGTATAGTCAGGGGTTAATGGGAGTCGTCCCCGTCCCCCCAGTATACGGCCAGAACCATGGACCCGGTACTTTTGGTTCGGACTGTCTCCAACCAGCCATAATGTTGTGAGAGTGAAATTATGTCTAAGTCCAGCTTTGGTACATTAGAAGCAACTCTGAAACTTAACCTAAGCGTTTTTCGAAGCTACTTTTTCGCTAACTTCTTATAGGAAGGTCTAGGAGCTCTGAAAATGAACGTGCGCGTCTTTTACTCTTCCCGAGGGACTTAGAAGAATTTTGTGATATTTTTTATTAAAATGGTGTATAAGGGTATATATATAAATATATTTTATGCACTGTATATGAGCTGGCGATTTCTAAGTCTGTGGTTCCGAGAGGGGGTAACCAGGCTCACTAATAAAGGTCAAGCCACTTGGCTGCCAGAATGCCCTGCTTCAGCACAGACCAGAAAGGCATTGTGATAAGCGTATCCCCGGTATAGTCAGGGGTTAATGGGAGTCATCCCCGTCCCCCCAGTATACGGCCAGAACCATGGACCCGGTACTTGTGGTTCGGACTGTCTCCAACCAGCCATAATGTTGTGAGAGTGAAATTATGTCTAAGTCCAGCTTTGGTACATTAGAAGCAACTCTGAAACTTAACCTAAGCGTTTTTCGAAGCTACTTTTAGGCTAACTTCTTATAGGAAGGTCTAGGAGCTCTGAAAATGAATGTGCGCGTCTTTCACTCTTCCCGAGGGACTTAGAAGAATTTTGTGATATTTTTTATTAAAATGGTGTATAAGGGTATATATATAAATATATTTTATGCACTGTATATGAGCTGGCGATTTCTAAGTCTGTGGTTCCGAGAGGGGGTAACCAGGCTCACTAATAAAGGTCAAGCCACTTGGCTGCCAGAATGCCCTGCTTCAGCACAGACCAGAAAGGCATTGTGATAAGCGTATCCCCGGTATAGTCAGGGGTTAATGGGAGTCGTCCCCGTCCCCCCAGTATACGGCCAGAACCATGGACCCGGTACTTGTGGTTCGGACTGTCTCCAACCAGCCATAATGTTGTGAGAGTGAAATTATGTCTAAGTCCAGCTTTGGTACATTAGAAGCAACTCTGAAACTTAACCTAAGCGTTTTTCGAAGCTACTTTTTGGCTAACTTCTTATAGGAAGGTCTAGGAGCTCTGAAAATGAACGTGCGCGTCTTTCACTCTTCCCGAGGGACTTAGAAGATTTTTGTGATATTTTTTATTAAAATGGTGTATAAGGGTATATATATAAATATATTTTATGCACTGTATATGAGCTGGCGATTTCTAAGTCTGTGGTTCCGAGAGGGGGTAACCAGGCTCACTAATAAAGGTCAAGCCACTTGGCTGCCAGAATGCCCTGCTTCAGCACAGACCAGAAAGGCATTGTGATAAGCGTATCCCCGGTATAGTCAGGGGTTAATGGGAGTCGTCCCCGTCCCCCCAGTATACGGCCAGAACCATGGACCCGGTACTTGTGGTTCGGACTGTCTCCAACCAGCCATAATGTTGTGAGAGTGAAATTATGTCTAAGTCCAGCTTTGGTACATTAGAAGCAACTCTGAAACTTAACCTAAGCGTTTTTCGAAGCTACTTTTTCGCTAACTTCTTATAGGAAGGTCTAGGAGCTCTGAAAATGAACGTGCGCGTCTTTTACTCTTCCCGAGGGACTTAGAAGAATTTTGTGATATTTTTTATTAAAATGGTGTATAAGGGTATATATATAAATATATTTTATGCACTGTATATGAGCTGGCGATTTCTAAGTCTGTGGTTCCGAGAGGGGGTAACCAGGCTCACTAATAAAGGTCAAGCCACTTGGCTGCCAGAATGCCCTGCTTCAGCACAGACCAGAAAGGCATTGTGATAAGCGTATCCCCGGTATAGTCAGGGGTTAATGGGAGTCATCCCCGTCCCCCCAGTATACGGCCAGAACCATGGACCCGGTACTTGTGGTTCGGACTGTCTCCAACCAGCCATAATGTTGTGAGAGTGAAATTATGTCTAAGTCCAGCTTTGGTACATTAGAAGCAACTCTGAAACTTAACCTAAGCGTTTTTCGAAGCTACTTTTTGGCTAACTTCTTATAGGAAGGTCTAGGAGCTCTGAAAATGAATGTGCGCGTCTTTCACTCTTCCCGAGGGACTTAGAAGAATTTTGTGATATTTTTTATTAAAATGGTGTATAAGGGTATATATATAAATATATTTTATGCACTGTATATGAGCTGGCGATTTCTAAGTCTGTGGTTCCGAGAGGGGGTAACCAGGCTCACTAATAAAGGTCAAGCCACTTGGCTGCCAGAATGCTCTGCTTCAGCACAGACCAGAAAGGCATTGTGATAAGCGTATCCCCGGTATAGTCAGGGGTTAATGGGAGTCGTCCCCGTCCCCCCAGTATACGGCCAGAACCATGGACCCGGTACTTGTGGTTCGGACTGTCTCCAACCAGCCATAATGTTGTGAGAGTGAAATTATGTCTAAGTCCAGCTTTGGTACATTAGAAGCAACTCTGAAACTTAACCTAAGCGTTTTTCGAAGCTACTTTTTGGCTAACTTCTTATAGGAAGGTCTAGGAGCTCTGAAAATGAACGTGCGCGTCTTTCACTCTTCCCGAGGGACTTAGAAGATTTTTGTGATATTTTTTATTAAAATGGTGTATAAGGGTATATATATAAATATATTTTATGCACTGTATATGAGCTGGCGATTTCTAAGTCTGTGGTTCCGAGAGGGGGTAACCAGGCTCACTAATAAAGGTCAAGCCACTTGGCTGCCAGAATGCCCTGCTTCAGCACAGACCAGAAAGGCATTGTGATAAGCGTATCCCCGGTATAGTCAGGGGTTAATGGGAGTCGTCCCCGTCCCCCCAGTATACGGCCAGAACCATGGACCCGGTACTTGTGGTTCGGACTGTCTCCAACCAGCCATAATGTTGTGAGAGTGAAATTATGTCTAAGTCCAGCTTTGGTACATTAGAAGCAACTCTGAAACTTAACCTAAGCGTTTTTCGAAGCTACTTTTTCGCTAACTTCTTATAGGAAGGTCTAGGAGCTCTGAAAATGAACGTGCGCGTCTTTTACTCTTCCCGAGGGACTTAGAAGAATTTTGTGATATTTTTTATTAAAATGGTGTATAAGGGTATATATATAAATATATTTTATGCACTGTATATGAGCTGGCGATTTCTAAGTCTGTGGTTCCGAGAGGGGGTAACCAGGCTCACTAATAAAGGTCAAGCAACTTGGCTGCCAGAATGCCCTGCTTCAGCACAGACCAGAAAGGCATTGTGATAAGCGTATCCCCGGTATAGTCAGGGGTTAATGGGAGTCATCCCCGTCCCCCCAGTATACGGCCAGAACCATGGACCCGGTACTTGTGGTTCGGACTGTCTCCAACCAGCCATAATGTTGTGAGAGTGAAATTATGTCTAAGTCCAGCTTTGGTACATTAGAAGCAACTCTGAAACTTAACCTAAGCGTTTTTCGAAGCTACTTTTTGGCTAACTTCTTATAGGAAGGTCTAGGAGCTCTGAAAATGAATGTGCGCGTCTTTCACTCTTCCCGAGGGACTTAGAAGAATTTTGTGATATTTTTTATTAAAATGGTGTATAAGGGTATATATATAAATATATTTTATGCACTGTATATGAGCTGGCGATTTCTAAGTCTGTGGTTCCGAGAGGGGGTAACCAGGCTCACTAATAAAGGTCAAGCCACTTGGCTGCCAGAATGCCCTGCTTCAGCACAGACCAGAAAGGCATTGTGATAAGCGTATCCCCGGTATAGTCAGGGGTTAATGGGAGTCGTCCCCGTCCCCCCAGTATACGGCCAGAACCATGGACCCGGTACTTGTGGTTCGGACTGTCTCCAACCAGCCATAATGTTGTGAGAGTGAAATTATGTCTAAGTCCAGCTTTGGTACATTAGAAGCAACTCTGAAACTTAACCTAAGCGTTTTTCGAAGCTACTTTTTCGCTAACTTCTTATAGGAAGGTCTAGGAGCTCTGAAAATGAACGTGCGCGTCTTTTACTCTTCCCGAGGGACTTAGAAGAATTTTGTGATATTTTTTATTAAAATGGTGTATAAGGGTATATATATAAATATATTTTATGCACTGTATATGAGCTGGCGATTTCTAAGTCTGTGGTTCCGAGAGGGGGTAACCAGGCTCACTAATAAAGGTCAAGCCACTTGGCTGCCAGAATGCCCTGCTTCAGCACAGACCAGAAAGGCATTGTGATAAGCGTATCCCCGGTATAGTCAGGGGTTAATGGGAGTCATCCCCGTCCCCCCAGTATACGGCCAGAACCATGGACCCGGTACTTGTGGTTCGGACTGTCTCCAACCAGCCATAATGTTGTGAGAGTGAAATTATGTCTAAGTCCAGCTTTGGTACATTAGAAGCAACTCTGAAACTTAACCTAAGCGTTTTTCGAAGCTACTTTTTGGCTAACTTCTTATAGGAAGGTCTAGGAGCTCTGAAAATGAATGTGCGCGTCTTTCACTCTTCCCGAGGGACTTAGAAGAATTTTGTGATATTTTTTATTAAAATGGTGTATAAGGGTATATATATAAATATATTTTATGCACTGTATATGAGCTGGCGATTTCTAAGTCTGTGGTTCCGAGAGGGGGTAACCAGGCTCACTAATAAAGGTCAAGCCACTTGGCTGCCAGAATGCCCTGCTTCAGCACAGACCAGAAAGGCATTGTGATAAGCGTATCCCCGGTATAGTCAGGGGTTAATGGGAGTCGTCCCCGTCCCCCCAGTATACGGCCAGAACCATGGACCCGGTACTTGTGGTTCGGACTGTCTCCAACCAGCCATAATGTTGTGAGAGTGAAATTATGTCTAAGTCCAGCTTTGGTACATTAGAAGCAACTCTGAAACTTAACCTAAGCGTTTTTCGAAGCTACTTTTTAGCTAACTTCTTATAGGAAGGTCTAGGAGCTCTGAAAATGAACGTGCGCGTCTTTTACTCTTCCCGAGGGACTTAGAAGAATTTTGTGATATTTTTTATTAAAATGGTGTATAAGGGTATATATATAAATATATTTTATGCACTGTATATGAGCTGGCGATTTCTAAGTCTGTGGTTCCGAGAGGGGGTAACCAGGCTCACTAATAAAGGTCAAGCCACTTGGCTGCCAGAATGCCCTGCTTCAGCACAGACCAGAAAGGCATTGTGATAAGCGTATCCCCGGTATAGTCAGGGGTTAATGGGAGTCGTCCCCGTCCCCCCAGTATACGGCCAGAACCATGGACCCGGTACTTGTGGTTCGGACTGTCTCCAACCAGCCATAATGTTGTGAGAGTGAAATTATGTCTAAGTCCAGCTTTGGTACATTAGAAGCAACTCTGAAACTTAACCTAAGTGTTTTTCGAAGCTACTTTTTGGCTAACTTCTTATAGGAAGGTCTAGGAGCTCTGAAAATGAACGTGCGCGTCTTTCACTCTTCCCGAGGGACTTAGAAGAATTTTGTGATATTTTTTATTAAAATGGTGTATAAGGGTATATATATAAATATATTTTATGCACTGTATATGAGCTGGCGATTTCTAAGTCTGTGGTTCCGAGAGGGGGTAACCAGGCTCACTAATAAAGGTCAAGCCACTTGCCTGCCAGAATGCCCTGCTTCAGCACAGACCAGAAAGTCATTGTGATAAGCGTATCCCCGGTATAGTCAGGGGTTAATGGGAGTCGTCCCCGTCCCATCAGTATACGGCCAGAACCATGGACCCGGTACTTGTGGTTCGGACTGTCTCCAACCAGCCATAATGTTGTGAGAGTGAAATTATGTCTAAGTCCAGCTTTGGTACATTAGAAGCAACTCTGAAACTTAACCTAAGCGTTTTTCGAAGCTACTTTTTCGCTAACTTCTTATAGGAAGGTCTAGGAGCTCTGAAAATGAACGTGCGCGTCTTTTACTCTTCCCGAGGGACTTAGAAGAATTTTGTGATATTTTTTATTAAAATGGTGTATAAGGGTATATATATAAATATATTTTATGCACTGTATATGAGCTGGCGATTTCTAAGTCTGTGGTTCCGAGAGGGGGTAACCAGGCTCACTAATAAAGGTCAAGCCACTTGGCTGCCAGAATGCCCTGCTTCAGCACAGACCAGAAAGGCATTGTGATAAGCGTATCCCCGGTATAGTCAGGGGTTAATGGGAGTCATCCCCGTCCCCCCAGTATACGGCCAGAACCATGGACCCGGTACTTGTGGTTCGGACTGTCTCCAACCAGCCATAATGTTGTGAGAGTGAAATTATGTCTAAGTCCAGCTTTGGTACATTAGAAGCAACTCTGAAACTTAACCTAAGCGTTTTTCGAAGCTACTTTTAGGCTAACTTCTTATAGGAAGGTCTAGGAGCTCTGAAAATGAATGTGCGCGTCTTTCACTCTTCCCGAGGGACTTAGAAGAATTTTGTGATATTTTTTATTAAAATGGTGTATAAGGGTATATATATAAATATATTTTATGCACTGTATATGAGCTGGCGATTTCTAAGTCTGTGGTTCCGAGAGGGGGTAACCAGGCTCACTAATAAAGGTCAAGCCACTTGGCTGCCAGAATGCCCTGCTTCAGCACAGACCAGAAAGGCATTGTGATAAGCGTATCCCCGGTATAGTCAGGGGTTAATGGGAGTCGTCCCCGTCCCCCCAGTATACGGCCAGAACCATGGACCCGGTACTTGTGGTTCGGACTGTCTCCAACCAGCCATAATGTTGTGAGAGTGAAATTATGTCTAAGTCCAGCTTTGGTACATTAGAAGCAACTCTGAAACTTAACCTAAGCGTTTTTCGAAGCTACTTTTTGGCTAACTTCTTATAGGAAGGTCTAGGAGCTCTGAAAATGAACGTGCGCGTCTTTCAGTCTTCCCGAGGGACTTAGAAGATTTTTGTGATATTTTTTATTAAAATGGTGTATAAGGGTATATATATAAATATATTTTATGCACTGTATATGAGCTGGCGATTTCTAAGTCTGTGGTTCCGAGAGGGGGTAACCAGGCTCACTAATAAAGGTCAAGCCACTTGGCTGCCAGAATGCCCTGCTTCAGCACAGACCAGAAAGGCATTGTGATAAGCGTATCCCCGGTATAGTCAGGGGTTAATGGGAGTCGTCCCCGTCCCCCCAGTATACGGCCAGAACCATGGACCCGGTACTTGTGGTTCGGACTGTCTCCAACCAGCCATAATGTTGTGAGAGTGAAATTATGTCTAAGTCCAGCTTTGGTACATTAGAAGCAACTCTGAAACTTAACCTAAGCGTTTTTCGAAGCTACTTTTTAGCTAACTTCTTATAGGAAGGTCTAGGAGCTCTGAAAATGAACGTGCGCGTCTTTTACTCTTCCCGAGGGACTTAGAAGAATTTTGTGATATTTTTTATTAAAATGGTGTATAAGGGTATATATATAAATATATTTTATGCACTGTATATGAGCTGGCGATTTCTAAGTCTGTGGTTCCGAGAGGGGGTAACCAGGCTCACTAATAAAGGTCAAGCCACTTGGCTGCCAGAATGCCCTGCTTCAGCACAGACCAGAAAGGCATTGTGATAAGCGTATCCCCGGTATAGTCAGGGGTTAATGGGAGTCGTCCCCGTCCCCCCAGTATACGGCCAGAACCATGGACCCGGTACTTGTGGTTCGGACTGTCTCCAACCAGCCATAATGTTGTGAGAGTGAAATTATGTCTAAGTCCAGCTTTGGTACATTAGAAGCAACTCTGAAACTTAACCTAAGCGTTTTTCGAAGCTACTTTTTGGCTAACTTCTTATAGGAAGGTCTAGGAGCTCTGAAAATGAACGTGCGCGTCTTTCACTCTTCCCGAGGGACTTAGAAGATTTTTGTGATATTTTTTATTAAAATGGTGTATAAGGGTATATATATAAATATATTTTATGCACTGTATATGAGCTGGCGATTTCTAAGTCTGTGGTTCCGAGAGGGGGTAACCAGGCTCACTAATAAAGGTCAAGCCACTTGGCTGCCAGAATGCCCTGCTTCAGCACAGACCAGAAAGGCATTGTGATAAGCGTATCCCCGGTATAGTCAGGGGTTAATGGGAGTCGTCCCCGTCCCCCCAGTATACGGCCAGAACCATGGACCCGGTACTTGTGGTTCGGACTGTCTCCAACCAGCCATAATGTTGTGAGAGTGAAATTATGTCTAAGTCCAGCTTTGGTACATTAGAAGCAACTCTGAAACTTAACCTAAGCGTTTTTCGAAGCTACTTTTTCGCTAACTTCTTATAGGAAGGTCTAGGAGCTCTGAAAATGAACGTGCGCGTCTTTTACTCTTCCCGAGGGACTTAGAAGAATTTTGTGATATTTTTTATTAAAATGGTGTATAAGGGTATATATATAAATATATTTTATGCACTGTATATGAGCTGGCGATTTCTAAGTCTGTGGTTCCGAGAGGGGGTAACCAGGCTCACTAATAAAGGTCAAGCCACTTGGCTGCCAGAATGCCCTGCTTCAGCACAGACCAGAAAGGCATTGTGATAAGCGTATCCCCGGTATAGTCAGGGGTTAATGGGAGTCATCCCCGTCCCCCCAGTATACGGCCAGAACCATGGACCCGGTACTTGTGGTTCGGACTGTTTCCAACCAGCCATAATGTTGTGAGAGTGAAATTATGTCTAAGTCCAGCTTTGGTACATTAGAAGCAACTCTGAAACTTAACCTAAGCGTTTTTCGAAGCTACTTTTTGGCTAACTTCTTATAGGAAGGTCTAGGAGCTCTGAAAATGAATGTGCGCGTCTTTCACTCTTCCCGAGGGACTTAGAAGAATTTTGTGATATTTTTTATTAAAATGGTGTATAAGGGTATATATATAAATATATTTTATGCACTGTATATGAGCTGGCGATTTCTAAGTCTGTGGTTCCGAGAGGGGGTAACCAGGCTCACTAATAAAGGTCAAGCCACTTGGCTGCCAGAATGCCCTGCTTCAGCACAGACCAGAAAGGCATTGTGATAAGCGTATCCCCGGTATAGTCAGGGGTTAATGGGAGTCGTCCCCGTCCCCCCAGTATACGGCCAGAACCATGGACCCGGTACTTGTGGTTCGGACTGTCTCCAACCAGCCATAATGTTGTGAGAGTGAAATTATGTCTAAGTCCAGCTTTGGTACATTAGAAGCAACTCTGAAACTTAACCTAAGCGTTTTTCGAAGCTACTTTTTCGCTAACTTCTTATAGGAAGGTCTAGGAGCTCTGAAAATGAACGTGCGCGTCTTTTACTCTTCCCGAGGGACTTAGAAGAATTTTGTGATATTTTTTATTAAAATGGTGTATAAGGGTATATATATAAATATATTTTATGCACTGTATATGAGCTGGCGATTTCTAAGTCTGTGGTTCCGAGAGGGGGTAACCAGGCTCACTAATAAAGGTCAAGCCACTTGGCTGCCAGAATGCCCTGCTTCAGCACAGACCAGAAAGGCATTGTGATAAGCGTATCCCCGGTATAGTCAGGGGTTAATGGGAGTCATCCCCGTCCCCCCAGTATACGGCCAGAACCATGGACCCGGTACTTGTGGTTCGGACTGTCTCCAACCAGCCATAATGTTGTGAGAGTGAAATTATGTCTAAGTCCAGCTTTGGTACATTAGAAGCAACTCTGAAACTTAACCTAAGCGTTTTTCGAAGCTACTTTTTGGCTAACTTCTTATAGGAAGGTCTAGGAGCTCTGAAAATGAATGTGCGCGTCTTTCACTCTTCCCGAGGGACTTAGAAGAATTTTGTGATATTTTTTATTAAAATGGTGTATAAGGGTATATATATAAATATATTTTATGCACTGTATATGAGCTGGCGATTTCTAAGTCTGTGGTTCCGAGAGGGGGTAACCAGGCTCACTAATAAAGGTCAAGCCACTTGGCTGCCAGAATGCCCTGCTTCAGCACAGACCAGAAAGGCATTGTGATAAGCGTATCCCCGGTATAGTCAGGGGTTAATGGGAGTCGTCCCCGTCCCCCCAGTATACGGCCAGAACCATGGACCCGGTACTTGTGGTTCGGACTGTCTCCAACCAGCCATAATGTTGTGAGAGTGAAATTATGTCTAAGTCCAGCTTTGGTACATTAGAAGCAACTCTGAAACTTAACCTAAGCGTTTTTCGAAGCTACTTTTTGGCTAACTTCTTATAGGAAGGTCTAGGAGCTCTGAAAATGAACGTGCGCGTCTTTCACTCTTCCCGAGGGACTTAGAAGATTTTTGTGATATTTTTTATTAAAATGGTGTATAAGGGTATATATATAAATATATTTTATGCACTGTATATGAGCTGGCGATTTCTAAGTCTGTGGTTCCGAGAGGGGGTAACCAGGCTCACTAATAAAGGTCAAGCCACTTGGCTGCCAGAATGCCCTGCTTCAGCACAGACCAGAAAGGCATTGTGATAAGCGTATCCCCGGTATAGTCAGGGGTTAATGGGAGTCGTCCCCGTCCCCCCAGTATACGGCCAGAACCATGGACCCGGTACTTGTGGTTCGGACTGTCTCCAACCAGCCATAATGTTGTGAGAGTGAAATTATGTCTAAGTCCAGCTTTGGTACATTAGAAGCAACTCTGAAACTTAACCTAAGTGTTTTTCGAAGCTACTTTTTGGCTAACTTCTTATAGGAAGGTCTAGGAGCTCTGAAAATGAACGTGCGCGTCTTTCACTCTTCCCGAGGGACTTAGAAGAATTTTGTGATATTTTTTATTAAAATGGTGTATAAGGGTATATATATAAATATATTTTATGCACTGTATATGAGCTGGCGATTTCTAAGTCTGTGGTTCCGAGAGGGGGTAACCAGGCTCACTAATAAAGGTCAAGCCACTTGCCTGCCAGAATGCCCTGCTTCAGCACAGACCAGAAAGTCATTGTGATAAGCGTATCCCCGGTATAGTCAGGGGTTAATGGGAGTCGTCCCCGTCCCATCAGTATACGGCCAGAACCATGGACCCGGTACTTGTGGTTCGGACTGTCTCCAACCAGCCATAATGTTGTGAGAGTGAAATTATGTCTAAGTCCAGCTTTGGTACATTAGAAGCAACTCTGAAACTTAACCTAAGCGTTTTTCGAAGCTACTTTTTCGCTAACTTCTTATAGGAAGGTCTAGGAGCTCTGAAAATGAACGTGCGCGTCTTTTACTCTTCCCGAGGGACTTAGAAGAATTTTGTGATATTTTTTATTAAAATGGTGTATAAGGGTATATATATAAATATATTTTATGCACTGTATATGAGCTGGCGATTTCTAAGTCTGTGGTTCCGAGAGGGGGTAACCAGGCTCACTAATAAAGGTCAAGCCACTTGGCTGCCAGAATGCCCTGCTTCAGCACAGACCAGAAAGGCATTGTGATAAGCGTATCCCCGGTATAGTCAGGGGTTAATGGGAGTCGTCCCCGTCCCCCCAGTATACGGCCAGAACCATGGACCCGGTACTTGTGGTTCGGACTGTCTCCAACCAGCCATAATGTTGTGAGAGTGAAATTATGTCTAAGTCCAGCTTTGGTACATTAGAAGCAACTCTGAAACTTAACCTAAGTGTTTTTCGAAGCTACTTTTTGGCTAACTTCTTATAGGAAGGTCTAGGAGCTCTGAAAATGAACGTGCGCGTCTTTCACTCTTCCCGAGGGACTTAGAAGAATTTTGTGATATTTTTTATTAAAATGGTGTATAAGGGTATATATATAAATATATTTTATGCACTGTATATGAGCTGGCGATTTCTAAGTCTGTGGTTCCGAGAGGGGGTAACCAGGCTCACTAATAAAGGTCAAGCCACTTGGCTGCCAGAATGCCCTGCTTCAGCACAGACCAGAAAGGCATTGTGATAAGCGTATCCCCGGTATAGTCAGGGGTTAATGGGAGTCATCCCCGTCCCCCCAGTATACGGCCAGAACCATGGACCCGGTACTTGTGGTTCGGACTGTCTCCAACCAGCCATAATGTTGTGAGAGTGAAATTATGTCTAAGTCCAGCTTTGGTACATTAGAAGCAACTCTGAAACTTAACCTAAGCGTTTTTCGAAGCTACTTTTAGGCTAACTTCTTATAGGAAGGTCTAGGAGCTCTGAAAATGAATGTGCGCGTCTTTCACTCTTCCCGAGGGACTTAGAAGAATTTTGTGATATTTTTTATTAAAATGGTGTATAAGGGTATATATATAAATATATTTTATGCACTGTATATGAGCTGGCGATTTCTAAGTCTGTGGTTCCGAGAGGGGGTAACCAGGCTCACTAATAAAGGTCAAGCCACTTGGCTGCCAGAATGCCCTGCTTCAGCACAGACCAGAAAGGCATTGTGATAAGCGTATCCCCGGTATAGTCAGGGGTTAATGGGAGTCGTCCCCGTCCCCCCAGTATACGGCCAGAACCATGGACCCGGTACTTGTGGTTCGGACTGTCTCCAACCAGCCATAATGTTGTGAGAGTGAAATTATGTCTAAGTCCAGCTTTGGTACATTAGAAGCAACTCTGAAACTTAACCTAAGTGTTTTTCGAAGCTACTTTTTGGCTAACTTCTTATAGGAAGGTCTAGGAGCTCTGAAAATGAACGTGCGCGTCTTTCACTCTTCCCGAGGGACTTAGAAGAATTTTGTGATATTTTTTATTAAAATGGTGTATAAGGGTATATATATAAATATATTTTATGCACTGTATATGAGCTGGCGATTTCTAAGTCTGTGGTTCCGAGAGGGGGTAACCAGGCTCACTAATAAAGGTCAAGCCACTTGCCTGCCAGAATGCCCTGCTTCAGCACAGACCAGAAAGTCATTGTGATAAGCGTATCCCCGGTATAGTCAGGGGTTAATGGGAGTCGTCCCCGTCCCATCAGTATACGGCCAGAACCATGGACCCGGTACTTGTGGTTCGGACTGTCTCCAACCAGCCATAATGTTGTGAGAGTGAAATTATGTCTAAGTCCAGCTTTGGTACATTAGAAGCAACTCTGAAACTTAACCTAAGCGTTTTTCGAAGCTACTTTTTCGCTAACTTCTTATAGGAAGGTCTAGGAGCTCTGAAAATGAACGTGCGCGTCTTTTACTCTTCCCGAGGGACTTAGAAGAATTTTGTGATATTTTTTATTAAAATGGTGTATAAGGGTATATATATAAATATATTTTATGCACTGTATATGAGCTGGCGATTTCTAAGTCTGTGGTTCCGAGAGGGGGTAACCAGGCTCACTAATAAAGGTCAAGCCACTTGGCTGCCAGAATGCCCTGCTTCAGCACAGACCAGAAAGGCATTGTGATAAGCGTATCCCCGGTATAGTCAGGGGTTAATGGGAGTCATCCCCGTCCCCCCAGTATACGGCCAGAACCATGGACCCGGTACTTGTGGTTCGGACTGTCTCCAACCAGCCATAATGTTGTGAGAGTGAAATTATGTCTAAGTCCAGCTTTGGTACATTAGAAGCAACTCTGAAACTTAACCTAAGCGTTTTTCGAAGCTACTTTTAGGCTAACTTCTTATAGGAAGGTCTAGGAGCTCTGAAAATGAACGTGCGCGTCTTTCAGTCTTCCCGAGGGACTTAGAAGATTTTTGTGATATTTTTTATTAAAATGGTGTATAAGGGTATATATATAAATATATTTTATGCACTGTATATGAGCTGGCGATTTCTAAGTCTGTGGTTCCGAGAGGGGGTAACCAGGCTCACTAATAAAGGTCAAGCCACTTGGCTGCCAGAATGCCCTGCTTCAGCACAGACCAGAAAGGCATTGTGATAAGCGTATCCCCGGTATAGTCAGGGGTTAATGGGAGTCGTCCCCGTCCCCCCAGTATACGGCCAGAACCATGGACCCGGTACTTGTGGTTCGGACTGTCTCCAACCAGCCATAATGTTGTGAGAGTGAAATTATGTCTAAGTCCAGCTTTGGTACATTAGAAGCAACTCTGAAACTTAACCTAAGCGTTTTTCAAAGCTACTTTTTAGCTAACTTCTTATAGGAAGGTCTAGGAGCTCTGAAAATGAACGTGCGCGTCTTTTACTCTTCCCGAGGGACTTAGAAGAATTTTGTGATATTTTTTATTAAAATGGTGTATAAGGGTATATATATAAATATATTTTATGCACTGTATATGAGCTGGCGATTTCTAAGTCTGTGGTTCCGAGAGGGGGTAACCAGGCTCACTAATAAAGGTCAAGCCACTTGGCTGCCAGAATGCCCTGCTTCAGCACAGACCAGAAAGGCATTGTGATAAGCGTATCCCCGGTATAGTCAGGGGTTAATGGGAGTCGTCCCCGTCCCCCCAGTATACGGCCAGAACCATGGACCCGGTACTTGTGGTTCGGACTGTCTCCAACCAGCCATAATGTTGTGAGAGTGAAATTATGTCTAAGTCCAGCTTTGGTACATTAGAAGCAACTCTGAAACTTAACCTAAGTGTTTTTCGAAGCTACTTTTTGGCTAACTTCTTATAGGAAGGTCTAGGAGCTCTGAAAATGAACGTGCGCGTCTTTCACTCTTCCCGAGGGACTTAGAAGAATTTTGTGATATTTTTTTATTAAAATGGTGTATAAGGGTATATATATAAATATATTTTATGCACTGTATATGAGCTGGCGATTTCTAAGTCTGTGGTTCCGAGAGGGGGTAACCAGGCTCACTAATAAAGGTCAAGCCACTTGGCTGCCAGAATGCCCTGCTTCAGCACAGACCAGAAAGGCATTGTGATAAGCGTATCCCCGGTATAGTCAGGGGTTAATGGGAGTCGTCCCCGTCCCCCCAGTATACGGCCAGAACCATGGACCCGGTACTTGTGGTTCGGACTGTCTCCAACCAGCCATAATGTTGTGAGAGTGAAATTATGTCTAAGTCCAGCTTTGGTACATTAGAAGCAACTCTGAAACTTAACCTAAGCGTTTTTCGAAGCTACTTTTTAGCTAACTTCTTATAGGAAGGTCTAGGAGCTCTGAAAATGAACGTGCGCGTCTTTCACTCTTCCCGAGGGACTTAGAAGAATTTTGTGATATTTTTTATTAAAATGGTGTATAAGGGTATATATATAAATATATTTTATGCACTGTATATGAGCTGGCGATTTCTAAGTCTGTGGTTCCGAGAGGGGGTAACCAGGCTCACTAATAAAGGTCAAGCCACTTGCCTGCCAGAATGCCCTGCTTCAGCACAGACCAGAAAGTCATTGTGATAAGCGTATCCCCGGTATAGTCAGGGGTTAATGGGAGTCGTCCCCGTCCCCCCAGTATACGGCCAGAACCATGGACCCGGTACTTGTGGTTCGGACTGTCTCCAACCAGCCATAATGTTGTGAGAGTGAAATTATGTCTAAGTCCAGCTTTGGTACATTAGAAGCAACTCTGAAACTTAACCTAAGCGTTTTTCGAAGCTACTTTTTCGCTAACTTCTTATAGGAAGGTCTAGGAGCTCTGAAAATGAACGTGCGCGTCTTTTACTCTTCCCGACGGACTTAGAAGAATTTTGTGATATTTTTTATTAAAATGGTGTATAAGGGTATATATATAAATATATGTTATGCACTGTATATGAGCTGGCGATTTCTAAGTCTGTGGTTCCGAGAGGGGGTAACCAGGCTCACTAATAAAGGTCAAGCCACTTGGCTGCCAGAATGCCCTGCTTCAGCACAGACCAGAAAGGCATTGTGATAAGCGTATCCCCGGTATAGTCAGGGGTTAATGGGAGTCATCCCCGTCCCCCCAGTATACGGCCAGAACCATGGACCCGGTACTTGTGGTTCGGACTGTCTCCAACCAGCCATAATGTTGTGAGAGTGAAATTATGTCTAAGTCCAGCTTTGGTACATTAGAAGCAACTCTGAAACTTAACCTAAGCGTTTTTCGAAGCTACTTTTTGGCTAACTTCTTATAGGAAGGTCTAGGAGCTCTGAAAATGAATGTGCGCGTCTTTCACTCTTCCCGAGGGACTTAGAAGAATTTTGTGATATTTTTTATTAAAATGGTGTATAAGGGTATATATATAAATATATTTTATGCACTGTATATGAGCTGGCGATTTCTAAGTCTGTGGTTCCGAGAGGGGGTAACCAGGCTCACTAATAAAGGTCAAGCCACTTGGCTGCCAGAATGCCCTGCTTCAGCACAGACCAGAAAGGCATTGTGATAAGCGTATCCCCGGTATAGTCAGGGGTTAATGGGAGTCGTCCCCGTCCCCCCAGTATACGGCCAGAACCATGGACCCGGTACTTGTGGTTCGGACTGTCTCCAACCAGCCATAATGTTGTGAGAGTGAAATTATGTCTAAGTCCAGCTTTGGTACATTAGAAGCAACTCTGAAACTTAACCTAAGCGTTTTTCGAAGATACTTTTTGGATAACTTCTTATAGGAAGGTCTAGGAGCTCTGAAAATGAACGTGCGCGTCTTTCACTCTTCCCGAGAGACTTAGAAGAATTTTGTGATATTTTTTATTAAAATGGTGTATAAGGGTATATATATAAATATATTTTATGCACTGTATATGAGCTGGCGATTTCTAAGTCTGTGGTTCCGAGAGGGGGTAACCAGGCTCACTAATAAAGGTCAAGCCACTTGGCTGCCAGAATGCCCTGCTTCAGCACAGACCAGAAAGGCATTGTGATAAGCGTATCCCCGGTATAGTCAGGGGTTAATGGGAGTCGTCCCCGTCCCCCCAGTATACGGCCAGAACCATGGACCCGGTACTTGTGGTTCGGACTGTCTCCAACCAGCCATAATGTTGTGAGAGTGAAATTATGTCTAAGTCCAGCTTTGGTACATTAGAAGCAACTCTGAAACTTAACCTAAGCGTTTTTCGAAGATACTTTTTGGCTAACTTCTTATAGGAAGGTCTAGGAGCTCTGAAAATGAACGTGCGCGTCTTTCACTCTTCCCGAGGGACTTAGAAGAATTTTGTGATATTTTTTATTAAAATGGTGTATAAGGGTATATATATAAATATATTTTATGCACTGTATATGAGCTGGCGATTTCTAAGTCTGTGGTTCCGAGAGGGGGTAACCAGGCTCACTAATAAAGGTCAAGCCACTTGGCTGCCAGAATGCCCTGCTTCAGCACAGACCAGAAAGGCATTGTGATAAGCGTATCCCCGGTATAGTCAGGGGTTAATGGGAGTCATCCCCGTCCCCCCAGTATACGGCCAGAACCATGGACCCGGTACTTGTGGTTCGGACTGTCTCCAACCAGCCATAATGTTGTGAGAGTGAAATTATGTCTAAGTCCAGCTTTGGTACATTAGAAGCAACTCTGAAACTTAACCTAAGCGTTTTTCGAAGCTACTTTTTGGCTAACTTCTTATAGGAAGGTCTAGGAGCTCTGAAAATGAATGTGCGCGTCTTTCACTCTTCCCGAGGGACTTAGAAGAATTTTGTGATATTTTTTATTAAAATGGTGTATAAGGGTATATATATAAATATATTTTATGCACTGTATATGAGCTGGCGATTTCTAAGTCTGTGGTTCCGAGAGGGGGTAACCAGGCTCACTAATAAAGGTCAAGCCACTTGGCTGCCAGAATGCCCTGCTTCAGCACAGACCAGAAAGGCATTGTGATAAGCGTATCCCCGGTATAGTCAGGGGTTAATGGGAGTCGTCCCCGTCCCCCCAGTATACGGCCAGAACCATGGACCCGGTACTTGTGGTTCGGACTGTCTCCAACCAGCCATAATGTTGTGAGAGTGAAATTATGTCTAAGTCCAGCTTTGGTACATTAGAAGCAACTCTGAAACTTAACCTAAGCGTTTTTCGAAGATACTTTTTGGCTAACTTCTTATAGGAAGGTCTAGGAGCTCTGAAAATGAACGTGCGCGTCTTTCACTCTTCCCGAGGGACTTAGAAGAATTTTGTGATATTTTTTATTAAAATGGTGTATAAGGGTATATATATAAATATATTTTATGCACTGTATATGAGCTGGCGATTTCTAAGTCTGTGGTTCCGAGAGGGGGTAACCAGGCTCACTAATAAAGGTCAAGCCACTTGGCTGCCAGAATGCCCTGCTTCAGCACAGACCAGAAAGGCATTGTGATAAGCGTATCCCCGGTATAGTCAGGGGTTAATGGGAGTCGTCCCCGTCCCCCCAGTATACGGCCAGAACCATGGACCCGGTACTTGTGGTTCGGACTGTCTCCAACCAGCCATAATGTTGTGAGAGTGAAATTATGTCTAAGTCCAGCTTTGGTACATTAGAAGCAACTCTGAAACTTAACCTAAGTGTTTTTCGAAGCTACTTTTTGGCTAACTTCTTATACAGTAGGAAGGTCTAGGAGCTCTGAAAATGAACGTGCGCGTCTTTCACTCTTCCCGAGGGACTTAGAAGATTTTTGTGATATTTTTTATTAAAATGGTGTATAAGGGTATATATATAAATATATTTTATGCACTGTATATGAGCTGGCGATTTCTAAGTCTGTGGTTCCGAGAGGGGGTAACCAGGCTCACTAATAAAGGTCAAGCCACTTGGCTGCCAGAATGCCCTGCTTCAGCACAGACCAGAAAGGCATTGTGATAAGCGTATCCCCGGTATAGTCAGGGGTTAATGGGAGTCGTCCCCGTCCCCCCAGTATACGGCCAGAACCATGGACCCGGTACTTGTGGTTCGGACTGTCTCCAACCAGCCATAATGTTGTGAGAGTGAAATTATGTCTAAGTCCAGCTTTGGTACATTAGAAGCAACTCTGAAACTTAACCTAAGCGTTTTTCGAAGCTACTTTTTGGCTAACTTCTTATAGGAAGGTCTAGGAGCTCTGAAAATGAATGTGCGCGTCTTTCACTCTTCCCGAGGGACTTAGAAGAATTTTGTGATATTTTTTATTAAAATGGTGTATAAGGGTATATATATAAATATATTTTATGCACTGTATATGAGCTGGCGATTTCTAAGTCTGTGGTTCCGAGAGGGGGTAACCAGGCTCACTAATAAAGGTCAAGCCACTTGGCTGCCAGAATGCCCTGCTTCAGCACAGACCAGAAAGGCATTGTGATAAGCGTATCCCCGGTATAGTCAGGGGTTAATGGGAGTCGTCCCCGTCCCCCCAGTATACGGCCAGAACCATGGACCCGGTACTTGTGGTTCGGACTGTCTCCAACCAGCCATAATGTTGTGAGAGTGAAATTATGTCTAAGTCCAGCTTTGGTACATTAGAAGCAACTCTGAAACTTAACCTAAGCGTTTTTCGAAGATACTTTTTGGCTAACTTCTTATAGGAAGGTCTAGGAGCTCTGAAAATGAACGTGCGCGTCTTTCACTCTTCCCGAGGGACTTAGAAGAATTTTGTGATATTTTTTATTAAAATGGTGTATAAGGGTATATATATAAATATATTTTATGCACTGTATATGAGCTGGCGATTTCTAAGTCTGTGGTTCCGAGAGGGGGTAACCAGGCTCACTAATAAAGGTCAAGCCACTTGGCTGCCAGAATGCCCTGCTTCAGCACAGACCAGAAAGGCATTGTGATAAGCGTATCCCCGGTATAGTCAGGGGTTAATGGGAGTCGTCCCCGTCCCCCCAGTATACGGCCAGAACCATGGACCCGGTACTTGTGGTTCGGACTGTCTCCAACCAGCCATAATGTTGTGAGAGTGAAATTATGTCTAAGTCCAGCTTTGGTACATTAGAAGCAACTCTGAAACTTAACCTAAGTGTTTTTCGAAGCTACTTTTTGGCTAACTTCTTATACAGTAGGAAGGTCTAGGAGCTCTGAAAATGAACGTGCGCGTCTTTCACTCTTCCCGAGGGACTTAGAAGATTTTTGTGATATTTTTTATTAAAATGGTGTATAAGGGTATATATATAAATATATTTTATGCACTGTATATGAGCTGGCGATTTCTAAGTCTGTGGTTCCGAGAGGGGGTAACCAGGCTCACTAATAAAGGTCAAGCCACTTGGCTGCCAGAATGCCCTGCTTCAGCACAGACCAGAAAGGCATTGTGATAAGCGTATCCCCGGTATAGTCAGGGGTTAATGGGAGTCGTCCCCGTCCCCCCAGTATACGGCCAGAACCATGGACCCGGTACTTGTGGTTCGGACTGTCTCCAACCAGCCATAATGTTGTGAGAGTGAAATTATGTCTAAGTCCAGCTTTGGTACATTAGAAGCAACTCTGAAACTTAACCTAAGCGTTTTTCGAAGCTACTTTTTAGCTAACTTCTTATAGGAAGGTCTAGGAGCTCTGAAAATGAACGTGCGCGTCTTTCACTCTTCCCGAGGGACTTAGAAGAATTTTGTGATATTTTTTATTAAAATGGTGTATAAGGGTATATATATAAATATATTTTATGCACTGTATATGAGCTGGCGATTTCTAAGTCTGTGGTTCCGAGAGGGGGTAACCAGGCTCACTAATAAAGGTCAAGCCACTTGCCTGCCAGAATGCCCTGCTTCAGCACAGACCAGAAAGTCATTGTGATAAGCGTATCCCCGGTATAGTCAGGGGTTAATGGGAGTCGTCCCCGTCCCCCCAGTATACGGCCAGAACCATGGACCCGGTACTTGTGGTTCGGACTGTCTCCAACCAGCCATAATGTTGTGAGAGTGAAATTATGTCTAAGTCCAGCTTTGGTACATTAGAAGCAACTCTGAAACTTAACCTAAGCGTTTTTCGAAGATACTTTTTGGCTAACTTCTTATAGGAAGGTCTAGGAGCTCTGAAAATGAACGTGCGCGTCTTTCACTCTTCCCGAGGGACTTAGAAGAATTTTGTGATATTTTTTATTAAAATGGTGTATAAGGGTATATATATAAATATATTTTATGCACTGTATATGAGCTGGCGATTTCTAAGTCTGTGGTTCCGAGAGGGGGTAACCAGGCTCACTAATAAAGGTCAAGCCACTTGGCTGCCAGAATGCCCTGCTTCAGCACAGACCAGAAAGGCATTGTGATAAGCGTATCCCCGGTATAGTCAGGGGTTAATGGGAGTCGTCCCCGTCCCCCCAGTATACGGCCAGAACCATGGACCCGGTACTTGTGGTTCGGACTGTCTCCAACCAGCCATAATGTTGTGAGAGTGAAATTATGTCTAAGTCCAGCTTTGGTACATTAGAAGCAACTCTGAAACTTAACCTAAGTGTTTTTCGAAGCTACTTTTTGGCTAACTTCTTATACAGTAGGAAGGTCTAGGAGCTCTGAAAATGAACGTGCGCGTCTTTCACTCTTCCCGAGGGACTTAGAAGATTTTTGTGATATTTTTTATTAAAATGGTGTATAAGGGTATATATATAAATATATTTTATGCACTGTATATGAGCTGGCGATTTCTAAGTCTGTGGTTCCGAGAGGGGGTAACCAGGCTCACTAATAAAGGTCAAGCCACTTGGCTGCCAGAATGCCCTGCTTCAGCACAGACCAGAAAGGCATTGTGATAAGCGTATCCCCGGTATAGTCAGGGGTTAATGGGAGTCGTCCCCGTCCCCCCAGTATACGGCCAGAACCATGGACCCGGTACTTGTGGTTCGGACTGTCTCCAACCAGCCATAATGTTGTGAGAGTGAAATTATGTCTAAGTCCAGCTTTGGTACATTAGAAGCAACTCTGAAACTTAACCTAAGCGTTTTTCGAAGCTACTTTTTGGCTAACTTCTTATAGGAAGGTCTAGGAGCTCTGAAAATGAATGTGCGCGTCTTTCACTCTTCCCGAGGGACTTAGAAGAATTTTGTGATATTTTTTATTAAAATGGTGTATAAGGGTATATATATAAATATATTTTATGCACTGTATATGAGCTGGCGATTTCTAAGTCTGTGGTTCCGAGAGGGGGTAACCAGGCTCACTAATAAAGGTCAAGCCACTTGGCTGCCAGAATGCCCTGCTTCAGCACAGACCAGAAAGGCATTGTGATAAGCGTATCCCCGGTATAGTCAGGGGTTAATGGGAGTCGTCCCCGTCCCCCCAGTATACGGCCAGAACCATGGACCCGGTACTTGTGGTTCGGACTGTCTCCAACCAGCCATAATGTTGTGAGAGTGAAATTATGTCTAAGTCCAGCTTTGGTACATTAGAAGCAACTCTGAAACTTAACCTAAGCGTTTTTCGAAGATACTTTTTGGCTAACTTCTTATAGGAAGGTCTAGGAGCTCTGAAAATGAACGTGCGCGTCTTTCACTCTTCCCGAGGGACTTAGAAGAATTTTGTGATATTTTTTATTAAAATGGTGTATAAGGGTATATATATAAATATATTTTATGCACTGTATATGAGCTGGCGATTTCTAAGTCTGTGGTTCCGAGAGGGGGTAACCAGGCTCACTAATAAAGGTCAAGCCACTTGGCTGCCAGAATGCCCTGCTTCAGCACAGACCAGAAAGGCATTGTGATAAGCGTATCCCCGGTATAGTCAGGGGTTAATGGGAGTCGTCCCCGTCCCCCCAGTATACGGCCAGAACCATGGACCCGGTACTTGTGGTTCGGACTGTCTCCAACCAGCCATAATGTTGTGAGAGTGAAATTATGTCTAAGTCCAGCTTTGGTACATTAGAAGCAACTCTGAAACTTAACCTAAGTGTTTTTCGAAGCTACTTTTTGGCTAACTTCTTATACAGTAGGAAGGTCTAGGAGCTCTGAAAATGAACGTGCGCGTCTTTCACTCTTCCCGAGGGACTTAGAAGATTTTTGTGATATTTTTTATTAAAATGGTGTATAAGGGTATATATATAAATATATTTTATGCACTGTATATGAGCTGGCGATTTCTAAGTCTGTGGTTCCGAGAGGGGGTAACCAGGCTCACTAATAAAGGTCAAGCCACTTGGCTGCCAGAATGCCCTGCTTCAGCACAGACCAGAAAGGCATTGTGATAAGCGTATCCCCGGTATAGTCAGGGGTTAATGGGAGTCGTCCCCGTCCCCCCAGTATACGGCCAGAACCATGGACCCGGTACTTGTGGTTCGGACTGTCTCCAACCAGCCATAATGTTGTGAGAGTGAAATTATGTCTAAGTCCAGCTTTGGTACATTAGAAGCAACTCTGAAACTTAACCTAAGCGTTTTTCGAAGCTACTTTTTAGCTAACTTCTTATAGGAAGGTCTAGGAGCTCTGAAAATGAACGTGCGCGTCTTTCACTCTTCCCGAGGGACTTAGAAGAATTTTGTGATATTTTTTATTAAAATGGTGTATAAGGGTATATATATAAATATATTTTATGCACTGTATATGAGCTGGCGATTTCTAAGTCTGTGGTTCCGAGAGGGGGTAACCAGGCTCACTAATAAAGGTCAAGCCACTTGCCTGCCAGAATGCCCTGCTTCAGCACAGACCAGAAAGTCATTGTGATAAGCGTATCCCCGGTATAGTCAGGGGTTAATGGGAGTCGTCCCCGTCCCCCCAGTATACGGCCAGAACCATGGACCCGGTACTTGTGGTTCGGACTGTCTCCAACCAGCCATAATGTTGTGAGAGTGAAATTATGTCTAAGTCCAGCTTTGGTACATTAGAAGCAACTCTGAAACTTAACCTAAGCGTTTTTCGAAGCTACTTTTTGGCTAACTTCTTATAGGAAGGTCTAGGAGCTCTGAAAATGAATGTGCGCGTCTTTCACTCTTCCCGAGGGACTTAGAAGAATTTTGTGATATTTTTTTTTTAAATGGTGTATAAGGGTATATATATAAATATATTTTATGCACTGTATATGAGCTGGCGATTTCTAAGTCTGTGGTTCCGAGAGGGGGTAACCAGGCTCACTAATAAAGGTCAAGCCACTTGGCTGCCAGAATGCCCTGCTTCAGCACTGACCAGAAAGGCATTGTGATAAGCGTATCCCCGGTATAGTCAGGGGTTAATGGGAGTCGTCCCCGTCCCCCCAGTATACGGCCAGAACCATGGACCCGGTACTTGTGGTTCGGACTGTCTCCAACCAGCCATAATGTTGTGAGAGTGAAATTATGTCTAAGTCCAGCTTTGGTACATTAGAAGCAACTCTGAAACTTAACCTAAGCGTTTTTCGAAGATACTTTTTGGCTAACTTCTTATAGGAAGGTCTAGGAGCTCTGAAAATGAACGTGCGCGTCTTTCACTCTTCCCGAGGGACTTAGAAGAATTTTGTGATATTTTTTATTAAAATGGTGTATAAGGGTATATATATAAATATATTTTATGCACTGTATATGAGCTGGCGATTTCTAAGTCTGTGGTTCCGAGAGGGGGTAACCAGGCTCACTAATAAAGGTCAAGCCACTTGGCAGCCAGAATGCCCTGCTTCAGCACAGACCAGAAAGGCATTGTGATAAGCGTATCCCCGGTATAGTCAGGGGTTAATGGGAGTCGTCCCCGTCCCCCCAGTATACGGCCAGAACCATGGACCCGGTACTTGTGGTTCGGACTGTCTCCAACCAGCCATAATGTTGTGAGAGTGAAATTATGTCTAAGTCCAGCTTTGGTACATTAGAAGCAACTCTGAAACTTAACCTAAGTGTTTTTCGAAGCTACTTTTTGGCTAACTTCTTATAGGAAGGTCTAGGAGCTCTGAAAATGAACGTGCGCGTCTTTCACTCTTCCCGAGGGACTTAGAAGATTTTTGTGATATTTTTTATTAAAATGGTGTATAAGGGTATATATATAAATATATTTTATGCACTGTATATGAGCTGGCGATTTCTAAGTCTGTGGTTCCGAGAGGGGGTAACCAGGCTCACTAATAAAGGTCAAGCCACTTGGCTGCCAGAATGCCCTGCTTCAGCACAGACCAGAAAGGCATTGTGATAAGCGTATCCCCGGTATAGTCAGGGGTTAATGGGAGTCGTCCCCGTCCCCCCAGTATACGGCCAGAACCATGGACCCGGTACTTGTGGTTCGGACTGTCTCCAACCAGCCATAATGTTGTGAGAGTGAAATTATGTCTAAGTCCAGCTTTGGTACATTAGAAGCAACTCTGAAACTTAACCTAAGCGTTTTTCGAAGCTACTTTTTAGCTAACTTCTTATAGGAAGGTCTAGGAGCTCTGAAAATGAACGTGCGCGTCTTTCACTCTTCCCGAGGGACTTAGAAGAATTTTGTGATATTTTTTATTAAAATGGTGTATAAGGGTATATATATAAATATATTTTATGCACTGTATATGAGCTGGCGATTTCTAAGTCTGTGGTTCCGAGAGGGGTTAACCAGGCTCACTAATAAAGGTCAAGCCACTTGCCTGCCAGAATGCCCTGCTTCAGCACAGACCATGAAGTCATTGTGATAAGCGTATCCCCGGTATAGTCAGGGGTTAATGGGAGTCATCCCCGTCCCCCCAGTATACGGCCAGAACCATGGACCCGGTACTTGTGGTTCGGACTGTCTCCAACCAGCCATAATGTTGTGAGAGTGAAATTATGTCTAAGTCCAGCTTTGGTACATTAGAAGCAACTCTGAAACTTAACCTAAGCGTTTTTCGAAGCTACTTTTTGGCTAACTTCTTATAGGAAGGTCTAGGAGCTCTGAAAATGAATGTGCGCGTCTTTCACTCTTCCCGAGGGACTTAGAAGAATTTTGTGATATTTTTTATTAAAATGGTGTATAAGGGTATATATATAAATATATTTTATGCACTGTATATGAGCTGGCGATTTCTAAGTCTGTGGTTCCGAGAGGGGGTAACCAGGCTCACTAATAAAGGTCAAGCCACTTGGCTGCCAGAATGCCCTGCTTCAGCACAGACCAGAAAGGCATTGTGATAAGCGTATCCCCGGTATAGTCAGGGGTTAATGGGAGTCGTCCCCGTCCCCCCAGTATACGGCCAGAACCATGGACCCGGTACTTGTGGTTCGGACTGTCTCCAACCAGCCATAATGTTGTGAGAGTGAAATTATGTCTAAGTCCAGCTTTGGTACATTAGAAGCAACTCTGAAACTTAACCTAAGCGTTTTTCGAAGCTACTTTTTAGCTAACTTCTTATAGGAAGGTCTAGGAGCTCTGAAAATGAACGTGCGCGTCTTTCACTCTTCCCGAGGGACTTAGAAGAATTTTGTGATATTTTTTATTAAAATGGTGTATAAGGGTATATATATAAATATATTTTATGCACTGTATATGAGCTGGCGATTTCTAAGTCTGTGGTTCCGAGAGGGGGTAACCAGGCTCACTAATAAAGGTCAAGCCACTTGCCTGCCAGAATGCCCTGCTTCAGCACAGACCAGAAAGTCATTGTGATAAGCGTATCCCCGGTATAGTCAGGGGTTAATGGGAGTCGTCCCCGTCCCCCCAGTATACGGCCAGAACCATGGACCCGGTACTTGTGGTTCGGACTGTCTCCAACCAGCCATAATGTTGTGAGAGTGAAATTATGTCTAAGTCCAGCTTTGGTACATTAGAAGCAACTCTGAAACTTAACCTAAGCGTTTTTCGAAGCTACTTTTTCGCTAACTTCTTATAGGAAGGTCTAGGAGCTCTGAAAATGAACGTGCGCGTCTTTTACTCTTCCCGAGGGACTTAGAAGAATTTTGTGATATTTTTTATTAAAATGGTGTATAAGGGTATATATATAAATATATTTTATGCACTGTATATGAGCTGGCGATTTCTAAGTCTGTGGTTCCGAGAGGGGGTAACCAGGCTCACTAATAAAGGTCAAGCCACTTGGCTGCCAGAATGCCCTGCTTCAGCACAGACCAGAAAGGCATTGTGATAAGCGTATCCCCGGTATAGTCAGGGGTTAATGGGAGTCATCCCCGTCCCCCCAGTATACGGCCAGAACCATGGACCCGGTACTTGTGGTTCGGACTGTCTCCAACCAGCCATAATGTTGTGAGAGTGAAATTATGTCTAAGTCCAGCTTTGGTACATTAGAAGCAACTCTGAAACTTAACCTAAGCGTTTTTCGAAGATACTTTTTGGCTAACTTCTTATAGGAAGGTCTAGGAGCTCTGAAAATGAACGTGCGCGTCTTTCACTCTTCCCGAGGGACTTAGAAGAATTTTGTGATATTTTTTATTAAAATGGTGTATAAGGGTATATATATAAATATATTTTATGCACTGTATATGAGCTGGCGATTTCTAAGTCTGTGGTTCCGAGAGGGGGTAACCAGGCTCACTAATAAAGGTCAAGCCACTTGGCTGCCAGAATGCCCTGCTTCAGCACAGACCAGAAAGGCATTGTGATAAGCGTATCCCCGGTATAGTCAGGGGTTAATGGGAGTCATCCCCGTCCCCCCAGTATACGGCCAGAACCATGGACCCGGTACTTGTGGTTCGGACTGTCTCCAACCAGCCATAATGTTGTGAGAGTGAAATTATGTCTAAGTCCAGCTTTGGTACATTAGAAGCAACTCTGAAACTTAACCTAAGCGTTTTTCGAAGCTACTTTTTGGCTAACTTCTTATAGGAAGGTCTAGGAGCTCTGAAAATGAATGTGCGCGTCTTTCACTCTTCCCGAGGGACTTAGAAGAATTTTGTGATATTTTTTATTAAAATGGTGTATAAGGGTATATATATAAATATATTTTATGCACTGTATATGAGCTGGCGATTTCTAAGTCTGTGGTTCCGAGAGGGGGTAACCAGGCTCACTAATAAAGGTCAAGCCACTTGGCTGCCAGAATGCCCTGCTTCAGCACAGACCAGAAAGGCATTGTGATAAGCGTATCCCCGGTATAGTCAGGGGTTAATGGGAGTCGTCCCCGTCCCCCCAGTATACGGCCAGAACCATGGACCCGGTACTTGTGGTTCGGACTGTCTCCAACCAGCCATAATGTTGTGAGAGTGAAATTATGTCTAAGTCCAGCTTTGGTACATTAGAAGCAACTCTGAAACTTAACCTAAGCGTTTTTCGAAGATACTTTTTGGCTAACTTCTTATAGGAAGGTCTAGGAGCTCTGAAAATGAACGTGCGCGTCTTTCACTCTTCCCGAGGGACTTAGAAGAATTTTGTGATATTTTTTATTAAAATGGTGTATAAGGGTATATATATAAATATATTTTATGCACTGTATATGAGCTGGCGATTTCTAAGTCTGTGGTTCCGAGAGGGGGTAACCAGGCTCACTAATAAAGGTCAAGCCACTTGGCTGCCAGAATGCCCTGCTTCAGCACAGACCAGAAAGGCATTGTGATAAGCGTATCCCCGGTATAGTCAGGGGTTAATGGGAGTCGTCCCCGTCCCCCCAGTATACGGCCAGAACCATGGACCCGGTACTTGTGGTTCGGACTGTCTCCAACCAGCCATAATGTTGTGAGAGTTAAATTATGTCTAAGTCCAGCTTTGGTACATTAGAAGCAACTCTGAAACTTAACCTAAGTGTTTTTCGAAGCTACTTTTTGGCTAACTTCTTATAGGAAGGTCTAGGAGCTCTGAAAATGAACGTGCGCGTCTTTCACTCTTCCCGAGGGACTTAGAAGAATTTTGTGATATTTTTTATTAAAATGGTGTATAAGGGTATATATATAAATATATTTTATGCACTGTATATGAGCTGGCGATTTCTAAGTCTGTGGTTCCGAGAGGGGGTAACCAGGCTCACTAATAAAGGTCAAGCCACTTGCCTGCCAGAATGCCCTGCTTCAGCACAGACCAGAAAGTCATTGTGATAAGCGTATCCCCGGTATAGTCAGGGGTTAATGGGAGTCGTCCCCGTCCCCCCAGTATACGGCCAGAACCATGGACCCGGTACTTGTGGTTCGGACTGTCTCCAACCAGCCATAATGTTGTGAGAGTGAAATTATGTCTAAGTCCAGCTTTGGTACATTAGAAGCAACTCTGAAACTTAACCTAAGCGTTTTTCGAAGCTACTTTTTGGCTAACTTCTTATAGGAAGGTCTAGGAGCTCTGAAAATGAATGTGCGCGTCTTTCACTCTTCCCGAGGGACTTAGAAGAATTTTGTGATATTTTTTATTAAAATGGTGTATAAGGGTATATATATAAATATATTTTATGCACTGTATATGAGCTGGCGATTTCTAAGTCTGTGGTTCCGAGAGGGGGTAACCAGGCTCACTAATAAAGGTCAAGCCACTTGGCTGCCAGAATGCCCTGCTTCAGCACAGACCAGAAAGGCATTGTGATAAGCGTATCCCCGGTATAGTCAGGGGTTAATGGGAGTCGTCCCCGTCCCCCCAGTATACGGCCAGAACCATGGACCCGGTACTTGTGGTTCGGACTGTCTCCAACCAGCCATAATGTTGTGAGAGTGAAATTATGTCTAAGTCCAGCTTTGGTACATTAGAAGCAACTCTGAAACTTAACCTAAGCGTTTTTCGAAGATACTTTTTGGCTAACTTCTTATAGGAAGGTCTAGGAGCTCTGAAAATGAACGTGCGCGTCTTTCACTCTTCCCGAGGGACTTAGAAGAATTTTGTGATATTTTTTATTAAAATGGTGTATAAGGGTATATATATAAATATATTTTATGCACTGTATATGAGCTGGCGATTTCTAAGTCTGTGGTTCCGAGAGGGGGTAACCAGGCTCACTAATAAAGGTCAAGCCACTTGGCTGCCAGAATGCCCTGCTTCAGCACAGACCAGAAAGGCATTGTGATAAGCGTATCCCCGGTATAGTCAGGGGTTAATGGGAGTCGTCCCCGTCCCCCCAGTATACGGCCAGAACCATGGACCCGGTACTTGTGGTTCGGACTGTCTCCAACCAGCCATAATGTTGTGAGAGTGAAATTATGTCTAAGTCCAGCTTTGGTACATTAGAAGCAACTCTGAAACTTAACCTAAGTGTTTTTCGAAGCTACTTTTTGGCTAACTTCTTATAGGAAGGTCTAGGAGCTCTGAAAATGAACGTGCGCGTCTTTCACTCTTCCCGAGGGACTTAGAAGATTTTTGTGATATTTTTTATTAAAATGGTGTATAAGGGTATATATATAAATATATTTTATGCACTGTATATGAGCTGGCGATTTCTAAGTCTGTGGTTCCGAGAGGGGGTAACCAGGCTCACTAATAAAGGTCAAGCCACTTGGCTGCCAGAATGCCCTGCTTCAGCACAGACCAGAAAGGCATTGTGATAAGCGTATCCCCGGTATAGTCAGGGGTTAATGGGAGTCGTCCCCGTCCCCCCAGTATACGGCCAGAACCATGGACCCGGTACTTGTGGTTCGGACTGTCTCCAACCAGCCATAATGTTGTGAGAGTGAAATTATGTCTAAGTCCAGCTTTGGTACATTAGAAGCAACTCTGAAACTTAACCTAAGCGTTTTTCGAAGCTACTTTTTAGCTAACTTCTTATAGGAAGGTCTAGGAGCTCTGAAAATGAACGTGCGCGTCTTTCACTCTTCCCGAGGGACTTAGAAGAATTTTGTGATATTTTTTATTAAAATGGTGTATAAGGGTATATATATAAATATATTTTATGCACTGTATATGAGCTGGCGATTTCTAAGTCTGTGGTTCCGAGAGGGGGTAACCAGGCTCACTAATAAAGGTCAAGCCACTTGCCTGCCAGAATGCCCTGCTTCAGCACAGACCAGAAAGTCATTGTGATAAGCGTATCCCCGGTATAGTCAGGGGTTAATGGGAGTCGTCCCCGTCCCCCCAGTATACGGCCAGAACCATGGACCCGGTACTTGTGGTTCGGACTGTCTCCAACCAGCCATAATGTTGTGAGAGTGAAATTATGTCTAAGTCCAGCTTTGGTACATTAGAAGCAACTCTGAAACTTAACCTAAGCGTTTTTCGAAGCTACTTTTTCGCTAACTTCTTATAGGAAGGTCTAGGAGCTCTGAAAATGAACGTGCGCGTCTTTTACTCTTCCCGAGGGACTTAGAAGAATTTTGTGATATTTTTTATTAAAATGGTGTATAAGGGTATATATATAAATATATTTTATGCACTGTATATGAGCTGGCGATTTCTAAGTCTGTGGTTCCGAGAGGGGGTAACCAGGCTCACTAATAAAGGTCAAGCCACTTGGCTGCCAGAATGCCCTGCTTCAGCACAGACCAGAAAGGCATTGTGATAAGCGTATCCCCGGTATAGTCAGGGGTTAATGGGAGTCATCCCCGTCCCCCCAGTATACGGCCAGAACCATGGACCCGGTACTTGTGGTTCGGACTGTCTCCAACCAGCCATAATGTTGTGAGAGTGAAATTATGTCTAAGTCCAGCTCTGGTACATTAGAAGCAACTCTGAAACTTAACCTAAGCGTTTTTCGAAGCTACTTTTTGGCTAACTTCTTATAGGAAGGTCTAGGAGCTCTGAAAATGAATGTGCGCGTCTTTCACTCTTCCCGAGGGACTTAGAAGAATTTTGTGATATTTTTTATTAAAATGGTGTATAAGGGTATATATATAAATATATTTTATGCACTGTATATGAGCTGGCGATTTCTAAGTCTGTGGTTCCGAGAGGGGGTAACCAGGCTCACTAATAAAGGTCAAGCCACTTGGCTGCCAGAATGCCCTGCTTCAGCACAGACCAGAAAGGCATTGTGATAAGCGTATCCCCGGTATAGTCAGGGGTTAATGGGAGTCGTCCCCGTCCCCCCAGTATACGGCCAGAACCATGGACCCGGTACTTGTGGTTCGGACTGTCTCCAACCAGCCATAATGTTGTGAGAGTGAAATTATGTCTAAGTCCAGCTTTGGTACATTAGAAGCAACTCTGAAACTTAACCTAAGCGTTTTTCGAAGCTACTTTTTAGCTAACTTCTTATAGGAAGGTCTAGGAGCTCTGAAAATGAACGTGCGCGTCTTTCACTCTTCCCGAGGGACTTAGAAGAATTTTGTGATATTTTTTATTAAAATGGTGTATAAGGGTATATATATAAATATATTTTATGCACTGTATATGAGCTGGCGATTTCTAAGTCTGTGGTTCCGAGAGGGGGTAACCAGGCTCACTAATAAAGGTCAAGCCACTTGCCTGCCAGAATGCCCTGCTTCAGCACAGACCAGAAAGTCATTGTGATAAGCGTATCCCCGGTATAGTCAGGGGTTAATGGGAGTCGTCCCCGTCCCCCCAGTATACGGCCAGAACCATGGACCCGGTACTTGTGGTTCGGACTGTCTCCAACCAGCCATAATGTTGTGAGAGTGAAATTATGTCTAAGTCCAGCTTTGGTACATTAGAAGCAACTCTGAAACTTAACCTAAGCGTTTTTCGAAGCTACTTTTTCGCTAACTTCTTATAGGAAGGTCTAGGAGCTCTGAAAATGAACGTGCGCGTCTTTTACTCTTCCCGAGGGACTTAGAAGAATTTTGTGATATTTTTTATTAAAATGGTGTATAAGGGTATATATATAAATATATTTTATGCACTGTATATGAGCTGGCGATTTCTAAGTCTGTGGTTCCGAGAGGGGGTAACCAGGCTCACTAATAAAGGTCAAGCCACTTGGCTGCCAGAATGCCCTGCTTCAGCACAGACCAGAAAGGCATTGTGATAAGCGTATCCCCGGTATAGTCAGGGGTTAATGGGAGTCATCCCCGTCCCCCCAGTATACGGCCAGAACCATGGACCCGGTACTTGTGGTTCGGACTGTCTCCAACCAGCCATAATGTTGTGAGAGTGAAATTATGTCTAAGTCCAGCTTTGGTACATTAGAAGCAACTCTGAAACTTAACCTAAGCGTTTTTCGAAGCTACTTTTTGGCTAACTTCTTATAGGAAGGTCTAGGAGCTCTGAAAATGAATGTGCGCGTCTTTCACTCTTCCCGAGGGACTTAGAAGAATTTTGTGATATTTTTTATTAAAATGGTGTATAAGGGTATATATATAAATATATTTTATGCACTGTATATGAGCTGGCGATTTCTAAGTCTGTGGTTCCGAGAGGGGGTAACCAGGCTCACTAATAAAGGTCAAGCCACTTGGCTGCCAGAATGCCCTGCTTCAGCACAGACCAGAAAGGCATTGTGATAAGCGTATCCCCGGTATAGTCAGGGGTTAATGGGAGTCGTCCCCGTCCCCCCAGTATACGGCCAGAACCATGGACCCGGTACTTGTGGTTCGGACTGTCTCCAACCAGCCATAATGTTGTGAGAGTGAAATTATGTCTAAGTCCAGCTTTGGTACATTAGAAGCAACTCTGAAACTTAACCTAAGCGTTTTTCGAAGCTACTTTTTGGCTAACTTCTTATAGGAAGGTCTAGGAGCTCTGAAAATGAACGTGCGCGTCTTTCACTCTTCCCGAGGGACTTAGAAGAATTTTGTGATATTTTTTATTAAAATGGTGTATAAGGGTATATATATAAATATATTTTATGCACTGTATATGAGCTGGCGATTTCTAAGTCTGTGGTTCCGAGAGGGGGTAACCAGGCTCACTAATAAAGGTCAAGCCACTTGGCTGCCAGAATGCCCTGCTTCAGCACAGACCAGAAAGGCATTGTGATAAGCGTATCCCCGGTATAGTCAGGGGTTAATGGGAGTCCCCCCCGTCCCCCCAGTATACGGCCAGAACCATGGACCCGGTACTTGTGGTTCGGACTGTCTCCAACCAGCCATAATGTTGTGAGAGTGAAATTATGTCTAAGTCCAGCTTTGGTACATTAGAAGCAACTCTGAAACTTAACCTAAGTGTTTTTCGAAGCTACTTTTTGGCTAACTTCTTATAGGAAGGTCTAGGAGCTCTGAAAATGAACGTGCGCGTCTTTCACTCTTCCCGAGGGACTTAGAAGAATTTTGTGATATTTTTTATTAAAATGGTGTATAAGGGTATATATATAAATATATTTTATGCACTGTATATGAGCTGGCGATTTCTAAGTCTGTGGTTCCGAGAGGGGGTAACCAGGCTCACTAATAAAGGTCAAGCCACTTGGCTGCCAGAATGCCCTGCTTCAGCACAGACCAGAAAGGCATTGTGATAAGCGTATCCCCGGTATAGTCAGGGGTTAATGGGAGTCATCCCCGTCCCCCCAGTATACGGCCAGAACCATGGACCCGGTACTTGTGGTTCGGACTGTCTCCAACCAGCCATAATGTTGTGAGAGTGAAATTATGTCTAAGTCCAGCTCTGGTACATTAGAAGCAACTCTGAAACTTAACCTAAGCGTTTTTCGAAGCTACTTTTTGGCTAACTTCTTATAGGAAGGTCTAGGAGCTCTGAAAATGAATGTGCGCGTCTTTCACTCTTCCCGAGGGACTTAGAAGAATTTTGTGATATTTTTTATTAAAATGGTGTATAAGGGTATATATATAAATATATTTTATGCACTGTATATGAGCTGGCGATTTCTAAGTCTGTGGTTCCGAGAGGGGGTAACCAGGCTCACTAATAAAGGTCAAGCCACTTGGCTGCCAGAATGCCCTGCTTCAGCACAGACCAGAAAGGCATTGTGATAAGCGTATCCCCGGTATAGTCAGGGGTTAATGGGAGTCGTCCCCGTCCCCCCAGTATACGGCCAGAACCATGGACCCGGTACTTGTGGTTCGGACTGTCTCCAACCAGCCATAATGTTGTGAGAGTGAAATTATGTCTAAGTCCAGCTTTGGTACATTAGAAGCAACTCTGAAACTTAACCTAAGCGTTTTTCGAAGCTACTTTTTAGCTAACTTCTTATAGGAAGGTCTAGGAGCTCTGAAAATGAACGTGCGCGTCTTTCACTCTTCCCGAGGGACTTAGAAGAATTTTGTGATATTTTTTATTAAAATGGTGTATAAGGGTATATATATAAATATATTTTATGCACTGTATATGAGCTGGCGATTTCTAAGTCTGTGGTTCCGAGAGGGGGTAACCAGGCTCACTAATAAAGGTCAAGCCACTTGCCTGCCAGAATGCCCTGCTTCAGCACAGACCAGAAAGTCATTGTGATAAGCGTATCCCCGGTATAGTCAGGGGTTAATGGGAGTCGTCCCCGTCCCCCCAGTATACGGCCAGAACCATGGACCCGGTACTTGTGGTTCGGACTGTCTCCAACCAGCCATAATGTTGTGAGAGTGAAATTATGTCTAAGTCCAGCTTTGGTACATTAGAAGCAACTCTGAAACTTAACCTAAGCGTTTTTCGAAGCTACTTTTTCGCTAACTTCTTATAGGAAGGTCTAGGAGCTCTGAAAATGAACGTGCGCGTCTTTTACTCTTCCCGAGGGACTTAGAAGAATTTTGTGATATTTTTTATTAAAATGGTGTATAAGGGTATATATATAAATATATTTTATGCACTGTATATGAGCTGGCGATTTCTAAGTCTGTGGTTCCGAGAGGGGGTAACCAGGCTCACTAATAAAGGTCAAGCCACTTGGCTGCCAGAATGCCCTGCTTCAGCACAGACCAGAAAGGCATTGTGATAAGCGTATCCCCGGTATAGTCAGGGGTTAATGGGAGTCATCCCCGTCCCCCCAGTATACGGCCAGAACCATGGACCCGGTACTTGTGGTTCGGACTGTCTCCAACCAGCCATAATGTTGTGAGAGTGAAATTATGTCTAAGTCCAGCTTTGGTACATTAGAAGCAACTCTGAAACTTAACCTAAGCGTTTTTCGAAGCTACTTTTTGGCTAACTTCTTATAGGAAGGTCTAGGAGCTCTGAAAATGAATGTGCGCGTCTTTCACTCTTCCCGAGGGACTTAGAAGAATTTTGTGATATTTTTTATTAAAATGGTGTATAAGGGTATATATATAAATATATTTTATGCACTGTATATGAGC
Organism: Ascaphus truei; assembly: GCF_040206685.1. Taxonomy (NCBI): domain Eukaryota; kingdom Metazoa; phylum Chordata; class Amphibia; order Anura; family Ascaphidae; genus Ascaphus; species Ascaphus truei. The sequence goes on along the minus strand of NW_027454196.1, from coordinate 161,681 downwards.
TGGCGATTTCTAAGTCTGTGGTTCCGAGAGGGGGTAACCAGGCTCACTAATAAAGGTCAAGCCACTTGGCTGCCAGAATGCCCTGCTTCAGCACAGACCAGAAAGGCATTGTGATAAGCGTATCCCCGGTATAGTCAGGGGTTAATGGGAGTCGTCCCCGTCCCCCCAGTATACGGCCAGAACCATGGACCCGGTACTTGTGGTTCGGACTGTCTCCAACCAGCCATAATGTTGTGAGAGTGAAATTATGTCTAAGTCCAGCTTTGGTACATTAGAAGCAACTCTGAAACTTAACCTAAGCGTTTTTCGAAGCTACTTTTTGGCTAACTTCTTATAGGAAGGTCTAGGAGCTCTGAAAATGAACGTGCGCGTCTTTCACTCTTCCCGAGGGACTTAGAAGAATTTTGTGATATTTTTTATTAAAATGGTGTATAAGGGTATATATATAAATATATTTTATGCACTGTATATGAGCTGGCGATTTCTAAGTCTGTGGTTCCGAGAGGGGGTAACCAGGCTCACTAATAAAGGTCAAGCCACTTGGCTGCCAGAATGCCCTGCTTCAGCACAGACCAGAAAGGCATTGTGATAAGCGTATCCCCGGTATAGTCAGGGGTTAATGGGAGTCCCCCCCGTCCCCCCAGTATACGGCCAGAACCATGGACCCGGTACTTGTGGTTCGGACTGTCTCCAACCAGCCATAATGTTGTGAGAGTGAAATTATGTCTAAGTCCAGCTTTGGTACATTAGAAGCAACTCTGAAACTTAACCTAAGTGTTTTTCGAAGCTACTTTTTGGCTAACTTCTTATAGGAAGGTCTAGGAGCTCTGAAAATGAACGTGCGCGTCTTTCACTCTTCCCGAGGGACTTAGAAGAATTTTGTGATATTTTTTATTAAAATGGTGTATAAGGGTATATATATAAATATATTTTATGCACTGTATATGAGCTGGCGATTTCTAAGTCTGTGGTTCCGAGAGAGGGGTAACCAGGCTCACTAATAAAGGTCAAGCCACTTGGCTGCCAGAATGCCCTGCTTCAGCACAGACCAGAAAGGCATTGTGATAAGCGTATCCCCGGTATAGTCAGGGGTTAATGGGAGTCGTCCCCGTCCCCCCAGTATACGGCCAGAACCATGGACCCGGTACTTGTGGTTCGGACTGTCTCCAACCAGCCATAATGTTGTGAGAGTGAAATTATGTCTAAGTCCAGCTTTGGTACATTAGAAGCAACTCTGAAACTTAACCTAAGTGTTTTTCGAAGCTACTTTTTGGCTAACTTCTTATAGGAAGGTCTAGGAGCTCTGAAAATGAACGTGCGCGTCTTTCACTCTTCCCGAGGGACTTAGAAGAATTTTGTGATATTTTTTATTAAAATGGTGTATAAGGGTATATATATAAATATATTTTATGCACTGTATATGAGCTGGCGATTTCTAAGTCTGTGGTTCCGAGAGAGGGGTAACCAGGCTCACTAATAAAGGTCAAGCCACTTGGCTGCCAGAATGCCCTGCTTCAGCACAGACCAGAAAGGCATTGTGATAAGCGTATCCCCGGTATAGTCAGGGGTTAATGGGAGTCGTCCCCGTCCCCCCAGTATACGGCCAGAACCATGGACCCGGTACTTGTGGTTCGGACTGTCTCCAACCAGCCATAATGTTGTGAGAGTGAAATTATGTCTAAGTCCAGCTTTGGTACATTAGAAGCAACTCTGAAACTTAACCTAAGTGTTTTTCGAAGCTACTTTTTGGCTAACTTCTTATAGGAAGGTCTAGGAGCTCTGAAAATGAACGTGCGCGTCTTTCACTCTTCCCGAGGGACTTAGAAGAATTTTGTGATATTTTTTATTAAAATGGTGTATAAGGGTATATATATAAATATATTTTATGCACTGTATATGAGCTGGCGATTTCTAAGTCTGTGGTTCCGAGAGGGGGTAACCAGGCTCACTAATAAAGGTCAAGCCACTTGGCTGCCAGAATGCCCTGCTTCAGCACAGACCAGAAAGGCATTGTGGTAAGCGTATCCCCGGTATAGTCAGGGGTTAATGGGAGTCATCCCCGTCCCCCCAGTATACGGCCAGAACCATGGACCCGGTACTTGTGGTTCGGACTGTCTCCAACCAGCCATAATGTTGTGAGAGTGAAATTATGTCTAAGTCCAGCTTTGGTACATTAGAAGCAACTCTGAAACTTAACCTAAGCGTTTTTCGAAGCTACTTTTTGGCTAACTTCTTATAGGAAGGTCTAGGAGCTCTGAAAATGAATGTGCGCGTCTTTCACTCTTCCCGAGGGACTTAGAAGAATTTTGTGATATTTTTTATTAAAATGGTGTATAAGGGTATATATATAAATATATTTTATGCACTGTATATGAGCTGGCGATTTCTAAGTCTGTGGTTCCGAGAGGGGGTAACCAGGCTCACTAATAAAGGTCAAGCCACTTGGCTGCCAGAATGCCCTGCTTCAGCACAGACCAGAAAGGCATTGTGATAAGCGTATCCCCGGTATAGTCAGGGGTTAATGGGAGTCGTCCCCGTCCCCCCAGTATACGGCCAGAACCATGGACCCGGTACTTGTGGTTCGGACTGTCTCCAACCAGCCATAATGTTGTGAGAGTGAAATTATGTCTAAGTCCAGCTTTGGTACATTAGAAGCAACTCTGAAACTTAACCTAAGCGTTTTTCGAAGCTACTTTTTAGCTAACTTCTTATAGGAAGGTCTAGGAGCTCTGAAAATGAACGTGCGCGTCTTTCACTCTTCCCGAGGGACTTAGAAGAATTTTGTGATATTTTTTATTAAAATGGTGTATAAGGGTATATATATAAATATATTTTATGCACTGTATATGAGCTGGCGATTTCTAAGTCTGTGGTTCCGAGAGGGGGTAACCAGGCTCACTAATAAAGGTCAAGCCACTTGCCTGCCAGAATGCCCTGCTTCAGCACAGACCAGAAAGTCATTGTGATAAGCGTATCCCCGGTATAGTCAGGGGTTAATGGGAGTCGTCCCCGTCCCCCCAGTATACGGCCAGAACCATGGACCCGGTACTTGTGGTTCGGACTGTCTCCAACCAGCCATAATGTTGTGAGAGTGAAATTATGTCTAAGTCCAGCTTTGGTACATTAGAAGCAACTCTGAAACTTAACCTAAGCGTTTTTCGAAGCTACTTTTTCGCTAACTTCTTATAGGAAGGTCTAGGAGCTCTGAAAATGAACGTGCGCGTCTTTTACTCTTCCCGAGGGACTTAGAAGAATTTTGTGATATTTTTTATTAAAATGGTGTATAAGGGTATATATATAAATATATTTTATGCACTGTATATGAGCTGGCGATTTCTAAGTCTGTGGTTCCGAGAGGGGGTAACCAGGCTCACTAATAAAGGTCAAGCCACTTGGCTGCCAGAATGCCCTGCTTCAGCACAGACCAGAAAGGCATTGTGATAAGCGTATCCCCGGTATAGTCAGGGGTTAATGGGAGTCATCCCCGTCCCCCCAGTATACGGCCAGAACCATGGACCCGGTACTTGTGGTTCGGACTGTCTCCAACCAGCCATAATGTTGTGAGAGTGAAATTATGTCTAAGTCCAGCTTTGGTACATTAGAAGCAACTCTGAAACTTAACCTAAGCGTTTTTCGAAGCTACTTTTTGGCTAACTTCTTATAGGAAGGTCTAGGAGCTCTGAAAATGAATGTGCGCGTCTTTCACTCTTCCCGAGGGACTTAGAAGAATTTTGTGATATTTTTTATTAAAATGGTGTATAAGGGTATATATATAAATATATTTTATGCACTGTATATGAGCTGGCGATTTCTAAGTCTGTGGTTCCGAGAGGGGGTAACCAGGCTCACTAATAAAGGTCAAGCCACTTGGCTGCCAGAATGCCCTGCTTCAGCACAGACCAGAAAGGCATTGTGATAAGCGTATCCCCGGTATAGTCAGGGGTTAATGGGAGTCGTCCCCGTCCCCCCAGTATACGGCCAGAACCATGGACCCGGTACTTGTGGTTCGGACTGTCTCCAACCAGCCATAATGTTGTGAGAGTGAAATTATGTCTAAGTCCAGCTTTGGTACATTAGAAGCAACTCTGAAACTTAACCTAAGCGTTTTTCGAAGCTACTTTTTGGCTAACTTCTTATAGGAAGGTCTAGGAGCTCTGAAAATGAACGTGCGCGTCTTTCACTCTTCCCGAGGGACTTAGAAGAATTTTGTGATATTTTTTATTAAAATGGTGTATAAGGGTATATATATAAATATATTTTATGCACTGTATATGAGCTGGCGATTTCTAAGTCTGTGGTTCCGAGAGGGGGTAACCAGGCTCACTAATAAAGGTCAAGCCACTTGGCTGCCAGAATGCCCTGCTTCAGCACAGACCAGAAAGGCATTGTGATAAGCGTATCCCCGGTATAGTCAGGGGTTAATGGGAGTCCCCCCCGTCCCCCCAGTATACGGCCAGAACCATGGACCCGGTACTTGTGGTTCGGACTGTCTCCAACCAGCCATAATGTTGTGAGAGTGAAATTATGTCTAAGTCCAGCTTTGGTACATTAGAAGCAACTCTGAAACTTAACCTAAGTGTTTTTCGAAGCTACTTTTTGGCTAACTTCTTATAGGAAGGTCTAGGAGCTCTGAAAATGAACGTGCGCGTCTTTCACTCTTCCCGAGGGACTTAGAAGAATTTTGTGATATTTTTTATTAAAATGGTGTATAAGGGTATATATATAAATATATTTTATGCACTGTATATGAGCTGGCGATTTCTAAGTCTGTGGTTCCGAGAGGGGGTAACCAGGCTCACTAATAAAGGTCAAGCCACTTGGCTGCCAGAATGCCCTGCTTCAGCACAGACCAGAAAGGCATTGTGATAAGCGTATCCCCGGTATAGTCAGGGGTTAATGGGAGTCATCCCCGTCCCCCCAGTATACGGCCAGAACCATGGACCCGGTACTTGTGGTTCGGACTGTCTCCAACCAGCCATAATGTTGTGAGAGTGAAATTATGTCTAAGTCCAGCTCTGGTACATTAGAAGCAACTCTGAAACTTAACCTAAGCGTTTTTCGAAGCTACTTTTTGGCTAACTTCTTATAGGAAGGTCTAGGAGCTCTGAAAATGAATGTGCGCGTCTTTCACTCTTCCCGAGGGACTTAGAAGAATTTTGTGATATTTTTTATTAAAATGGTGTATAAGGGTATATATATAAATATATTTTATGCACTGTATATGAGCTGGCGATTTCTAAGTCTGTGGTTCCGAGAGGGGGTAACCAGGCTCACTAATAAAGGTCAAGCCACTTGGCTGCCAGAATGCCCTGCTTCAGCACAGACCAGAAAGGCATTGTGATAAGCGTATCCCCGGTATAGTCAGGGGTTAATGGGAGTCGTCCCCGTCCCCCCAGTATACGGCCAGAACCATGGACCCGGTACTTGTGGTTCGGACTGTCTCCAACCAGCCATAATGTTGTGAGAGTGAAATTATGTCTAAGTCCAGCTTTGGTACATTAGAAGCAACTCTGAAACTTAACCTAAGCGTTTTTCGAAGCTACTTTTTAGCTAACTTCTTATAGGAAGGTCTAGGAGCTCTGAAAATGAACGTGCGCGTCTTTCACTCTTCCCGAGGGACTTAGAAGAATTTTGTGATATTTTTTATTAAAATGGTGTATAAGGGTATATATATAAATATATTTTATGCACTGTATATGAGCTGGCGATTTCTAAGTCTGTGGTTCCGAGAGGGGGTAACCAGGCTCACTAATAAAGGTCAAGCCACTTGCCTGCCAGAATGCCCTGCTTCAGCACAGACCAGAAAGTCATTGTGATAAGCGTATCCCCGGTATAGTCAGGGGTTAATGGGAGTCGTCCCCGTCCCCCCAGTATACGGCCAGAACCATGGACCCGGTACTTGTGGTTCGGACTGTCTCCAACCAGCCATAATGTTGTGAGAGTGAAATTATGTCTAAGTCCAGCTTTGGTACATTAGAAGCAACTCTGAAACTTAACCTAAGCGTTTTTCGAAGCTACTTTTTCGCTAACTTCTTATAGGAAGGTCTAGGAGCTCTGAAAATGAACGTGCGCGTCTTTTACTCTTCCCGAGGGACTTAGAAGAATTTTGTGATATTTTTTATTAAAATGGTGTATAAGGGTATATATATAAATATATTTTATGCACTGTATATGAGCTGGCGATTTCTAAGTCTGTGGTTCCGAGAGGGGGTAACCAGGCTCACTAATAAAGGTCAAGCCACTTGGCTGCCAGAATGCCCTGCTTCAGCACAGACCAGAAAGGCATTGTGATAAGCGTATCCCCGGTATAGTCAGGGGTTAATGGGAGTCATCCCCGTCCCCCCAGTATACGGCCAGAACCATGGACCCGGTACTTGTGGTTCGGACTGTCTCCAACCAGCCATAATGTTGTGAGAGTGAAATTATGTCTAAGTCCAGCTTTGGTACATTAGAAGCAACTCTGAAACTTAACCTAAGCGTTTTTCGAAGCTACTTTTTGGCTAACTTCTTATAGGAAGGTCTAGGAGCTCTGAAAATGAATGTGCGCGTCTTTCACTCTTCCCGAGGGACTTAGAAGAATTTTGTGATATTTTTTATTAAAATGGTGTATAAGGGTATATATATAAATATATTTTATGCACTGTATATGAGCTGGCGATTTCTAAGTCTGTGGTTCCGAGAGGGGGTAACCAGGCTCACTAATAAAGGTCAAGCCACTTGGCTGCCAGAATGCCCTGCTTCAGCACAGACCAGAAAGGCATTGTGATAAGCGTATCCCCGGTATAGTCAGGGGTTAATGGGAGTCGTCCCCGTCCCCCCAGTATACGGCCAGAACCATGGACCCGGTACTTGTGGTTCGGACTGTCTCCAACCAGCCATAATGTTGTGAGAGTGAAATTATGTCTAAGTCCAGCTTTGGTACATTAGAAGCAACTCTGAAACTTAACCTAAGCGTTTTTCGAAGCTACTTTTTGGCTAACTTCTTATAGGAAGGTCTAGGAGCTCTGAAAATGAACGTGCGCGTCTTTCACTCTTCCCGAGGGACTTAGAAGAATTTTGTGATATTTTTTATTAAAATGGTGTATAAGGGTATATATATAAATATATTTTATGCACTGTATATGAGCTGGCGATTTCTAAGTCTGTGGTTCCGAGAGGGGGTAACCAGGCTCACTAATAAAGGTCAAGCCACTTGGCTGCCAGAATGCCCTGCTTCAGCACAGACCAGAAAGGCATTGTGATAAGCGTATCCCCGGTATAGTCAGGGGTTAATGGGAGTCCCCCCCGTCCCCCCAGTATACGGCCAGAACCATGGACCCGGTACTTGTGGTTCGGACTGTCTCCAACCAGCCATAATGTTGTGAGAGTGAAATTATGTCTAAGTCCAGCTTTGGTACATTAGAAGCAACTCTGAAACTTAACCTAAGTGTTTTTCGAAGCTACTTTTTGGCTAACTTCTTATAGGAAGGTCTAGGAGCTCTGAAAATGAACGTGCGCGTCTTTCACTCTTCCCGAGGGACTTAGAAGAATTTTGTGATATTTTTTATTAAAATGGTGTATAAGGGTATATATATAAATATATTTTATGCACTGTATATGAGCTGGCGATTTCTAAGTCTGTGGTTCCGAGAGAGGGGTAACCAGGCTCACTAATAAAGGTCAAGCCACTTGGCTGCCAGAATGCCCTGCTTCAGCACAGACCAGAAAGGCATTGTGATAAGCGTATCCCCGGTATAGTCAGGGGTTAATGGGAGTCGTCCCCGTCCCCCCAGTATACGGCCAGAACCATGGACCCGGTACTTGTGGTTCGGACTGTCTCCAACCAGCCATAATGTTGTGAGAGTGAAATTATGTCTAAGTCCAGCTTTGGTACATTAGAAGCAACTCTGAAACTTAACCTAAGTGTTTTTCGAAGCTACTTTTTGGCTAACTTCTTATAGGAAGGTCTAGGAGCTCTGAAAATGAACGTGCGCGTCTTTCACTCTTCCCGAGGGACTTAGAAGAATTTTGTGATATTTTTTATTAAAATGGTGTATAAGGGTATATATATAAATATATTTTATGCACTGTATATGAGCTGGCGATTTCTAAGTCTGTGGTTCCGAGAGAGGGGTAACCAGGCTCACTAATAAAGGTCAAGCCACTTGGCTGCCAGAATGCCCTGCTTCAGCACAGACCAGAAAGGCATTGTGATAAGCGTATCCCCGGTATAGTCAGGGGTTAATGGGAGTCGTCCCCGTCCCCCCAGTATACGGCCAGAACCATGGACCCGGTACTTGTGGTTCGGACTGTCTCCAACCAGCCATAATGTTGTGAGAGTGAAATTATGTCTAAGTCCAGCTTTGGTACATTAGAAGCAACTCTGAAACTTAACCTAAGTGTTTTTCGAAGCTACTTTTTGGCTAACTTCTTATAGGAAGGTCTAGGAGCTCTGAAAATGAACGTGCGCGTCTTTCACTCTTCCCGAGGGACTTAGAAGAATTTTGTGATATTTTTTATTAAAATGGTGTATAAGGGTATATATATAAATATATTTTATGCACTGTATATGAGCTGGCGATTTCTAAGTCTGTGGTTCCGAGAGGGGGTAACCAGGCTCACTAATAAAGGTCAAGCCACTTGGCTGCCAGAATGCCCTGCTTCAGCACAGACCAGAAAGGCATTGTGGTAAGCGTATCCCCGGTATAGTCAGGGGTTAATGGGAGTCATCCCCGTCCCCCCAGTATACGGCCAGAACCATGGACCCGGTACTTGTGGTTCGGACTGTCTCCAACCAGCCATAATGTTGTGAGAGTGAAATTATGTCTAAGTCCAGCTTTGGTACATTAGAAGCAACTCTGAAACTTAACCTAAGCGTTTTTCGAAGCTACTTTTTGGCTAACTTCTTATAGGAAGGTCTAGGAGCTCTGAAAATGAATGTGCGCGTCTTTCACTCTTCCCGAGGGACTTAGAAGAATTTTGTGATATTTTTTATTAAAATGGTGTATAAGGGTATATATATAAATATATTTTATGCACTGTATATGAGCTGGCGATTTCTAAGTCTGTGGTTCCGAGAGGGGGTAACCAGGCTCACTAATAAAGGTCAAGCCACTTGGCTGCCAGAATGCCCTGCTTCAGCACAGACCAGAAAGGCATTGTGATAAGCGTATCCCCGGTATAGTCAGGGGTTAATGGGAGTCATCCCCGTCCCCCCAGTATACGGCCAGAACCATGGACCCGGTACTTGTGGTTCGGACTGTCTCCAACCAGCCATAATGTTGTGAGAGTGAAATTATGTCTAAGTCCAGCTTTGGTACATTAGAAGCAACTCTGAAACTTAACCTAAGCGTTTTTCGAAGCTACTTTTTGGCTAACTTCTTATAGGAAGGTCTAGGAGCTCTGAAAATGAATGTGCGCGTCTTTCACTCTTCCCGAGGGACTTAGAAGAATTTTGTGATATTTTTTATTAAAATGGTGTATAAGGGTATATATATAAATATATTTTATGCACTGTATATGAGCTGGCGATTTCTAAGTCTGTGGTTCCGAGAGGGGGTAACCAGGCTCACTAATAAAGGTCAAGCCACTTGGCTGCCAGAATGCCCTGCTTCAGCACAGACCAGAAAGGCATTGTGATAAGCGTATCCCCGGTATAGTCAGGGGTTAATGGGAGTCGTCCCCATCCCCCCAGTATACGGCCAGAACCATGGACCCGGTACTTGTGGTTCGGACTGTCTCCAACCAGCCATAATGTTGTGAGAGTGAAATTATGTCTAAGTCCAGCTTTGGTACAATAGAAGCAACTCTGAAACTTAACCTAAGCGTTTTTCGAAGCTAACTTCTTATAGGAAGGTCTAGGAGATCTGAAAATTAACGTGCGCGTCTTTCACTCTTCCCGAGGGACTTAGAAGAATTTTGTGATATTTTTTATTAAAATGGTGTATAAGGGTATATATATAAATATATTTTATGCACTGTATATGAGCTGGCGATTTCTAAGTCTGTGGTTCCGAGAGGGGGTAACCAGGCTCACTAATAAAGGTAAAGCCACTTGGCTGCCAGAATGCCCTGCTTCAGCACAGACCAGAAAGGCATTGTGATAAGCGTATCCCCGGTATAGTCAGGGGTTAATGGGAGTCGTCCCCGTCCCCCCAGTATACGGCCAGAACCATGGACCCGGTACTTGTGGTTCGGACTGTCTCCAACCAGCCATAATGTTGTGAGAGTGAAATTATGTCTAAGTCCAGCTTTGATACATTAGAAGCAACTCTGAAACTTAACCTAAGCGTTTTTCGAAGCTACTTTTTGGCTAACTTCTTATAGGAAGGTCTAGGAGCTCTGAAAATGAACGTGCGCGTCTTTCACTCTTCCTGAGGGACTTAGAAGAATTTTGTGATATTTTTTATTAAAATGGTGTATAAGGGTATATATATATAAATATATTTTATGCACTGTATATGAGCTGGCGATTTCTAAGTCTGTGGTTCCGAGAGGGGGTAACCAGGCTCACTAATAAAGGTCAAGCCACTTGGCTGCCAGAATGCCCTGCTTCAGCACAGACCAGAAAGGCATTGTGATAAGCGTATCCCCGGTATAGTCAGGGGTTAATGGGAGTCGTCCCCGTCCCCCCAGTATACGGCCAGAACCATGGACCCGGTACTTGTGGTTCGGACTGTCTCCAACCAGCCATAATGTTGTGAGAGTGAAATTATGTCTAAGTCCAGCTTTGGTTCAATAGAAGCAACTCTGAAACTTAACCTAAGCGTTTTTCGAAGCTAACTTCTTATAGGAAGGTCTAGGAGATCTGAAAATTAACGTGCGCGTCTTTCACTCTTCCCGAGGGACTTAGAAGAATTTTGTGATATTTTTTATTAAAATGGTGTATAAGGGTATATATATAAATATATTTTATGCACTGTATATGAGCTGGCGATTTCTAAGTCTGTGGTTCCGAGAGGGGGTAACCAGGCTCACTAATAAAGGTCAAGCCACTTGGCTGCCAGAATGCCCTGCTTCAGCACAGACCAGAAAGGCATTGTGATAAGCGTATCCCCGGTATAGTCAGGGGTTAATGGGAGTCGTCCCCGTCCCCCCAGTATACGGCCAGAACCATGGACCCGGTACTTGTGGTTCGGACTGTCTCCAACCAGCCATAATGTTGTGAGAGTGAAATTATGTCTAAGTCCAGCTTTGGTACAATAGAAGATACTCTGAAACTTAACCTAAGCGTTTTTCGAAGCTACTTTTTGGCTAACTTCTTATAGGAAGGTCTAGGAGTTCTGAAAATTACCGTGCGCGTCTTTCACTCTTCCCGAGGGACTTAGAAAAATTTTGTGATATTTTTTATTAAAATGGTGTATAAGGGTATATATATAAATATATTTTATGCACTGTATATGAGCTGGCGATTTCTAAGTCTGTGGTTCCGAGAGGGGGTAACCAGGCTCACTAATAAAGGTCAAGCCACTTGGCTGCCAGAATGCCCTGCTTCAGCACAGACCAGAAAGGCATTGTGATAAGCGTATCCCCGGTATAGTCAGGGGTTAATGGGAGTCGTCCCCGTCCCCCCAGTATACGGCCAGAACCATGGACCCGGTACTTGTGGTTCGGACTGTCTCCAACCAGCCATAATGTTGTGAGAGTGAAATTATGTCTAAGTCCAGCTTTGGTACATTAGAAGCAACTCTGAAACTTAACCTAAGCGTTTTTCGAAGCTACTTTTTGGCTAACTTCTTATAGGAAGGTCTAGGAGCTCTGAAAATGAACGTGCGCGTCTTTCACTCTTCCTGAGGGACTTAGAAGAATTTTGTGATATTTTTTATTAAAATGGTGTATAAGGGTATATATATATAAATATATTTTATGCACTGTATATGAGCTGGCGATTTCTAAGTCTGTGGTTCCGAGAGGGGGTAACCAGGCTCACTAATAAAGGTCAAGCCACTTGGCTGCCAGAATGCCCTGCTTCAGCACAGACCAGAAAGGCATTGTGATAAGCGTATCCCCGGTATAGTCAGGGGTTAATGGGAGTCGTCCCCGTCCCCCCAGTATACGGCCAGAACCATGGACCCGGTACTTGTGGTTCGGACTGTCTCCAACCAGCCATAATGTTGTGAGAGTGAAATTATGTCTAAGTCCAGCTTTGGTACAATAGAAGCAACTCTGAAACTTAACCTAAGCGTTTTTCGAAGCTAACTTCTTATAGGAAGGTCTAGGAGATCTGAAAATTAACGTGCGCGTCTTTCACTCTTCCCGAGGGACTTAGAAGAATTTTGTGATATTTTTTATTAAAATGGTGTATAAGGGTATATATATAAATATATTTTATGCACTGTATATGAGCTGGCGATTTCTAAGTCTGTGGTTCCGAGAGGGGGTAACCAGGCTCACTAATAAAGGTCAAGCCACTTGGCTGCCAGAATGCCCTGCTTCAGCACAGACCAGAAAGGCATTGTGATAAGCGTATCCCCGGTATAGTCAGGGGTTAATGGGAGTCGTCCCCGTCCCCCCAGTATACGGCCAGAACCATGGACCCGGTACTTGTGGTTCGGACTGTCTCCAACCAGCCATAATGTTGTGAGAGTGAAATTATGTCTAAGTCCAGCTTTGGTACATTAGAAGCAACTCTGAAACTTAACCTAAGCGTTTATCGAAGCTACTTTTTGGCTAACTTCTTATAGGAAGGTCTAGGAGCTCTGAAAATGAACGTGCGCGTCTTTCACTCTTCCAGAGGGACTTAGAAGAATTTTGTGATATTTTTTATTAAAATGGTGTATAAGGGTATATATATATAAATATATTTTATGCACTGTATATGAGCTGGCGATTTCTACGTCTGTGGTTCCGAGAGGTGGTAACCAGGCTCACTAATAAAGGTCAAGCCACTTGGCTGCCAGAATGCCCTGCTTCAGCACAGACCAGAAAGGCATTGTGATAAGCGTATCAGCGGTATAGTCAGGGGTTAATGGGAGTCGTCCCCGTCCCCCCAGTATACGGCCAGAACCATGGACCCGGTACTTGTGGTTCGGACTGTCTCCAACCAGCCATAATGTTGTGAGAGTGAAATTATGTCTAAGTCCAGCTTTGGTACATTAGAAGCAACTCTGAAACTTAACCTAAGCGTTTATCGAAGCTACTTTTTGGCTAACTTCTTATAGGAAGGTCTAGGAGATAAAGCTGGACTTAGACATAATTTCACTCTCACAACATTATGGCTGGTTGGAGACAGTCCAAACCACAAGTACCGGGTCCATGGTTCTGGCCGTATACTGGGGGGACGGGGACGACTCCCATTAACCCCTGACTATACCGGGGATACGCTTATCACAATGCCTTTCTGGTCTGTGCTGAAGCAGGGCATTCTGGCAGCCAAGTGGCTTGACCTTTATTAGTGAGCCTGGTTACCCCCTCTCGGAACCACAGACTTAGAAATCGCCAGCTCATATACAGTGCATAAAATATATTTATATATATATACCCTTATACACCATTTTAATAAAAAATATCACAAAATTCTTCTAAGTCCCTCAGGAAGAGTGAAAGACGCGCACGTTCATTTTCAGAGCTCCTAGACCTTCCTATAAGAAGTTAGCCAAAAAGTAGCTTCGAAAAACGCTTAGGTTAAGTTTCAGAGTTGCTTCTAATGTACCAAAGCTGGACTTAGACATAATTTCACTCTCACAACATTATGGCTGGTTGGAGACAGTCCGAACCACAAGTACCGGGTCCATGGTTCTGGCCGTATACTGGGGGGACGGGGACGACTCCCATTAACCCCTGACTATACCGGGGATACGCTTATCACAATGCCTTTCTGGTCTGTGCTGAAGCAGGGCATTCTGGCAGCCAAGTGGCTTGACCTTTATTAGTGAGCCTGGTTACCCCCTCTCGGAACCACAGACTTAGAAATCGCCAGCTCATATACAGTGCATAAAATATATTTATATATATACCCTTATACACCATTTTAATAAAAAATATCACAAAATTCTTCTAAGTCCCTCGGGAAGAGTGAAAGACGCGCACGTTCATTTTCAGAGCTCCTAGACCTTCCTATAAGAAGTTAGCCAAAAAGTAGCTTCGATAAACGCTTAGGTTAAGTTTCAGAGTTGCTTCTAATGTACCAAAGCTGGACTTAGACATAATTTCACTCTCACAACATTATGGCTGGTTGGAGACAGTCCGAACCACAAGTACCGGGTCCATGGTTCTGGCCGTATACTGGGGGGACGGGGACGACTCCCATTAACCCCTGACTATACCGGGGATACGCTTATCACAATGCCTTTCTGGTCTGTGCTGAAGCAGGGCATTCTGGCAGCCAAGTGGCTTGACCTTTATTAGTGAGCCTGGTTACCCCCTCTCGGAACCACAGACTTAGAAATCGCCAGCTCATATACAGTGCATAAAATATATTTATATATATAACCTTATACACCATTTTAACAAAAAATATCACAAAATTCTTCTAAGTCCCTCAGGAAGAGTGAAAGACGCGCACGTTCATTTTCAGAGCTCCTAGACCTTCCTATAAGAAGTTAGCCAAAAAGTAGCTTCGAAAAACGCTTAGGTTAAGTTTCAGAGTTGCTTCTAATGTACCAAAGCTGGACTTAGACATAATTTCACTCTCACAACATTATGGCTGGTTGGAGACAGTCCGAACCACAAGTACCGGGTCCATGGTTCTGGCCGTATACTGGGGGGACGGGGACGACTCCCATTAACCCCTGACTATACCGGGGATACGCTTATCACAATGCCTTTCTGGTCTGTGCTGAAGCAGGGCATTCTGGCAGCCAAGTGGCTTGACCTTTATTAGTGAGCCTGGTTACCCCCTCTCGGAACCACAGACTTAGAAATCGCCAGCTCATATACAGTGCATAAAATATATTTATATATATACCCTTATACACCATTTTAATAAAAAATATCACAAAATTCTTCTAAGTCCCTCGGGAAGAGTGAAAGACGCGCACGTTCATTTTCAGAGCTCCTAGACCTTCCTATAAGAAGTTAGCCAAAAAGTAGCTTCGATAAACGCTTAGGTTAAGTTTCAGAGTTGCTTCTAATGTACCAAAGCTGGACTTAGACATAATTTCACTCTCACAACATTATGGCTGGTTGGAGACAGTCCGAACCACAAGTACCGGGTCCATGGTTCTGGCCGTATACTGGGGGGACGGGGACGACTCCCATTAACCCCTGACTATACCGGGGATACGCTTATCACAATGCCTTTCTGGTCTGTGCTGAAGCAGGGCATTCTGGCAGCCAAGTGGCTTGACCTTTATTAGTGAGCCTGGTTACCCCCTCTCGGAACCACAGACTTAGAAATCGCCAGCTCATATACAGTGCATAAAATATATTTATATATATAACCTTATACACCATTTTAACAAAAAATATCACAAAATTCTTCTAAGTCCCTCGGGAAGAGTGAAAGACGCGCACGTTCATTTTCAGAGCTCCTAGACCTTCCTATAAGAAGTTAGCCAAAAAGTAGCTTCGAAAAACGCTTAGGTTAAGTTTCAGAGTTGCTTCTAATGTACCAAAGCTGGACTTAGACATAATTTCACTCTCACAACATTATGGCTGGTTGGAGACAGTCCGAACCACAAGTACCGGGTCCATGGTTCTGGCCGTATACTGGGGGGACGGGGACGACTCCCATTAACCCCTGACTATACCGGGGATACGCTTATCACAATGCCTTTCTGGTCTGTGCTGAAGCAGGGCATTCTGGCAGCCAAGTGGCTTGACCTTTATTAGTGAGCCTGGTTACCCCCTCTCGGAACCACAGACTTAGAAATCGCCAGCTCATATACAGTGCATAAAATATATTTATATATATACCCTTATACACCATTTTAATAAAAAATATCACAAAATTCTTCTAAGTCCCTCTGGAAGAGTGAAAGACGCGCACGTTCATTTTCAGAGCTCCTAGACCTTCCTATAAGAAGTTAGCCAAAAAGTAGCTTCGATAAACGCTTAGGTTAAGTTTCAGAGTTGCTTCTAATGTACCAAAGCTGGACTTAGACATAATTTCACTCTCACAACATTATGGCTGGTTGGAGACAGTCCGAACCACAAGTACCGGGTCCATGGTTCTGGCCGTATACTGGGGGGACGGGGACGACTCCCATTAACCCCTGACTATACCGGGGATACGCTTATCACAATGCCTTTCTGGTCTGTGCTGAAGCAGGGCATTCTGGCAGCCAAGTGGCTTGACCTTTATTAGTGAGCCTGGTTACCCCCTCTCGGAACCACAGACTTAGAAATCGCCAGCTCATATACAGTGCATAAAATATATTTATATATATACCCTTATACACCATTTTAATAAAAAATATCACAAAATTCTTCTAAGTCCTCGGGAAGAGTGAAAGACGCGCACGTTCATTTTCAGAGCTCCTAGACCTTCCTATAAGAAGTTAGCCAAAAAGTAGCTTCAATATACGCTTAGGTTAAGTTTCAGAGTTGGTTCTAATGTACCAAAGCTGGACTTAGACATAATTTCACTCTCACAACATTATGGCTGGTTGGAGACAGTCCGAACCACAAGTACCGGGTCCATGGTTCTGGCCGTATACTGGGGGGACGGGGACGACTCCCATTAACCCCTGACTATACCGGGGATACGCTTATCACAATGCCTTTCTGGTCTGTGCTGAAGCAGGGCATTCTGGCAGCCAAGTGGCTTGACCTTTATTAGTGAGCCTGGTTACCCCCTCTCGGAACCACAGACTTAGAAATCGCCAGCTCATATACAGTGCATAAAATATATTTATATATATACCCTTATACACCATTTTAATAAAAAATATCACAAAATTCTTCTAAGTCCCTCGGGAAGAGTGAAAGACGCGCACGTTCATTTTCAGAGCTCCTAGACCTTCCTATAAGAAGTTAGCCAAAAAGTAGCTTCGAAAAACGCTTAGGTTAAGTTTCAGAGTTGCTTCTAATGTACCAAAGCTGGACTTAGACATAATTTCACTCTCACAACATTATGGCTGGTTGGAGACAGTCCGAACCACAAGTACCGGGTCCATGGTTCTGGCCGTATACTGGGGGGACGGGGACGACTCCCATTAACCCCTGACTATACCGGGGATACGCTTATCACAATGCCTTTCTGGTCTGTGCTGAAGCAGGGAATTCTGGCAGCCAAGTGGCTTGACCTTTATTAGTGAGCCTGGTTACCCCCTCTCGGAACCACAGACTTAGAAATCGCCAGCTCATATACAGTGCATAAAATATATTTATATATATACCCTTATACACCATTTTAATAAAAAATATCACAAAATTCTTCTAAGTCCCTCGGGAAGAGTGAAAGACGCGCACGTTCATTTTCAGAGCTCCTAGACCTTCCTATAAGATAGCCAAAAAGTAGCTTCGAAAAACGCTTAGGTTAAGTTTCAGAGTTGCTTCTATTGTACCAAAGCTGGACTTAGACATAATTTCACTCTCACAACATTATGGCTGGTTGGAGACAGTCCGAACCACAAGTACCGGGTCCATGGTTCTGGCCGTATACTGGGGGGACGGGGACGACTCCCATTAACCCCTGACTATACCGGGGATACGGTTATCACAATGCCTTTCTGGTCTGTGCTGAAGCAGGGCATTCTGGCAGCCAAGTGGCTTGACCTTTATTAGTGAGCCTGGTTACCCCCTCTCGGAACCACAGACTTAGAAATCGCCAGCTCATATACAGTGCATAAAATATATTTATATATATAACCTTATACACCATTTTAACAAAAAATATCACAAAATTCTTCTAAGTCCCTCGGGAAGAGTGAAAGACGCGCACATTCATTTTCAGAGCTCCTAGACCTTCCTATAAGAAGTTAGCCAAAAAGTAGCTTCGAAAAACGCTTAGGTTAAGTTTCAGAGTTGCTTCTAATGTACCAAAGCTGGACTTAGACATAATTTCACTCTCACAACATTATGGCTGGTTGGAGACAGTCCGAACCACAAGTACCGGGTCCATGGTTCTGGCCGTATACTGGGGGGACGGGGACGACTCCCATTAACCCCTGACTATACCGGGGATACGCTTATCACAATGCCTTTCTGGTCTGTGCTGAAGCAGGGAATTCTGGCAGCCAAGTGGCTTGACCTTTATTAGTGAGCCTGGTTACCCCCTCTCGGAACCACAGACTTAGAAATCGCCAGCTCATATACAGTGCATAAAATATATTTATATATATACCCTTATACACCATTTTAATAAAAAATATCACAAAATTCTTCTAAGTCCCTCGGGAAGAGTGAAAGACGCGCACGTTCATTTTCAGAGCTCCTAGACCTTCCTATAAGATAGCCAAAAAGTAGCTTCGAAAAACGCTTAGGTTAAGTTTCAGAGTTGCTTCTATTGTACCAAAGCTGGACTTAGACATAATTTCACTCTCACAACATTATGGCTGGTTGGAGACAGTCCGAACCACAAGTACCGGGTCCATGGTTCTGGCCGTATACTGGGGGGACGGGGACGACTCCCATTAACCCCTGACTATACCGGGGATACGGTTATCACAATGCCTTTCTGGTCTGTGCTGAAGCAGGGCATTCTGGCAGCCAAGTGGCTTGACCTTTATTAGTGAGCCTGGTTACCCCCTCTCGGAACCACAGACTTAGAAATCGCCAGCTCATATACAGTGCATAAAATATATTTATATATACTGTATAACCTTATACACCATTTTAACAAAAAATATCACAAAATTCTTCTAAGTCCCTCGGGAAGAGTGAAAGACGCGCACGTTCATTTTCAGAGCTCCTAGACCTTCCTATAAGAAGTTAGCCAAAAAGTAGCTTCGATAAACGCTTAGGTTAAGTTTCAGAGTTGGTTCTAATGTACCAAAGCTGGACTTAGACATAATTTCACTCTCACAACATTATGGCTGGTTGGAGACAGTCCGAACCACAAGTACCGGGTCCATGGTTCTGGCCGTATACTGGGGGGACGGGGACGACTCCCATTAACCCCTGACTATACCGGGGATACGCTTATCACAATGCCTTTCTGGTCTGTGCTGAAGCAGGGCATTCTGGCAGCCAAGTGGCTTGACCTATATTAGTTAGCCTGGTTACCCCCTCTCGGAACCACAGACTTAGAAATCGCCAGCTCATATACAGTGCATAAAATATATTTATATATATACCCTTATACACCATTTTAATAAAAAATATCACAAAATTCTTCTAAGTCCCTCGGGAAGAGTGAAAGACGCGCAGGTTCATTTTCAGAGCTGCTAGACCTTCCTATAAGAAGTTAGCCAAAAAGTAGCTTCGAAAAACGCTTAGGTTAAGTTTCAGAGTTGGTTCTAATGTACCAAAGCTGGACTTAGACATAATTTCACTCTCACAACATTATGGCTGGTTGGAGACAGTCCGAACCACAAGTACCGGGTCCATGGTTCTGGCCGTATACTGGGGGGACGGGGACGACTCCCATTAACCCCTGACTATACCGGGGATACGCTTATCACAATGCCTTTCTGGTCTGTGCTGAAGCAGGGCATTCTGGCAGCCAAGTGGCTTGACCTTTATTAGTGAGCCTGATTACCCCCTCTCGGAACCACAGACTTAGAAATCGCCAGCTCATATACAGTGCATAAAATATATTTATATATATACCCTTATACACCATTTTAATAAAAAATATCACAAAATTCTTCTAAGTCCCTCTGGAAGAGTGAAAGACGCGCACGTTCATTTTCAGAGCTCCTAGACCTTCCTATAAGAAGTTAGCCAAAAAGTAGCTTCGATAAACGCTTAGGTTAAGTTTCAGAGTTGCTTCTAATGTACCAAAGCTGGACTTAGACATAATTTCACTCTCACAACATTATGGCTGGTTGGAGACAGTCCGAACCACAAGTACCGGGTCCATGGTTCTGGCCGTATACTGGGGGGACGGGGACGACTCCCATTAACCCCTGACTATACCGGGGATACGCTTATCACAATGCCTTTCTGGTCTGTGCTGAAGCAGGGCATTCTGGCAGCCAAGTGGCTTGACCTTTATTAGTGAGCCTGGTTACCCCCTCTCGGAACCACAGACTTAGAAATCGCCAGCTCATATACAGTGCATAAAATATATTTATATATATACCCTTATACACCATTTTAATAAAAAATATCACAAAATTCTTCTAAGTCCCTCTGGAAGAGTGAAAGACGCGCACGTTCATTTTCAGAGCTCCTAGACCTTCCTATAAGAAGTTAGCCAAAAAGTAGCTTCGATAAACGCTTAGGTTAAGTTTCAGAGTTGCTTCTAATGTACCAAAGCTGGACTTAGACATAATTTCACTCTCACAACATTATGGCTGGTTGGAGACAGTCCGAACCACAAGTACCGGGTCCATGGTTCTGGCCGTATACTGGGGGGACGGGGACGACTCCCATTAACCCCTGACTATACCGGGGATACGCTTATCACAATGCCTTTCTGGTCTGTGCTGAAGCAGGGCATTCTGGCAGCCAAGTGGCTTGACCTTTATTAGTGAGCCTGGTTACCCCCTCTCGGAACCACAGACTTAGAAATCGCCAGCTCATATACAGTGCATAAAATATATTTATATATATACCCTTATACACCATTTTAATAAAAAATATCACAAAATTCTTCTAAGTCCCTCGGGAAGAGTGAAAGACGCGCACGTTCATTTTCAGAGCTCCTAGACCTTCCTATAAGAAGTTAGCCAAAAAGTAGCTTCAATATACGCTTAGGTTAAGTTTCAGAGTTGGTTCTAATGTACCAAAGCTGGACTTAGACATAATTTCACTCTCACAACATTATGGCTGGTTGGAGACAGTCCGAACCACAAGTACCGGGTCCATGGTTCTGGCCGTATACTGGGGGGACGGGGACGACTCCCATTAACCCCTGACTATACCGGGGATACGCTTATCACAATGCCTTTCTGGTCTGTGCTGAAGCAGGGCATTCTGGCAGCCAAGTGGCTTGACCTATATTAGTTAGCCTGGTTACCCCCTCTCGGAACCACAGACTTAGAAATCGCCAGCTCATATACAGTGCATAAAATATATTTATATATATACCCTTATACACCATTTTAATAAAAAATATCACAAAATTCTTCTAAGTCCCTCGGGAAGAGTGAAAGACGCGCAGGTTCATTTTCAGAGCTGCTAGACCTTCCTATAAGAAGTTAGCCAAAAAGTAGCTTCGAAAAACGCTTAGGTTAAGTTTCAGAGTTGGTTCTAATGTACCAAAGCTGGACTTAGACATAATTTCACTCTCACAACATTATGGCTGGTTGGAGACAGTCCGAACCACAAGTACCGGGTCCATGGTTCTGGCCGTATACTGGGGGGACGGGGACGACTCCCATTAACCCCTGACTATACCGGGGATACGCTTATCACAATGCCTTTCTGGTCTGTGCTGAAGCAGGGCATTCTGGCAGCCAAGTGGCTTGACCTTTATTAGTGAGCCTGATTACCCCCTCTCGGAACCACAGACTTAGAAATCGCCAGCTCATATACAGTGCATAAAATATATTTATATATATACCCTTATACACCATTTTAATAAAAAATATCACAAAATTCTTCTAAGTCCCTCTGGAAGAGTGAAAGACGCGCACGTTCATTTTCAGAGCTCCTAGACCTTCCTATAAGAAGTTAGCCAAAAAGTAGCTTCGATAAACGCTTAGGTTAAGTTTCAGAGTTGCTTCTAATGTACCAAAGCTGGACTTAGACATAATTTCACTCTCACAACATTATGGCTGGTTGGAGACAGTCCGAACCACAAGTACCGGGTCCATGGTTCTGGCCGTATACTGGGGGGACGGGGACGACTCCCATTAACCCCTGACTATACCGGGGATACGCTTATCACAATGCCTTTCTGGTCTGTGCTGAAGCAGGGCATTCTGGCAGCCAAGTGGCTTGACCTTTATTAGTGAGCCTGGTTACCCCCTCTCGGAACCACAGACTTAGAAATCGCCAGCTCATATACAGTGCATAAAATATATTTATATATATACCCTTATACACCATTTTAATAAAAAATATCACAAAATTCTTCTAAGTCCCTCTGGAAGAGTGAAAGACGCGCACGTTCATTTTCAGAGCTCCTAGACCTTCCTATAAGAAGTTAGCCAAAAAGTAGCTTCGATAAACGCTTAGGTTAAGTTTCAGAGTTGCTTCTAATGTACCAAAGCTGGACTTAGACATAATTTCACTCTCACAACATTATGGCTGGTTGGAGACAGTCCGAACCACAAGTACCGGGTCCATGGTTCTGGCCGTATACTGGGGGGACGGGGACGACTCCCATTAACCCCTGACTATACCGGGGATACGCTTATCACAATGCCTTTCTGGTCTGTGCTGAAGCAGGGCATTCTGGCAGCCAAGTGGCTTGACCTTTATTAGTGAGCCTGGTTACCCCCTCTCGGAACCACAGACTTAGAAATCGCCAGCTCATATACAGTGCATAAAATATATTTATATATATACCCTTATACACCATTTTAATAAAAAATATCACAAAATTCTTCTAAGTCCCTCGGGAAGAGTGAAAGACGCGCACGTTCATTTTCAGAGCTCCTAGACCTTCCTATAAGAAGTTAGCCAAAAAGTAGCTTCGAAAAACGCTTAGGTTAAGTTTCAGAGTTGCTTCTAATGTACCAAAGCTGGACTTAGACATAATTTCACTCTCACAACATTATGGCTGGTTGGAGACAGTCCGAACCACAAGTACCGGGTCCATGGTTCTGGCCGTATACTGGGGGGACGGGGACGACTCCCATTAACCCCTGACTATACCGGGGATACGCTTATCACAATGCCTTTCTGGTCTGTGCTGAAGCAGGGCATTCTGGCAGCCAAGTGGCTTGACCTTTATTAGTGAGCCTGGTTACCCCCTCTCGGAACCACAGACTTAGAAATCGCCAGCTCATATACAGTGCATAAAATATATTTATATATATACCCTTATACACCATTTTAATAAAAAATATCACAAAATTCTTCTAAGTCCCTCGGGAAGAGTGAAAGACGCGCACGTTCATTTTCAGAGCTCCTAGACCTTCCTATAAGATAGCCAAAAAGTAGCTTCGAAAAACGCTTAGGTTAAGTTTCAGAGTTGCTTCTATTGTACCAAAGCTGGACTTAGACATAATTTCACTCTCACAACATTATGGCTGGTTGGAGACAGTCCGAACCACAAGTACCGGGTCCATGGTTCTGGCCGTATACTGGGGGGACGGGGACGACTCCCATTAACCCCTGACTATACCGGGGATACGGTTATCACAATGCCTTTCTGGTCTGTGCTGAAGCAGGGCATTCTGGCAGCCAAGTGGCTTGACCTTTATTAGTGAGCCTGGTTACCCCCTCTCGGAACCACAGACTTAGAAATCGCCAGCTCATATACAGTGCATAAAATATATTTATATATATAACCTTATACACCATTTTAACAAAAAATATCACAAAATTCTTCTAAGTCCCTCGGGAAGAGTGAAAGACGCGCAGGTTCATTTTCAGAGCTGCTAGACCTTCCTATAAGAAGTTAGCCAAAAAGTAGCTTCGAAAAACGCTTAGGTTAAGTTTCAGAGTTGGTTCTAATGTACCAAAGCTGGACTTAGACATAATTTCACTCTCACAACATTATGGCTGGTTGGAGACAGTCCGAACCACAAGTACCGGGTCCATGGTTCTGGCCGTATACTGGGGGGACGGGGACGACTCCCATTAACCCCTGACTATACCGGGGATACGCTTATCACAATGCCTTTCTGGTCTGTGCTGAAGCAGGGCATTCTGGCAGCCAAGTGGCTTGACCTTTATTAGTGAGCCTGGTTACCCCCTCTCGGAACCACAGACTTAGAAATCGCCAGCTCATATACAGTGCATAAAATATATTTATATATATACCCTTATACACCATTTTAATAAAAAATATCACAAAATTCTTCTAAGTCCCTCTGGAAGAGTGAAAGACGCGCACGTTCATTTTCAGAGCTCCTAGACCTTCCTATAAGAAGTTAGCCAAAAAGTAGCTTCGATAAACGCTTAGGTTAAGTTTCAGAGTTGCTTCTAATGTACCAAAGCTGGACTTAGACATAATTTAACTCTCACAACATTATGGCTGGTTGGAGACAGTCCGAACCACAAGTACCGGGTCCATGGTTCTGGCCGTATACTGGGGGGACGGGGACGACTCCCATTAACCCCTGACTATACCGGGGATACGCTTATCACAATGCCTTTCTGGTCTGTGCTGAAGCAGGGCATTCTGGCAGCCAAGTGGCTTGACCTTTATTAGTGAGCCTGGTTACCCCCTCTCGGAACCACAGACTTAGAAATCGCCAGCTCATATACAGTGCATAAAATATATTTATATATATACCCTTATACACCATTTTAATAAAAAATATCACAAAATTCTTCTAAGTCCCTCGGGAAGAGTGAAAGACGCGCACGTTCATTTTCAGAGCTCCTAGACCTTCCTATAAGAAGTTAGCCAAAAAGTAGCTTCAATAAACGCTTAGGTTAAGTTTCAGAGTTGGTTCTAATGTACCAAAGCTGGACTTAGACATAATTTCACTCTCACAACATTATGGCTGGTTGGAGACAGTCCGAACCACAAGTACCGGGTCCGTGGTTCTGGCCGTATACTGGGGGGACGGGGACGACTCCCATTAACCCCTGACTATACCGGGGATACGCTTATCACAATGCCTTTCTGGTCTGTGCTGAAGCAGGGCATTCTGGCAGCCAAGTGGCTTGACCTTTATTAGTGAGCCTGGTTACCCCCTCTCGGAACCACAGACTTAGAAATCGCCAGCTCATATACAGTGCATAAAATATATTTATATATATATACCCTTATACACCATTTTAATAAAAAATATCACAAAATTCTTCTAAGTCCCTCGGGAAGAGTGAAAGACGCGCACGTTCATTTTTAGAGCTCCTAGGCCTTCCTATAAGAAGTTAGCCAAAAAGTAGCTTCGAAAAACGCTTAGGTTAAGTTTCAGAGTTGGTTCTAATGTACTAAAGCTGGACTTAGACATAATTTCACTCTCACAACATTATGGCTGGTTGGAGACAGTCCGAACCACAAGTACCGGGTCCATGGTTCTGGCCGTATACTGGGGGGACGGGGACGACTCCCATTAACCCCTGACTATACCGGGGATACGCTTATCACAATGCCTTTCTGGTCTGTGCTGAAGCAGGGCATTCTGGCAGCCAAGTGGCTTGACCTTTATTAGTGAGCCTGGTTACCCCCTCTCGGAACCACAGACTTAGAAATCGCCAGCTCATTATATAGTGCATGAAATATATTTATATATATACCCTTATACACCATTTTAATAAAAAATATCACAAAATTCTTCTAAGTCCCTCGGGAAGAGTGAAAGACGCGCACGTTCATTTTCAGAGCTCCTAGACCTTCCTATAAGAAGTTAGCCAAAAAGTAGCTTCGAAAAACGCTTAGGTTAAGTTTCAGAGTTGCTTCTAATGTACCAAAGCTGGACTTAGACATAATTTCACTCTCACAACATTATGGCTGGTTGGAGACAGTCCGAACCACAAGTACCGGGTCCATGGTTCTGGCCGTATACTGGGGGGACGGGGACGACTCCCATTAACCCCTGACTATACCGGGGATACGCTTATCACAATGCCTTTCTGGTCTGTGCTGAAGCAGGGCATTCTGGCAGCCAAGTGGCTTGACCTTTATTAGTGAGCCTGGTTACCCCCTCTCGGAACCACAGACTTAGAAATCGCCAGCTCATATACAGTGCATAAAATATATTTATATATATACCCTTATACACCATTTTAATAAAAAATATCACAAAATTCTTCTAAGTCCCTCGGGAAGAGTGAAAGACGCGCACGTTCATTTTCAGAGCTCCTAGACCTTCCTATAAGAAGTTAGCCAAAAAGTAGCTTCAATAAACGCTTAGGTTAAGTTTCAGAGTTGGTTCTAATGTACCAAAGCTGGACTTAGACATAATTTCACTCTCACAACATTATGGCTGGTTGGAGACAGTCCGAACCACAAGTACCGGGTCCGTGGTTCTGGCCGTATACTGGGGGGACGGGGACGACTCCCATTAACCCCTGACTATACCGGGGATACGCTTATCACAATGCCTTTCTGGTCTGTGCTGAAGCAGGGCATTCTGGCAGCCAAGTGGCTTGACCTTTATTAGTGAGCCTGGTTACCCCCTCTCGGAACCACAGACTTAGAAATCGCCAGCTCATATACAGTGCATAAAATATATTTATATATATACCCTTATACACCATTTTAATAAAAAATATCACAAAATTCTTCTAAGTCCCTCGGGAAGAGTGAAAGACGCGCACGTTCATTTTCAGAGCTCCTAGACCTTCCTATAAGAAGTTAGCCAAAAAGTAGCTTCGAAAAACGCTTAGGTTAAGTTTCAGAGTTGCTTCTAATGTACCAAAGCTGGACTTAGACATAATTTCACTCTCACAACATTATGGCTGGTTGGAGACAGTCCGAACCACAAGTACCGGGTCCATGGTTCTGGCCGTATACTGGGGGGACGGGGACGACTCCCATTAACCCCTGACTATACCGGGGATACGCTTATCACAATGCCTTTCTGGTCTGTGCTGAAGCAGGGCATTCTGGCAGCCAAGTGGCTTGACCTTTATTAGTGAGCCTGGTTACCCCCTCTCGGAACCACAGACTTAGAAATCGCCAGCTCATATACAGTGCATAAAATATATTTATATATATACCCTTATACACCATTTTAATAAAAAATATCACAAAATTCTTCTAAGTCCCTCGGGAAGAGTGAAAGACGCGCACGTTCATTTTCAGAGCTCCTAGACCTTCCTATAAGATAGCCAAAAAGTAGCTTCGAAAAACGCTTAGGTTAAGTTTCAGAGTTGCTTCTATTGTACCAAAGCTGGACTTAGACATAATTTCACTCTCACAACATTATGGCTGGTTGGAGACAGTCCGAACCACAAGTACCGGGTCCATGGTTCTGGCCGTATACTGGGGGGACGGGGACGACTCCCATTAACCCCTGACTATACCGGGGATACGCTTATCACAATGCCTTTCTGGTCTGTGCTGAAGCAGGGCATTCTGGCAGCCAAGTGGCTTGACCTTTATTAGTGAGCCTGGTTACCCCCTCTCGGAACCACAGACTTAGAAATCGCCAGCTCATATACAGTGCATAAAATATATTTATATATATAACCTTATACACCATTTTAACAAAAAATATCACAAAATTCTTCTAAGTCCCTCGGGAAGAGTGAAAGACGCGCAGGTTCATTTTCAGAGCTGCTAGACCTTCCTATAAGAAGTTAGCCAAAAAGTAGCTTCGAAAAACGCTTAGGTTAAGTTTCAGAGTTGGTTCTAATGTACCAAAGCTGGACTTAGACATAATTTCACTCTCACAACATTATGGCTGGTTGGAGACAGTCCGAACCACAAGTACCGGGTCCATGGTTCTGGCCGTATACTGGGGGGACGGGGACGACTCCCATTAACCCCTGACTATACCGGGGATACGCTTATCACAATGCCTTTCTGGTCTGTGCTGAAGCAGGGCATTCTGGCAGCCAAGTGGCTTGACCTTTATTAGTGAGCCTGGTTACCCCCTCTCGGAACCACAGACTTAGAAATCGCCAGCTCATATACAGTGCATAAAATATATTTATATATATACCCTTATACACCATTTTAATAAAAAATATCACAAAATTCTTCTAAGTCCCTCTGGAAGAGTGAAAGACGCGCACGTTCATTTTCAGAGCTCCTAGACCTTCCTATAAGAAGTTAGCCAAAAAGTAGCTTCGATAAACGCTTAGGTTAAGTTTCAGAGTTGCTTCTAATGTACCAAAGCTGGACTTAGACATAATTTAACTCTCACAACATTATGGCTGGTTGGAGACAGTCCGAACCACAAGTACCGGGTCCATGGTTCTGGCCGTATACTGGGGGGACGGGGACGACTCCCATTAACCCCTGACTATACCGGGGATACGCTTATCACAATGCCTTTCTGGTCTGTGCTGAAGCAGGGCATTCTGGCAGCCAAGTGGCTTGACCTTTATTAGTGAGCCTGGTTACCCCCTCTCGGAACCACAGACTTAGAAATCGCCAGCTCATATACAGTGCATAAAATATATTTATATATATACCCTTATACACCATTTTAATAAAAAATATCACAAAATTCTTCTAAGTCCCTCGGGAAGAGTGAAAGACGCGCACGTTCATTTTCAGAGCTCCTAGACCTTCCTATAAGAAGTTAGCCAAAAAGTAGCTTCAATAAACGCTTAGGTTAAGTTTCAGAGTTGGTTCTAATGTACCAAAGCTGGACTTAGACATAATTTCACTCTCACAACATTATGGCTGGTTGGAGACAGTCCGAACCACAAGTACCGGGTCCGTGGTTCTGGCCGTATACTGGGGGGACGGGGACGACTCCCATTAACCCCTGACTATACCGGGGATACGCTTATCACAATGCCTTTCTGGTCTGTGCTGAAGCAGGGCATTCTGGCAGCCAAGTGGCTTGACCTTTATTAGTGAGCCTGGTTACCCCCTCTCGGAACCACAGACTTAGAAATCGCCAGCTCATATACAGTGCATAAAATATATTTATATATATATACCCTTATACACCATTTTAATAAAAAATATCACAAAATTCTTCTAAGTCCCTCGGGAAGAGTGAAAGACGCGCACGTTCATTTTTAGAGCTCCTAGGCCTTCCTATAAGAAGTTAGCCAAAAAGTAGCTTCGAAAAACGCTTAGGTTAAGTTTCAGAGTTGGTTCTAATGTACTAAAGCTGGACTTAGACATAATTTCACTCTCACAACATTATGGCTGGTTGGAGACAGTCCGAACCACAAGTACCGGGTCCATGGTTCTGGCCGTATACTGGGGGGACGGGGACGACTCCCATTAACCCCTGACTATACCGGGGATACGCTTATCACAATGCCTTTCTGGTCTGTGCTGAAGCAGGGCATTCTGGCAGCCAAGTGGCTTGACCTTTATTAGTGAGCCTGGTTACCCCCTCTCGGAACCACAGACTTAGAAATCGCCAGCTCATTATATAGTGCATGAAATATATTTATATATATACCCTTATACACCATTTTAATAAAAAATATCACAAAATTCTTCTAAGTCCCTCGGGAAGAGTGAAAGACGCGCACGTTCATTTTCAGAGCTCCTAGACCTTCCTATAAGAAGTTAGCCAAAAAGTAGCTTCGAAAAACGCTTAGGTTAAGTTTCAGAGTTGCTTCTAATGTACCAAAGCTGGACTTAGACATAATTTCACTCTCACAACATTATGGCTGGTTGGAGACAGTCCGAACCACAAGTACCGGGTCCATGGTTCTGGCCGTATACTGGGGGGACGGGGACGACTCCCATTAACCCCTGACTATACCGGGGATACGCTTATCACAATGACTTTCTGGTCTGTGCTGAAGCAGGGCATTCTGGCAGCCAAGTGGCTTGACCTTTATTAGTGAGCCTGGTTACCCCCTCTCGGAACCACAGACTTAGAAATCGCCAGCTCATATACAGTGCATAAAATATATTTATATATATACCCTTATACACCATTTTAATAAAAAATATCACAAAATTCTTCTAAGTCCCTCGGGAAGAGTGAAAGACGCGCACGTTCATTTTCAGAGCTCCTAGACCTTCCTATAAGAAGTTAGCCAAAAAGTAGCTTCAATAAACGCTTAGGTTAAGTTTCAGAGTTGGTTCTAATGTACCAAAGCTGGACTTAGACATAATTTCACTCTCACAACATTATGGCTGGTTGGAGACAGTCCGAACCACAAGTACCGGGTCCGTGGTTCTGGCCGTATACTGGGGGGACGGGGACGACTCCCATTAACCCCTGACTATACCGGGGATACGCTTATCACAATGCCTTTCTGGTCTGTGCTGAAGCAGGGCATTCTGGCAGCCAAGTGGCTTGACCTTTATTAGTGAGCCTGGTTACCCCCTCTCGGAACCACAGACTTAGAAATCGCCAGCTCATATACAGTGCATAAAATATATTTATATATATACCCTTATACACCATTTTAATAAAAAATATCACAAAATTCTTCTAAGTCCCTCGGGAAGAGTGAAAGACGCGCACGTTCATTTTCAGAGCTCCTAGACCTTCCTATAAGAAGTTAGCCAAAAAGTAGCTTCGAAAAACGCTTAGGTTAAGTTTCAGAGTTGCTTCTAATGTACCAAAGCTGGACTTAGACATAATTTCACTCTCACAACATTATGGCTGGTTGGAGACAGTCCGAACCACAAGTACCGGGTCCATGGTTCTGGCCGTATACTGGGGGGACGGGGACGACTCCCATTAACCCCTGACTATACCGGGGATACGCTTATCACAATGCCTTTCTGGTCTGTGCTGAAGCAGGGCATTCTGGCAGCCAAGTGGCTTGACCTTTATTAGTGAGCCTGGTTACCCCCTCTCGGAACCACAGACTTAGAAATCGCCAGCTCATATACAGTGCATAAAATATATTTATATATATACCCTTATACACCATTTTAATAAAAAATATCACAAAATTCTTCTAAGTCCCTCGGGAAGAGTGAAAGACGCGCACGTTCATTTTCAGAGCTCCTAGACCTTCCTATAAGATAGCCAAAAAGTAGCTTCGAAAAACGCTTAGGTTAAGTTTCAGAGTTGCTTCTATTGTACCAAAGCTGGACTTAGACATAATTTCACTCTCACAACATTATGGCTGGTTGGAGACAGTCCGAACCACAAGTACCGGGTCCATGGTTCTGGCCGTATACTGGGGGGACGGGGACGACTCCCATTAACCCCTGACTATACCGGGGATACGGTTATCACAATGCCTTTCTGGTCTGTGCTGAAGCAGGGCATTCTGGCAGCCAAGTGGCTTGACCTTTATTAGTGAGCCTGGTTACCCCCTCTCGGAACCACAGACTTAGAAATCGCCAGCTCATATACAGTGCATAAAATATATTTATATATATAACCTTATACACCATTTTAACAAAAAATATCACAAAATTCTTCTAAGTCCCTCGGGAAGAGTGAAAGACGCGCAGGTTCATTTTCAGAGCTGCTAGACCTTCCTATAAGAAGTTAGCCAAAAAGTAGCTTCGAAAAACGCTTAGGTTAAGTTTCAGAGTTGGTTCTAATGTACCAAAGCTGGACTTAGACATAATTTCACTCTCACAACATTATGGCTGGTTGGAGACAGTCCGAACCACAAGTACCGGGTCCATGGTTCTGGCCGTATACTGGGGGGACGGGGACGACTCCCATTAACCCCTGACTATACCGGGGATACGCTTATCACAATGCCTTTCTGGTCTGTGCTGAAGCAGGGCATTCTGGCAGCCAAGTGGCTTGACCTTTATTAGTGAGCCTGGTTACCCCCTCTCGGAACCACAGACTTAGAAATCGCCAGCTCATATACAGTGCATAAAATATATTTATATATATACCCTTATACACCATTTTAATAAAAAATATCACAAAATTCTTCTAAGTCCCTCTGGAAGAGTGAAAGACGCGCACGTTCATTTTCAGAGCTCCTAGACCTTCCTATAAGAAGTTAGCCAAAAAGTAGCTTCGATAAACGCTTAGGTTAAGTTTCAGAGTTGCTTCTAATGTACCAAAGCTGGACTTAGACATAATTTAACTCTCACAACATTATGGCTGGTTGGAGACAGTCCGAACCACAAGTACCGGGTCCATGGTTCTGGCCGTATACTGGGGGGACGGGGACGACTCCCATTAACCCCTGACTATACCGGGGATACGCTTATCACAATGCCTTTCTGGTCTGTGCTGAAGCAGGGCATTCTGGCAGCCAAGTGGCTTGACCTTTATTAGTGAGCCTGGTTACCCCCTCTCGGAACCACAGACTTAGAAATCGCCAGCTCATATACAGTGCATAAAATATATTTATATATATACCCTTATACACCATTTTAATAAAAAATATCACAAAATTCTTCTAAGTCCCTCGGGAAGAGTGAAAGACGCGCACGTTCATTTTCAGAGCTCCTAGACCTTCCTATAAGAAGTTAGCCAAAAAGTAGCTTCAATAAACGCTTAGGTTAAGTTTCAGAGTTGGTTCTAATGTACTAAAGCTGGACTTAGACATAATTTCACTCTCACAACATTATGGCTGGTTGGAGACAGTCCGAACCACAAGTACCGGGTCCGTGGTTCTGGCCGTATACTGGGGGGACGGGGACGACTCCCATTAACCCCTGACTATACCGGGGATACGCTTATCACAATGCCTTTCTGGTCTGTGCTGAAGCAGGGCATTCTGGCAGCCAAGTGGCTTGACCTTTATTAGTGAGCCTGGTTACCCCCTCTCGGAACCACAGACTTAGAAATCGCCAGCTCATATACAGTGCATAAAATATATTTATATATATATACCCTTATACACCATTTTAATAAAAAATATCACAAAATTCTTCTAAGTCCCTCGGGAAGAGTGAAAGACGCGCACGTTCATTTTTAGAGCTCCTAGGCCTTCCTATAAGAAGTTAGCCAAAAAGTAGCTTCGAAAAACGCTTAGGTTAAGTTTCAGAGTTGGTTCTAATGTACTAAAGCTGGACTTAGACATAATTTCACTCTCACAACATTATGGCTGGTTGGAGACAGTCCGAACCACAAGTACCGGGTCCATGGTTCTGGCCGTATACTGGGGGGACGGGGACGACTCCCATTAACCCCTGACTATACCGGGGATACGCTTATCACAATGCCTTTCTGGTCTGTGCTGAAGCAGGGCATTCTGGCAGCCAAGTGGCTTGACCTTTATTAGTGAGCCTGGTTACCCCCTCTCGGAACCACAGACTTAGAAATCGCCAGCTCATTATATAGTGCATGAAATATATTTATATATATACCCTTATACACCATTTTAATAAAAAATATCACAAAATTCTTCTAAGTCCCTCGGGAAGAGTGAAAGACGCGCACGTTCATTTTCAGAGCTCCTAGACCTTCCTATAAGAAGTTAGCCAAAAAGTAGCTTCGAAAAACGCTTAGGTTAAGTTTCAGAGTTGCTTCTAATGTACCAAAGTTGGACTTAGACATAATTTCACTCTCACAACATTATGGCTGGTTGGAGACAGTCCGAACCACAAGTACCGGGTCCATGGTTCTGGCCGTATACTGGGGGGACGGGGACGACTCCCATTAACCCCTGACTATACCGGGGATACGCTTATCACAATGCCTTTCTGGTCTGTGCTGAAGCAGGGCATTCTGGCAGCCAAGTGGCTTGACCTTTATTAGTGAGCCTGGTTACCCCCTCTCGGAACCACAGACTTAGAAATCGCCAGCTCATATACAGTGCATAAAATATATTTATATATATACCCTTATACACCATTTTAATAAAAAATATCACAAAATTCTTCTAAGTCCCTCGGGAAGAGTGAAAGACGCGCACGTTCATTTTCAGAGCTCCTAGACCTTCCTATAAGAAGTTAGCCAAAAAGTAGCTTCAATAAACGCTTAGGTTAAGTTTCAGAGTTGGTTCTAATGTACCAAAGCTGGACTTAGACATAATTTCACTCTCACAACATTATGGCTGGTTGGAGACAGTCCGAACCACAAGTACCGGGTCCGTGGTTCTGGCCGTATACTGGGGGGACGGGGACGACTCCCATTAACCCCTGACTATACCGGGGATACGCTTATCACAATGCCTTTCTGGTCTGTGCTGAAGCAGGGCATTCTGGCAGCCAAGTGGCTTGACCTTTATTAGTGAGCCTGGTTACCCCCTCTCGGAACCACAGACTTAGAAATCGCCAGCTCATATACAGTGCATAAAATATATTTATATATATACCCTTATACACCATTTTAATAAAAAATATCACAAAATTCTTCTAAGTCCCTCGGGAAGAGTGAAAGACGCGCACGTTCATTTTCAGAGCTCCTAGACCTTCCTATAAGAAGTTAGCCAAAAAGTAGCTTCGAAAAACGCTTAGGTTAAGTTTCAGAGTTGCTTCTAATGTACCAAAGCTGGACTTAGACATAATTTCACTCTCACAACATTATGGCTGGTTGGAGACAGTCCGAACCACAAGTACCGGGTCCATGGTTCTGGCCGTATACTGGGGGGACGGGGACGACTCCCATTAACCCCTGACTATACCGGGGATACGCTTATCACAATGCCTTTCTGGTCTGTGCTGAAGCAGGGCATTCTGGCAGCCAAGTGGCTTGACCTTTATTAGTGAGCCTGGTTACCCCCTCTCGGAACCACAGACTTAGAAATCGCCAGCTCATATACAGTGCATAACATATATTTATATATATACCCTTATACACCATTTTAATAAAAAATATCACAAAATTCTTCTAAGTCCCTCGGGAAGAGTGAAAGACGCGCACGTTCATTTTCAGAGCTCCTAGACCTTCCTATAAGAAGTTAGCCAAAAAGTAGCTTCGAAAAACGCTTAGGTTAAGTTTCAGAGTTGCTTCTAATGTACCAAAGCTGGACTTAGACATAATTTCACTCTCACAACATTATGGCTGGTTGGAGACAGTCCGAACCACAAGTACCGGGTCCATGGTTCTGGCCGTATACTGGGGGGACGGGGACGACTCCCATTAACCCCTGACTATACCGGGGATACGCTTATCACAATGCCTTTCTGGTCTGTGCTGAAGCAGGGCATTCTGGCAGCCAAGTGGCTTGACCTTTATTAGTGAGCCTGGTTACCCCCTCTCGGAACCACAGACTTAGAAATCGCCAGCTCATATACAGTGCATAAAATATATTTATATATATACCCTTATACACCATTTTAATAAAAAATATCACAAAATTCTTCTAAGTCCCTCGGGAAGAGTGAAAGACGCGCACGTTCATTTTCAGAGCTCCTAGACCTTCCTATAAGAAGTTAGCCAAAAAGTAGCTTCGAAAAACGCTTAGGTTAAGTTTCAGAGTTGCTTCTAATGTACCAAAGCTGGACATAGACATAATTTCACTCTCACAACATTATGGCTGGTTGGAGACAGTCCGAACCACAAGTACCGGGTCCATGGTTCTGGCCGTATACTGGGGGGACGGGGACGACTCCCATTAACCCCTGACTATACCGGGGATACGCTTATCACAATGCCTTTCTGGTCTGTGCTGAAGCAGGGCATTCTGGCAGCCAAGTGGCTTGACCTTTATTAGTGAGCCTGGTTACCCCCTCTCGGAACCACAGACTTAGAAATCGCCAGCTCATATACAGTGCATAAAATATATTTATATATATACCCTTATACACCATTTTAATAAAAAATATCACAAAATTCTTCTAAGTCCCTCGGGAAGAGTGAAAGACGCGCACGTTCATTTTCAGAGCTCCTAGACCTTCCTATAAGAAGTTAGCCAAAAAGTAGCTTCAATAAACGCTTAGGTTAAGTTTCAGAGTTGGTTCTTGTGTACCAAAGCTGGACTTAGACATAATTTCACTCTCACAACATTATGGCTGGTTGGAGACAGTCCGAACCACAAGTACCGGGTCCGTGGTTCTGGCCGTATACTGGGGGGACGGGGACGACTCCCATTAACCCCTTTACAGGAACAAATCCTCCCTAAGTCTCCTGGTCAGAAAGCGTATTGCACAGCAGATGCTAATGCCAATTATTGACTATGGAGACATAGTATATGGCTCGGCTCCTCAAACCCACCTTAGCAAACTTGACACCCTCTACAATTCAATTTGTCGTTTTGTTCTCCAATGCAACTACAACACACATCACTGCGAAATGCTCAAAGAACTAGATTGGTCATCACTAGAGTCTAGGCGCAAAGTTCACCTTTCCTGTCTCACCCTCAAATACTTTCTGGGCATGCTACCCAGCTACCTGAACAAGCTCCTCACCCCTACCACATGCAGTACCTATCACCTGAGATCAGACTCCAAAAGACTATTCATGGTCCCAAGACTCAACAAAGTATCCGGACGTTCCTCCTTCTCCTTCCGTGCACCCCAAAACTGGAACAACCTACCAGAGACTCTCATATCCACCACCAGCTTAAGTTCTTTCAAATCTAAGGCTGTCTCACACTTTAATCTGGTCTGTAACTGTTTCATAAGCTCATAATATATATTTTCTTTAACTGTGCATGCAATGTCTTGTATATAAATGTATACCTTGTTCATTTATGTAACTGTATTTGTAACCATGTATTATTTGTTTTACTCTGCCCAGGACATACTTGAAAACGAGAGGTAACTCTCAATGTATTACTTCCTGGTAAAATATTTTATAAATAAATAAATAAATAAACCCCTGACTATACCGGGGATACGCTTATCACAATGCCTTTCTGGTCTGTGCTGAAGCAGGGCATTCTGGCAGCCAAGTGGCTTGACCTTTATTAGTGAGCCTGGTTACCCCCTCTCGGAACCACAGACTTAGAAATCGCCAGCTCATATACAGTGCATAAAATATATTTATATATATATACCCTTATACACCATTTTAATAAAAAATATCACAAAATTCTTCTAAGTCCCTCGGGAAGAGTGAAAGACGCGCACGTTCATTTTTAGAGCTCCTAGGCCTTCCTATAAGAAGTTAGCCAAAAAGTAGCTTCGAAAAACGCTTAGGTTAAGTTTCAGAGTTGGTTCTAATGTACCAAAGCTGGACTTAGACATAATTTCACTCTCACAACATTATGGCTGGTTGGAGACAGTCCGAACCACAAGTACCGGGTCCATGGTTCTGGCCGTATACTGGGGGGACGGGGACGACTCCCATTAACCCCTGACTATACCGGGGATACGCTTATCACAATGCCTTTCTGGTCTGTGCTGAAGCAGGGCATTCTGGCAGCCAAGTGGCTTGACCTTTATTAGTGAGCCTGGTTACCCCCTCTCGGAACCACAGACTTAGAAATCGCCAGCTCATATACAGTGCATAAAATATATTTATATATATACCCTTATACACCATTTTAATAAAAAATATCACAAAATTCTTCTAAGTCCCTCGGGAAGAGTGAAAGACGCGCACGTTCATTTTCAGAGCTCCTAGACCTTCCTATAAGAAGTTAGCCAAAAAGTAGCTTCGAAAAACGCTTAGGTTAAGTTTCAGAGTTGCTTCTAATGTACCAAAGCTGGACTTAGACATAATTTCACTCTCACAACATTATGGCTGGTTGGAGACAGTCCGAACCACAAGTACCGGGTCCATGGTTCTGGCCGTATACTGGGGGGACGGGGACGACTCCCATTAACCCCTGACTATACCGCTGATACGCTTATCACAATGCCTTTCTGGTCTGTGCTGAAGCAGGGCATTCTGGCAGCCAAGTGGCTTGACCTTTATTAGTGAGCCTGGTTACCCCCTCTCGGAACCACAGACTTAGAAATCGCCAGCTCATATACAGTGCATAACATATATTTATATATATACCCTTATACACCATTTTAATAAAAAATATCACAAAATTCTTCTAAGTCCCTCGGGAAGAGTGAAAGACGCGCACGTTCATTTTCAGAGCTCCTAGACCTTCCTATAAGATGTTAGCCAAAAAGTAGCTTCGAAAAACGCTTAGGTTAAGTTTCAGAGTTGCTTCTAATGTACCAAAGCTGGACTTAGACATAATTTCACTCTCACAACATTATGGCTGGTTGGAGACAGTCCGAACCACAAGTACCGGGTCCATGGTTCTGGCCGTATACTGGGGGGACGGGGACGACTCCCATTAACCCCTGACTATACCGGGGATACGCTTATCACAATGCCTTTCTGGTCTGTGCTGAAGCAGGGCATTCTGGCAGCCAAGTGGCTTGACCTTTATTAGTGAGCCTGGTTACCCCCTCTCGGAACCACAGACTTAGAAATCGCCAGCTCATATACAGTGCATAAAATATATTTATATATATACCCTTATACACCATTTTAATAAAAAATATCACAAAATTCTTCTAAGTCCCTCGGGAAGAGTGAAAGACGCGCACGTTCATTTTCAGAGCTCCTAGACCTTCCTATAAGAAGTTAGCCAAAAAGTAGCTTCGAAAAACGCTTAGGTTAAGTTTCAGAGTTGCTTCTAATGTACCAAAGCTGGACTTAGACATAATTTCACTCTCACAACATTATGGCTGGTTGGAGACAGTCCGAACCACAAGTACCGGGTCCATGGTTCTGGCCGTATACTGGGGGGACGGGGACGACTCCCATTAACCCCTGACTATACCGCTGATACGCTTATCAC
Organism: Ascaphus truei; assembly: GCF_040206685.1. Lineage (NCBI taxonomy): Eukaryota > Metazoa > Chordata > Amphibia > Anura > Ascaphidae > Ascaphus > Ascaphus truei. Next base: position 123,422 of record NW_027454196.1, on the reverse strand, counting down.
AATGCCTTTCTGGTCTGTGCTGAAGCAGGGCATTCTGGCAGCCAAGTGGCTTGACCTTTATTAGTGAGCCTGGTTACCCCCTCTCGGAACCACAGACTTAGAAATCGCCAGCTCATATACAGTGCATAACATATATTTATATATATACCCTTATACACCATTTTAATAAAAAATATCACAAAATTCTTCTAAGTCCCTCGGGAAGAGTGAAAGACGCGCACGTTCATTTTCAGAGCTCCTAGACCTTCCTATAAGAAGTTAGCCAAAAAGTAGCTTCGAAAAACGCTTAGGTTAAGTTTCAGAGTTGCTTCTAATGTACCAAAGCTGGACTTAGACATAATTTCACTCTCACAACATTATGGCTGGTTGGAGACAGTCCGAACCACAAGTACCGGGTCCATGGTTCTGGCCGTATACTGGGGGGACGGGGACGACTCCCATTAACCCCTGACTATACCGGGGATACGCTTATCACAATGCCTTTCTGGTCTGTGCTGAAGCAGGGCATTCTGGCAGCCAAGTGGCTTGACCTTTATTAGTGAGCCTGGTTACCCCCTCTCGGAACCACAGACTTAGAAATCGCCAGCTCATATACAGTGCATAAAATATATTTATATATATACCCTTATACACCATTTTAATAAAAAATATCACAAAATTCTTCTAAGTCCCTCGGGAAGAGTGAAAGACGCGCACGTTCATTTTCAGAGCTCCTAGACCTTCCTATAAGAAGTTAGCCAAAAAGTAGCTTCGAAAAACGCTTAGGTTAAGTTTCAGAGTTGCTTCTAATGTACCAAAGCTGGACTTAGACATAATTTCACTCTCACAACATTATGGCTGGTTGGAGACAGTCCGAACCACAAGTACCGGGTCCATGGTTCTGGCCGTATACTGGGGGGACGGGGACGACTCCCATTAACCCCTGACTATACCGCTGATACGCTTATCACAATGCCTTTCTGGTCTGTGCTGAAGCAGGGCATTCTGGCAGCCAAGTGGCTTGACCTTTATTAGTGAGCCTGGTTACCCCCTCTCGGAACCACAGACTTAGAAATCGCCAGCTCATATACAGTGCATAACATATATTTATATATATACCCTTATACACCATTTTAATAAAAAATATCACAAAATTCTTCTAAGTCCCTCGGGAAGAGTGAAAGACGCGCACGTTCATTTTCAGAGCTCCTAGACCTTCCTATAAGAAGTTAGCCAAAAAGTAGCTTCGAAAAACGCTTAGGTTAAGTTTCAGAGTTGCTTCTAATGTACCAAAGCTGGACTTAGACATAATTTCACTCTCACAACATTATGGCTGGTTGGAGACAGTCCGAACCACAAGTACCGGGTCCATGGTTCTGGCCGTATACTGGGGGGACGGGGACGACTCCCATTAACCCCTGACTATACCGGGGATACGCTTATCACAATGCCTTTCTGGTCTGTGCTGAAGCAGGGCATTCTGGCAGCCAAGTGGCTTGACCTTTATTAGTGAGCCTGGTTACCCCCTCTCGGAACCACAGACTTAGAAATCGCCAGCTCATATACAGTGCATAAAATATATTTATATATATATACCCTTATACACCATTTTAATAAAAAATATCACAAAATTCTTCTAAGTCCCTCGGGAAGAGTGAAAGACGCGCACGTTCATTTTTAGAGCTCCTAGGCCTTCCTATAAGAAGTTAGCCAAAAAGTAGCTTCGAAAAACGCTTAGGTTAAGTTTCAGAGTTGCTTCTAATGGACCAAAGCTGGACTTAGACATAATTTCACTCTCACAACATTATGGCTGGTTGGAGACAGTCCGAACCACAAGTACCGGGTCCATGGTTCTGGCCGTATACTGGGGGGACGGGGACGACTCCCATTAACCCCTGACTATACCGGGGATACGCTTATCACAATGCCTTTCTGGTCTGTGCTGAAGCAGGGCATTCTGGCAGCCAAGTGGCTTGACCTTTATTAGTGAGCCTGGTTACCCCCTCTCGGAACCACAGACTTAGAAATCGCCAGCTCATATACAGTGCATAAAATATATTTATATATATATACCCTTATACACCATTTTAATAAAAAATATCACAAAATTCTTCTAAGTCCCTCGGGAAGAGTGAAAGACGCGCACGTTCATTTTCAGATCTCCTAGACCTTCCTATAAGAAGTTAGCCAAAAGGTAGCTTCGAAAAACGCTTAGGTTAAGTTTCAGAGTTGCTTCTAATGTACCAAAGCTGGACTTAGGGCCTCATGCAGTAAGCGTCGATTATGTGAAATCGGCAATCTTACCGATTAGTCATGTTATTGGCGATTTTTCCTCTCCGTTTGCAGTAAGTGCCGAATACATTCAAAATCAACCCGAAAACAAATCCGCCCACTCTCACGATGATTATCCGATCACACACAGGTGTATCGGCGTGCGTGGCGGGGTGCTGATAGGTTGCCCAATCACAAATCTTGCTGAATCAGGCGAAACAAGCATGTATTGGATTGCGCGCCATATTTAAAGGCAACGTGTACTGCTAATCATTCTCTGTGTTGTTGGGAGTGAGAGAGAGAGAGACGCACAGAGCTGGCTGATTGAACATTTGCATATTGACTGAGAGACTTGTTGTGTATTGGGTGAGCTTTGTCCATTGTTGTTTTGTTTATATCTTTGTCTTGTTTTATATGTGGAAGTGTTTCGTGTGATTGGCTGTACATTTATTGTCTGTTTTTTGTGAGTGCTGGAAGTATGCCCGCAAAGCGTGGGAAGAGTGATGCTGGTGGGAGTGGGAGTGCTACTCGTGCGAGTACACGTCGGAGTGAACGTACTGTTCAGGGGAGTGATGTTGCTGGGAGTGCGAGTGGTGTTGCTGGGAGTGGGAGTGCTGGTGCTGCGAGTGGTGTTGCTGGGAGTGTGAGTGCTGTTGCTGGGAGTGGGAGAGCTGTTGCTGGGAGTGTGAGTGCTGTTGCTGGGAGTGGGAGTGCTGGTGCTGGGAGTGGGAGTGCTGGTGCTGGGAGTGGGAGTGCTGGTGCTGGGAGTGCTGGTGCTAGGAGTGGGAGTGCTGGTGCTAGGAGTGGGAGTGCTGGTGCTGGGAGTGGGAGTGCTGGTGCTAGGAGTGGGAGTGCTGGTGCTAGGAGTGGGAGTGCTGGTGCTGTGAGTGCTGCTGGTGGCGCAGTTGCTGATGGGGTGGATGGTGGTGGCGTGCTTGCTGGTGGGCAGCTTTTGGAGGCTCTTCCATTGGAAGAAGGAGAGTCCAGTCAGCACCAGCCAAGCTCTGACCCTAAACCTGCTCGGAAGAAACGTGTGGAGAAGCCACGTAATCCTCGCTTCAATGACCAGGAAAATACAGCTCTTGTCACTGGCATTCTGGAGCACTATGACAGTATATATGGACATTTACTAGGTAAGTGTACCTTTACATTTATTATTCAAATACATGTGATCCTAGGTCATCTGAGTTTTGTTCATATGCAAATATGGGTTCAGAATATCTTTCTATGTTAATTAGTCTGGAAACACAGCTTTTTATCATGCGTTACAAGGACAACTAAACACAGGCGGTCAATTTGCCATAACTGCATACAATATGAATGCAACCTTGCTTACATGTATAGGTTTAGTAGTGAATGCTCATGTGCTTCACATATTACACCTAAAACAGCATGTTTGCTATCTCTTGGAACAGCTAGCAGTGTAGGAAACTGGTGCTTCTATTATTATTAATTTACCTCATATATTTTATATGTTTTTCAAGGGCGGACAAGTTCAGCAAGCAGAAAAGAAATGTGGGACACAATAGTCATTGGTGTCAATGCGTGTGGGAATCATGTGAGGGACAAGCGGAATTGTCACAAGAGATTTGATGATATTAGGTCCAAATTGAAAAAGAAAATACAACACCAACGCGTGCATGCTACTGGCACTGGAGGTGGGCCGACACCACAACGTCTCATATTAAGTCCATTGGAGGAGCTGCTTCGGGCAAAATTACTTCCCGTCGTCGTGGAAGGCTTACCTGGTGACCGGGATATTGGAATTTATCCCTCACAATTTCCACCAGGTGAGAAATATTACTGTACTAGGCGTGTCGTTGCTTACAGTTATTTTGCATATTTACACTGCTTTTTATACTGTCTTCACAATATAAGCATACCTGCATCTATATATGTATGTCTGATTCTGTATATATATATATTTCAAAATAGACATATATGTTGTAGTCCTACTAAAAGCAGTAACTAATATAGCACGTGCCATTGCGTGCTCATTTACATGTGAATTCCCAAAATGCATTGCTGCAGTGGAAGCAATTGATGGTGGGCGAAGATGGGGAACAACAGGGTAGTACACATGTGTAACACATGTTAATGAGAAATTATTACTAGCTACAGGTACAGAACATAAATATGTATAATATTATTGTGTATTTTATTTATTTTACTCCGACAAACATGACATTACTGCCTATTTTAAGCATGCATCAAATATATTGCATGCAACGGCCTACAAACATCACTTGCACTAACACATCTATAGTTGTTAATGAAAAGGTCCATTTTTGCTTTAAGTCATATACAGACAGCATAATGAGGCACACGTATCATATGTTATGTCATTGTTTTCATAACTTAAAAACTGCACACGACTATTTAGCTCATCTACCATTGTGTTAAAGCAGCTGCAATTAATATCTCATCACAGCATACACTTCAACAGAGGGGGTGGGGTTCAGCACACACACTAATTACAGACTCATTTTAGGGTCAACATAGTTCACACCATTTTCACCTGTTTCAAGTAATTGAAAGGTGTGGCTGATTAGGCTTTTTGGGGAAGGGAATACCGTTCTTACAACCTGACTAGCACAACTGAAGTTAATCACACTCATTTGAAAGCTTAACTTTAGCTACTAAATGCCCCAACAACTCATTACTTATCAAAGCGTACGTCACACATTATTTCACTCATATCTATAGTTGAACTACTATCAACGACACATTATCACACACTGCATGTGTTGTCTTGTTGAGTCACAGCCACATTCAGGTGTGCCACATCTTATATTAATGTACCACACATATCCTCTACCAAAAACAACACTTTTTGCAATATGACCACCTTCATGATAACCATTGTGAATGGTCATCTCATGATAGTTATGTACATTATGATACTGATATCACTACACAACATATGATTTTTATGTACAAATTTAATCTATTTATCCTCACGCATTACTGCAGAAACATAGTATGTTTTATGTTAGGGAACTCAAAAGTTCTAAGTACACAGGCATGTACATTGTTATTACAACTATTTATGTTCACTTTCACACACACATTTTGGGTTAAGGAAATGATGCTGTTTGGTACTCATAAATACAGAACATACAATAACTGTTTGTTCAATATTTACACATGTAAATGTAAAACTTATGTTATTGTTATATATAGTTGCCCCTGAAGGACATGTGTCACCTGAGACGGAACAAGTGTCTTCACCTGGGTCAGCCAGCTCAACACACCTAGAAGGTGAGTGTATCAGTTGGTGGCCATATAATATGTGCTCTTCTATATGTTATGTTGTCATGTTCATTATTTGTTTTGCACATGTTCTTTAAATAGGATTACTTAGTGTCAGTGAAAATGAAGTGTAAGGCAACATGTATTGTGTTAGTGATGTTAACTATCATGTAGGAGTTGTGAGTTTACAGCAAGTTTTCATTCACTCATATTTCATACTGAGTCCAAACATTATTCTTAAGTCAAGGTAGTTTTTAATGTGAGGTTATAAAACGTATGGAAACATGTTAGTTGTTACTTATGACACAGTAGAATTACATAGTAACACAGCAAAGATTAACATGCCATTTAATAATGTGTACATTTATTTGTAGAACATGATGAAGAGGATTATGATGATGATGATGATGATGATGATGATGATGATGATGCCGCCGCCGCCATAGACACACAAATACAAGCAAGTGACCATGAAGAGGTTCCAATTGAAACTGTTTTACCGCCAAATCGTCCAGCAAATACCACATACGATGCAATTGTAGCTTCTGAGGGAAAAATTGTGGAAGCAGAAAATCGTCGCCATTCTGACCTGATGACAGTGCTGGAAAGGATGATTGCACTGCAGGACGAAACAGTTTCACAATTGGCACATCTCCACAGAGTCTTCATTGAAGTGCCTAAACAGTTGCAAAAAATCAACACCTCATTCGAAGCATTAGTTGTTCAGCAAACACAAGCTAATTACTTGAGAATGACTAATGTACCACAATTCAACATCAACACGTCACAGGCAGGATCCTTACATGCTGGGCAGTTTTCACCACATTCATCTGATCTTCATTCACCAGGCCCGAATGTTACCGGTCAAGTAGCAGACATTGCTGTGCAGGTTCCTGACGACATCCTACCGCTGCCATCTGTACAAAATCAGCAGCTGACACCTACAAAGGAGGCGACAAAAACAAAACAAGACACACATGAAACAGACCAACCATCACTTGTGCAGTGTCTACCAACTTGCTCACATGTGTCAGTGGGCACAAGCCCTGTCGGTGAGTCACTGGCCACAAGCCCTGTAGGTGAATCACTGCCCAAAAGCCCTGTAAGTGAATCACTGCCCAAAAGCCCTGTAGGTGAATCACTGCCCAAAAGCCCTGTAGGTGAATCACTGCCCAAAAGCCCTGTAGGTGAATCACTGCCCAAAAGCCCTGTAAGTGAATCACTGCCCAAAAGCCCTGTAGGTGAATCACTGCCCAAAAGCCCTGTAGGTGAATCACTGCCCAAAAGCCCTGTAGGTGAGTCACTGCCCAAAAGCCCTGTAGGTGAGTCACTGGCCACAAGCCCTGCCCGTGAAGTGCCAGAGGCCACTCAAAGTGGCTCTGTTGTGGCTAAAGTTGGTGGCAAACGAAAAAGGAAAATTCAAGAGACAACAAGCAGGCCTGTTACTCGCTCTCAAAAGGAACAAAAAAAATAAATTTTATAATTCACTAAATATGTCTTTGGCCTTGTTTTGTTGACTTCAGATTATCTAATTAATATTGTATGTATGCTGAAGACTGTGTTGTTTCCAAACTTTCAAATATGTTCTTGTACACGTGAAGTTTTGGAAATGTAAACACTCCTAATTAATGAATAGTGTTATAAATATTTATGTTTTAATCGTCTGTTCAGTAATGGTCCACCAGGAGCCAGTTGCTAAGTTTAGAGAAGCTGCCATTGACTTTGCAGCAAAACATTGCATTTGGGTGTGTTAATTGATGTAATCATTGCATGTGCATATTATTCACATGCAATTATAAAAGCACCTATTTAACTGCAAACATCTTTCTTGTACGTGTACAGCAGGATTTTGTGTTAAATATTACTTACCTTTGCTGGCCATTGTAATGTTGTCCTTTAATCATTTATGTGTTCTTGTTTCAAGAACATCTCTGAATTTATACTAATATATATGTAGTATGTATGCATATATGCACACACACACACTGTGTGTGTGTGTGTGTGTGTGTGTGTGTGTGTGTATGTATATATAGTACTATCTAAACTGGTATAGATGTATTTACAAAAAACATACACTTCATGCTTCCTTGTGAAAACACAGTATTTAAATAATACAGGCCTAATGTTTGAGAACTATACTAAGTGTGAGCCTCTAACATTGTGCGCAAACAAATGTTTATTACTTAATTCACTCATGTTTATCACCATTTAAATAGGTTTCATACAAGGCCTACTTACTGCCATCAATATGTTGTGTGTACTCCTGCAATATAAAAAATAAATTTTTATATATATATATATATATATATATATATATATATATATATATATATATATATATATACATACACACACATACACATACACATACACACAATATACATATAGTACAATATACACTTTATATATATATATTTATGAGAGAGATATATTTATATATATATATATAGAGACACACGTATTTAAACTCATGCAGACAGGGAGTTAACCAGACTTTCAAATCCATTTCTGTGTGTATGTGGGAAAAAAACCTTTCATTTTGCAGGTGTGTGTATTTACTGATATGGCTGTCTAAGCACTATTTTCACACAGTGCTCTTTGTTATTTTTCAAGAAAACTCTATGTTACTGAATTAAAAGTGTAGGAATGTTTTCAGAAACGAGATAAAAAAAGGATACATGTTTGTCCCACATGCGGCTATCACAAACCACAAATTTTCAAGCAATTAAAACTACAAATCCAATTGGCGTTTGAAATAAGGAGTTACAGTTTATAGTTTTCTTGACCTTGAAAAGGAAACACAGCAATTTGTTAGCCATTGAGCAGTTTCATTTTGATGAGCAAAGAACAGATACCTGCACACATCTTTTTCGCTAATTTGCAATGGCTGAAGAATTCGTGAAAAATATGAATCCGAATTTAGGCTATAAATACATGGTGTCAGAAGCTATTTTGAGAACAAGCGGACACCAAGCGAGCACACGCCAAATCTATGATTTGATTCGAGCAAAATATCCTTATTACCAAGACCGTCGGCATGCGCGCAATTTTAATTCATCAATAAGATTCACTTTATCAACTAATGACTTTTTTGAACGTGTGCAGGATAAGCTAGAAGACAACTATGGTTTCTGGAAGATTGCAAAAGAAAAACATTTCACCGTGAAAGAGGGCACATATATTGTGGTTAAAGGCATATTTATTCCTAATGCCAATAGCAATGGATCCGCTACTACTGTTCCATGTGAATCGATACCTGCTGCAATATCTGCACCCTCAATTCCTGAAACCCACATTGTACAACAACAAAACTACTATGATTATGTACCAAGCCTTTCAGCTGAAAATGCATTGGAATGGGTACCCGAAGAAATGAACCTACCTCCCGACCAATTGTTTGAAGAAAGCAGTGGCGATTCCTATGAGCGCTTCATGGAGGAGATGTGTGTCATACTGGATTCAGCGGGTGGGTCAAGCGTGGATGAAAAAGCCTTGCATTTCTGGAGCGACCAGTTGCAGCCAGACGAAGAGTTTATTCTAGAAGAATGGTAAATATAACAACCGTTATGAGTTGACTCTGCGTTTAAATGTTTTTTTTTTTTTGTAACCACCATTTTCCCTTTCAATGCGTGGATACAGCGTAACATTGCAGACTGCATAACATGTAGCGATCACAAAGAAATTGTTTCCAAATACAATATAGTAGAACCTGAAAGAGTAGTACACATTGCTGACAGAATAAATATACGTACTTTCCTATCCCTTTAAACATATTAGCAACATTTTACCATAACTCTAACACATACCTGTTTTGTTATCATGCTACATCTACAACATTTAAAAGCGGGTCCACCACGTATGACGTGGGACCCTTGTCATGGCCCAAGGCGTCCTTAAAAAGGATTACGGATGTAAGTCCCGCCCCCAAGCGACGTGCGCGCCTCAAAGCCTATTGGCTGTCATGTTTTGTTATAGTAACGGTAACTGCAGTGTGTCATGTGTGCGGCTCAGTGTTTGTAGGCGTCAACTGGGCGTTAGCCGAATGTTAATTGAGTGGGAGGAGTGTTAGCGTGCGTTTCACGCTGGTTTAACATGACGTCACACGTATTGCATTTGCGCATTGTGTTATCGGCCGTCCTTTCTGTCCAAACACGTCTGTTTAAAAAGAATACAGATGTACTCGTTTAGAACGAATGTAGTTTCGTATTCATTGTATTTGAAATAAAGATTTTATGTTTAATGGTATTTTCAAGATGTATTGAACGCACAACGTACGCTTTGTTTTACGCATGCGCTAACAGTTAGTGCAGCCAAGCGTGAAATGCGTGCGCACACTAAGATGTGCGCGCACATTTTTCAGTATACAGGCAACGTTCACATCATATACATAGTTATGCCTGCTACAAATTTAAAGAAACATTACATACTGATGTACACTTGTAGTTCTAACATATAAGTGAGTAAAGTGTGTATGTACACAATCATATAGAGCTGTGTAACGCGTTGTCACGGATACATATATAGTAAGGTGCCATATTTGACCATCATGTGTTTGCTGTATTTCAGAGATGTCGGGGAAGATACAATCGGATCAATGTATGATTTCAGAAGAGTCTACCTTTATATGAGATGATTGTGAGGAGGAGCCACCGACTACTATACTACATATGGAACTAATTTTATATTGCTTGCAGCGCTTATTAACAAACAATTAAAAATGTGATACCCTTATGCCTATATTGCATAAGCACTTAATTAACATAATGATGTTGCAAAATAGTGCCTCATGAATTTTTATTGAGTGTTCTTTAATGACTACTATCATTTTATGGCATGGTGTGTTTTATATATAACAACCATTCCCACTCTGCTAACACATTTGTGTATTCTATTGTGTAATGGAACGTATGACTGTCGAAACTATGTAACAATAATAATAATTATAATATGAGCATGTTCATGTATAGCGCTGCTAGTTGTACGCAGCGCTTTACAGACACATTTTTCAGGCTGAGGTCCCTGGCCCGTGGAACTTACAATTTATTTTTTGCCGCCTGAGGCACAGGGAGATAAAGTGACTTGCCCAAGGTCACAAGGAGCCGACACCGGGAATTGAACCAGACTCCCCTGCTTCAAACTCTCAGTGCCAGTGTGTGTCTTTACTCACTGAGCCACTCCTTCTCCCAATGTAAAGGACACTTACAACCAACTAGCCATTTATTGTTAAAAAATCTCTTGTTACATGGGTATGTTGATAAAATGGTTTGGGACTGTAGCAAATAATGTTATTGGCCAGATGTTGTGGTCCCCTACAATGCATGATGTTCTGAATATGACATCAACATCATGTAATGAAGTACGTTTCTGTGTATATTTCATTAACCTAACTAACTATAGTTTACTGTGTTTATTAAACGTTCTAAAAATACATAGTATAGTCAATATGATGATATAAGCTACCATAATAAAGCTGGTGTTATCATTTGTCGGTGTTATACATGGATCCTACACAAATTGATACAGACACAAACAGTTGTCTTAAAAAGTGTGTCTATGCTACTGTGCACGTGATTGACGTTACAATTGTGAGAATACTTGATCATTATCATCATGATAATGATGAAGTGACGTGATTTATATTGCAAAAATATTACCAACATTGTCATATTGGTAAATTAGAAATGCTAAATGACAGTAACATTTGCAACAAAATTGTGTTTTCTGTTAACAGTTTTACACTTGGTACATGTAGGACACATCCACACACGTGTGACTTATACATACACATGTCACAAATGTAAATTAATGTTGACTATTAATTCCTAGAATTAAAAAACACCTACATTGCTAAATATAAGATGTAGTACGCATTGTTGTGATTACAGGCATTCATGCATGGAGTGTTATGATCAGTCAATTTCATCCGTGATGAATGAGCTCCCGTAAGTAAACAAATAAGTACAGTTATCCCCTTGTCTCCAAACACCTCTATATTACATTAATGGAATTTATAAGGAAACATACATAAAATGTGATGAAATGGGAGTAATCATTTTCTAATACAATGCACATGAAAGCTCAAGAGTAGCTAAATGCATATACATGATACAGAAAGTACATATATGTTACATTTGTGTTTAAACCAATATGTTGGGTTTTTACTTCAAATAATTATAGGAAGATTGATGTACTGTAGGCACATCTTATGAGAGATGTCAGCAAATATACATACCATGATCAGTCATACTGGAGATATACCTATAATGCAAAGGAACAATATATAAATTGCAAACATTGACATGCCATCTTCAGTACCGTAAACAACACAGCAAAGTGTGTATTTGGTGTTAAATGTGCAACACCATGTATATTTCATGACATTCAAAATGTAAATCAGCCTGGTGTACACATCATATGGATGTACATGTTACACTGCACCAATAACATTGTATGTAAGCATACTAGAAGCATGAATGAGTATGGGCATAATATGTGTATTGTCTTAGCATAAGGAACAACACAATGCTAAAATATTAGTGCTTTGTTACCCCAGTTGTATTCACATACACACAACTAAAGTCAAATTGAAGAGGGATTATATAACCTGTGCAACAATAACATACCGGTGCCACATCCCTTTGTGCACACAGCAGAGAGAAGAAAGGTGTGCAACCCATATTCATCTGTGTCCTACCAGAAGGGTATATAAAAAAACATTATTGTTAAGATAACATAATGTAACTATAAAAGTATAACTTGGAACATATATGTTTTTACTTACAAGAAAAAAATGAATTGATGAGATTCTGGCGTGTCTGGCCACCACTGGCTGTTTGTTCATTTTCAGCAGCTACATGGGTGGGATGCTCGTCTACCAAAGGCTCAGCTAGGTCTGACTGTACATTGTGCCTCAGTGCAACATTGTGCAAAATGCAACAGGCAAGGATAATATCAGACACTTTTTGAGGCTTGTATAGAAGAGCCCCACCAGTTCTGTCCAGACACCTAAATCTGGTCTTGAGTAGGCCAAATGTCCTCTCTATAACAGATCTTGTAGATATATGGGCTGCATTGTACCTGTCCTCTGCTTCAGTTTGAGGGTTTAGCACCGGAGTCAAGAGCCACGGCCTAATTCCGTATCCTGAGTCACCTATAATGAATGGAGCACACATAAGCTGACATTAGTGATCAAATTGTACAATGCCAACATTCCTAAATAAAAATGTGTTTTGTGTTAGAACATGTAAATGTGTACTCACCCAGCAGCCAACCATGTTCAAAATGTCCCTCTTCGAACGCATGGAAGACTGAAGAGTTCCTCAGGATAGAGGAATCGTGACTGGAACCAGGGAATTTGGGTACCACATGCATTATCCTCATCGTGGCATCACATACCACCTGTACATTGAGTGAATGGTAGTGCTTACGATTGCGGTACACATGCTCACTCTGACTAGGTGCAATCAAAGCAACATGTGTGCAATCAATTGCACCCAGCACACATGGTATCCCTGCTATATTATAAAAGCCAGTCCTGACTTCCAGCCACTCTGTCGCCTCTGTAGGAAAATGAATATAATTCCTAGCGTGTCTATTGAGTGCATAGAGAAACTGGGTCAAGGCCCACGAGAATGTAGATTGCGAGACCCCGCCCACTATGCCCACAGTTGTCTGGTATGACGCGGAAGCAAGATAATGTAATGAGCACAGCATTTTAACAAGCCCAGGGACTGCACGACCTCTGGCTGTGAAAAAATCTAAATCTCCCCTTATCTCCTGATAAAGAGATAAGATTGCTGCTGAACTCAAACGATAGCGACTTACAATCTCCTCCTCACTCATCCCATCTAACAGGGTTCTCTCCCTGTACAGACGCGTACGAGGCACAACTTGTCTCCTCTGTCTTCTCCTCTGATCTCCTGTCCCTCTACCTGTCCCTCGGCCTGTCCCTCTCCCTGTCCCTGTCGTATCCGCGTGACTGTCCCTGTCACTGTCCCTCGGTGTGTCCCTCCCTTGCCCTATATGATTCTCTTGATCATCAAGCATGTCATAGAAAAGAATGTTCCTCCGTCTCCTAAACAATCTCAACATTTTGAAATGAGTAGCTGTGAATGAGCAGGTAATGGGCGTCCTTTAAATAGGTATGTGATGATGTCAGGTGACATAGTAAAATGCAAGGTGTTACATTAACATAATAAAGTAATTCTGTGGCAAGCTGTGTGCAGTTGTTGTTATAAGTATTTGTTGTGTGTATTCTGCAGGGAATGATGATATTTGCCAATGATGTGACGTGAAGCTTTGTACAAAGATTGGTTGAAAATAAATAGTGTAATGTGCAATGCATGTAACACTTGTGAACGCAACAGTCAGTCATGTAATTAGAGAAAAAAGGCTGAGATTGACGTGGGAAAAGTTTTGTATAACATGTGTAATTAGGCATGTTATTGTGACATGTTGACAACAATGAATAGTCGTGTGCATATGCATGCATTTCTGTAATGAGGATAGTTGCTATAGAATGAGTTTACAAGGTGTCCCAATGCTGAATTACTGTACATGTGTGTATAAGTTAGGTTGAAGTGCTTGTAATGCTACGGTTACAATGTAAACATGCAATGTGATTGAGCGTCCAATAAGTGACGTCATGAAAATAGGGAGGACCAAACGTAGATGTAAACATGAGAATTTAGATGTACATGAACGTTTAAAGATGCGTGACACATTACAAGCATTGTGTAATGTAAAGGAACATGAATATACTGTGTATGTGTGACATGTGTGACATGTGTAACATCATGTAAATAATTGTCGCTCAGTTCATAAAAATGTGTGATATGATGTGAGGTTCTCCTTTAAGAGTTGAGTATAGTATTTTCCCTTGGCACATCATCACATGATGAGTAATGTGACACGCAAATGCTGACAACATGTAAAAGTAGAATGTTATGCAAATAATACACGTCAGCTGTGACACAATGCAGGGAATGCCCCCACACTGTAATGCAAATGACGTTTGTATTGTGAGCAATGAAACGTAAACAGTACTATACTGTTATACGTCCCCGCTCCATTGACTCCATTGATGTACAGAAGATTTTTTTTTTCTAAGTGCCGTTCCGGCAGCCTTAGCGATCGTTCTCCCCTCCAAACTGCCAACTTTAGTTGGCGGGAGAAATTGGCCATAACATCTCAATTTCGTAGTGCCGATCAGCCCCGATAAGCTGTTTTTTTTTGTTGAATCCAGCCGATTTAAAAAAGTGGCGATCAGTGGCGAAAACAGGCTTATCGGCAGCCGACTGGCCATAACAAAATAATCGGCTCCGAAACATGGCGATATCAAGCACTTATCGGCGCTTACTGAATCTCAAACCCAATTTTGGCTATAAAATGGCGATAATTCCCTTATCAACGCTTACTGCATGAGGCCCTTAGACATAATTTCACTCTCACAACATTATGGCTGGTTGGAGACAGTCCAAACCACAAGTACCGGGTCCATGGTTCTGGCCGTATACTGGGGGGACGGGGACGACTCCCATTAACCCCTAACTATACCGGGGATACGCTTATCACAATGCCTTTCTGGTCTGTGCTGAAGCAGGGCATTCTGGCAGCCAAGTGGCTTGACCTTTATTAGTGAGCCTGGTTACCCCCTCTCGGAAACACAGACTTAGAAATCGCCAGCTCATATACAGTGCATAAAATATATATATATATACCCTTATACACCATTTTAATAAAAAATATCACAAAATTCTTCTAAGTCCCTCGGGAAGAGTGAAAGACGCGCACGTTCATTTTCAGAGCTCCTAGACCTTCCTATAAGAAGTTAGCCAAAAAGTAGCCTCGAAAAACGCTTAGGTTAAGTTTCAGAGTTGCTTCTATTGTACCAAAGCTGGACTTAGACATAATTTCACTCTCACAACATTATGGCTGGTTGGAGACAGTCCGAACCACAAGTACCGGGTCCATGGTTCTGGCCGTATACTGGGGGGACGGGGACGACTCCCATTAACCCCTGACTATACCGGGGATACGCTTATCACAATGCCTTTCTGGTCTGTGCTGAAGCAGGGCATTCTGGCAGCCAAGTGGCTTGACCTTTATTAGTGAGCCTGGTTACCCCCTCTCGGAACCACAGGCTTAGAAATCGCCATCTCATATACAGTGCATAAAATATATTTATATATATACCCTTATACACCATTTTAATAAAAAATATCACAAAATTCTTCTAAGTCCCTCGGGAAGAGTGAAAGACGCGCACGTTCATTTTCAGAGCTCCTAGACCTTCCTATAAGAAGTTAGCCAAAAAGTAGCTTCGAAAAACGCTTAGGTTAAGTTTCAGAGTTGCTTCTAATGGACCAAAGCTGGACTTAGACATAATTTCACTCTCACAACATTATGGCTGGTTGGAGACAGTCCGAACCACAAGTACCGGGTCCATGGTTCTGGCCGTATACTGGGGGGACGGGGACGACTCCCATTAACCCCTGACTATACCGGGGATACGCTTATCACAATGCCTTTCTGGTCTGTGCTGAAGCAGGGCATTCTGGCAGCCAAGTGGCTTGACCTTTATTAGTGAGCCTGGTTACCCCCTCTCGGAACCACAGACTTAGAAATCGCCAGCTCATATACAGTGCATAAAATATATTTATATATATACCCTTATACACCATTTTAATAAAAAATATCACAAAATTCTTCTAAGTCCCTCGGGAAGAGTGAAAGACGCGCACGTTCATTTTCAGAGCTCCTAGACCTTCCTATAAGAAGTTAGCCAAAAAGTAGCTTCGAAAAACGCTTAGGTTAAGTTTCAGAGTTGCTTCTAATGTACCAAAGCTGGACTTAGACATAATTTCACTCTCACAACATTATGGCTGGTTGGAGACAGTCCGAACCACAAGTACCGGGTCCATGGTTCTGGCCGTATACTGGGGGGACGGGGACGACTCCCATTAACCCCTGACTATACCGCTGATACGCTTATCACAATGCCTTTCTGGTCTGTGCTGAAGCAGGGCATTCTGGCAGCCAAGTGGCTTGACCTTTATTAGTGAGCCTGGTTACCCCCTCTCGGAACCACAGACTTAGAAATCGCCAGCTCATATACAGTGCATAACATATATTTATATATATACCCTTATACACCATTTTAATAAAAAATATCACAAAATTCTTCTAAGTCCCTCGGGAAGAGTGAAAGACGCGCACGTTCATTTTCAGAGCTCCTAGACCTTCCTATAAGAAGTTAGCCAAAAAGTAGCTTCGAAAAACGCTTAGGTTAAGTTTCAGAGTTGCTTCTAATGTACCAAAGCTGGACTTAGACATAATTTCACTCTCACAACATTATGGCTGGTTGGAGACAGTCCGAACCACAAGTACCGGGTCCATGGTTCTGGCCGTATACTGGGGGGACGGGGACGACTCCCATTAACCCCTGACTATACCGGGGATACGCTTATCACAATGCCTTTCTGGTCTGTGCTGAAGCAGGGCATTCTGGCAGCCAAGTGGCTTGACCTTTATTAGTGAGCCTGGTTACCCCCTCTCGGAACCACAGACTTAGAAATCGCCAGCTCATATACAGTGCATAAAATATATTTATATATATATACCCTTATACACCATTTTAATAAAAAATATCACAAAATTCTTCTAAGTCCCTCGGGAAGAGTGAAAGACGCGCACGTTCATTTTTAGAGCTCCTAGGCCTTCCTATAAGAAGTTAGCCAAAAAGTAGCTTCGAAAAACGCTTAGGTTAAGTTTCAGAGTTGCTTCTAATGGACCAAAGCTGGACTTAGACATAATTTCACTCTCACAACATTATGGCTGGTTGGAGACAGTCCGAACCACAAGTACCGGGTCCATGGTTCTGGCCGTATACTGGGGGGACGGGGACGACTCCCATTAACCCCTGACTATACCGGGGATACGCTTATCACAATGCCTTTCTGGTCTGTGCTGAAGCAGGGCATTCTGGCAGCCAAGTGGCTTGACCTTTATTAGTGAGCCTGGTTACCCCCTCTCGGAACCACAGACTTAGAAATCGCCAGCTCATATACAGTGCATAAAATATATTTATATATATACCCTTATACACCATTTTAATAAAAAATATCACAAAATTCTTCTAAGTCCCTCGGGAAGAGTGAAAGACGCGCACGTTCATTTTCAGAGCTCCTAGACCTTCCTATAAGAAGTTAGCCAAAAAGTAGCTTCGAAAAACGCTTAGGTTAAGTTTCAGAGTTGCTTCTAATGTACCAAAGCTGGACTTAGACATAATTTCACTCTCACAACATTATGGCTGGTTGGAGACAGTCCGAACCACAAGTACCGGGTCCATGGTTCTGGCCGTATACTGGGGGGACGGGGACGACTCCCATTAACCCCTGACTATACCGGGGATACGCTTATCACAATGCCTTTCTGGTCTGTGCTGAAGCAGGGCATTCTGGCAGCCAAGTGGCTTGACCTTTATTAGTGAGCCTGGTTACCCCCTCTCGGAACCACAGACTTAGAAATCGCCAGCTCATATACAGTGCATAAAATATATTTATATATATATACCCTTATACACCATTTTAATAAAAAATATCACAAAATTCTTCTAAGTCCCTCGGGAAGAGTGAAAGACGCGCACGTTCATTTTTAGAGCTCCTAGGCCTTCCTATAAGAAGTTAGCCAAAAAGTAGCTTCGAAAAACGCTTAGGTTAAGTTTCAGAGTTGCTTCTAATGGACCAAAGCTGGACTTAGACATAATTTCACTCTCACAACATTATGGCTGGTTGGAGACAGTCCGAACCACAAGTACCGGGTCCATGGTTCTGGCCGTATACTGGGGGGACGGGGACGACTCCCATTAACCCCTGACTATACCGGGGATACGCTTATCACAATGCCTTTCTGGTCTGTGCTGAAGCAGGGCATTCTGGCAGCCAAGTGGCTTGACCTTTATTAGTGAGCCTGGTTACCCCCTCTCGGAACCACAGACTTAGAAATCGCCAGCTCATATACAGTGCATAAAATATATTTATATATATATACCCTTATACACCATTTTAATAAAAAATATCACAAAATTCTTCTAAGTCCCTCGGGAAGAGTGAAAGACGCGCACGTTCATTTTCAGATCTCCTAGACCTTCCTATAAGAAGTTAGCCAAAAGGTAGCTTCGAAAAACGCTTAGGTTAAGTTTCAGAGTTGCTTCTAATGTACCAAAGCTGGACTTAGGGCCTCATGCAGTAAGCGTCGATTATGTGAAATCGGCAATCTTACCGATTAGTCATGTTATTGGCGATTTTTCCTCTCCGTTTGCAGTAAGTGCCGAATACATTCAAAATCAACCCGAAAACAAATCCGCCCACTCTCACGATGATTATCCGATCACACACAGGTGTATCGGCGTGCGTGGCGGGGTGCTGATAGGTTGCCCAATCACAAATCTTGCTGAATCAGGCGAAACAAGCATGTATTGGATTGCGCGCCATATTTAAAGGCAACGTGTACTGCTAATCATTCTCTGTGTTGTTGGGAGTGAGAGAGAGAGAGACGCACAGAGCTGGCTGATTGAACATTTGCATATTGACTGAGAGACTTGTTGTGTATTGGGTGAGCTTTGTCCATTGTTGTTTTGTTTATATCTTTGTCTTGTTTTATATGTGGAAGTGTTTCGTGTGATTGGCTGTGCATTTATTGTCTGTTTTTTGTGAGTGCTGGAAGTATGCCCGCAAAGCGTGGGAAGAGTGATGCTGGTGGGAGTGGGAGTGCTACTCGTGCGAGTACACGTCGGAGTGAACGTACTGTTCAGGGGAGTGATGTTGCTGGGAGTGCGAGTGGTGTTGCTGGGAGTGGGAGTGCTGGTGCTGCGAGTGGTGTTGCTGGGAGTGTGAGTGCTGTTGCTGGGAGTGGGAGAGCTGTTGCTGGGAGTGTGAGTGCTGTTGCTGGGAGTGGGAGTGCTGGTGCTGGGAGTGGGAGTGCTGGTGCTGGGAGTGGGAGTGCTGGTGCTGGGAGTGCTGGTGCTAGGAGTGGGAGTGCTGGTGCTAGGAGTGGGAGTGCTGGTGCTGGGAGTGGGAGTGCTGGTGCTAGGAGTGGGAGTGCTGGTGCTAGGAGTGGGAGTGCTGGTGCTGTGAGTGCTGCTGGTGGCGCAGTTGCTGATGGGGTGGATGGTGGTGGCGTGCTTGCTGGTGGGCAGCTTTTGGAGGCTCTTCCATTGGAAGAAGGAGAGTCCAGTCAGCACCAGCCAAGCTCTGACCCTAAACCTGCTCGGAAGAAACGTGTGGAGAAGCCACGTAATCCTCGCTTCAATGACCAGGAAAATACAGCTCTTGTCACTGGCATTCTGGAGCACTATGACAGTATATATGGACATTTACTAGGTAAGTGTACCTTTACATTTATTATTCAAATACATGTGATCCTAGGTCATCTGAGTTTTGTTCATATGCAAATATGGGTTCAGAATATCTTTCTATGTTAATTAGTCTGGAAACACAGCTTTTTATCATGCGTTACAAGGACAACTAAACACAGGCGGTCAATTTGCCATAACTGCATACAATATGAATGCAACCTTGCTTACATGTATAGGTTTAGTAGTGAATGCTCATGTGCTTCACATATTACACCTAAAACAGCATGTTTGCTATCTCTTGGAACAGCTAGCAGTGTAGGAAACTGGTGCTTCTATTATTATTAATTTACCTCATATATTTTATATGTTTTTCAAGGGCGGACAAGTTCAGCAAGCAGAAAAGAAATGTGGGACACAATAGTCATTGGTGTCAATGCGTGTGGGAATCATGTGAGGGACAAGCGGAATTGTCACAAGAGATTTGATGATATTAGGTCCAAATTGAAAAAGAAAATACAACACCAACGCGTGCATGCTACTGGCACTGGAGGTGGGCCGACACCACAACGTCTCATATTAAGTCCATTGGAGGAGCTGCTTCGGGCAAAATTACTTCCCGTCGTCGTGGAAGGCTTACCTGGTGACCGGGATATTGGAATTTATCCCTCACAATTTCCACCAGGTGAGAAATATTACTGTACTAGGCGTGTCGTTGCTTACAGTTATTTTGCATATTTACACTGCTTTTTATACTGTCTTCACAATATAAGCATACCTGCATCTATATATGTATGTCTGATTCTGTATATATATATATTTCAAAATAGACATATATGTTGTAGTCCTACTAAAAGCAGTAACTAATATAGCACGTGCCATTGCGTGCTCATTTACATGTGAATTCCCAAAATGCATTGCTGCAGTGGAAGCAATTGATGGTGGGCGAAGATGGGGAACAACAGGGTAGTACACATGTGTAACACATGTTAATGAGAAATTATTACTAGCTACAGGTACAGAACATAAATATGTATAATATTATTGTGTATTTTATTTATTTTACTCCGACAAACATGACATTACTGCCTATTTTAAGCATGCATCAAATATATTGCATGCAACGGCCTACAAACATCACTTGCACTAACACATCTATAGTTGTTAATGAAAAGGTCCATTTTTGCTTTAAGTCATATACAGACAGCATAATGAGGCACACGTATCATATGTTATGTCATTGTTTTCATAACTTAAAAACTGCACACGACTATTTAGCTCATCTACCATTGTGTTAAAGCAGCTGCAATTAATATCTCATCACAGCATACACTTCAACAGAGGGGGTGGGGTTCAGCACACACACTAATTACAGACTCATTTTAGGGTCAACATAGTTCACACCATTTTCACCTGTTTCAAGTAATTGAAAGGTGTGGCTGATTAGGCTTTTTGGGGAAGGGAATACCGTTCTTACAACCTGACTAGCACAACTGAAGTTAATCACACTCATTTGAAAGCTTAACTTTAGCTACTAAATGCCCCAACAACTCATTACTTATCAAAGCGTACGTCACACATTAGTTCACTCATATCTATAGTTGAACTACTATCAACGACACATTATCACACACTGCATGTGTTGTCTTGTTGAGTCACAGCCACATTCAGGTGTGCCACATCTTATATTAATGTACCACACATATCCTCTACCAAAAACAACACTTTTTGCAATATGACCACCTTCATGATAACCATTGTGAATGGTCATCTCATGATAGTTATGTACATTATGATACTGATATCACTACACAACATATGATTTTTATGTACAAATTTAATCTATTTATCCTCACGCATTACTGCAGAAACATAGTATGTTTTATGTTAGGGAACTCAAAAGTTCTAAGTACACAGGCATGTACATTGTTATTACAACTATTTATGTTCACTTTCACACACACATTTTGGGTTAAGGAAATGATGCTGTTTGGTACTCATAAATACAGAACATACAATAACTATTTGTTCAATATTTACACATGTAAATGTAAAACTTATGTTATTGTTATATATAGTTGCCCCTGAAGGACATGTGTCACCTGAGACGGAACAAGTGTCTTCACCTGGGTCAGCCAGCTCAACACACCTAGAAGGTGAGTGTATCAGTTGGTGGCCATATAATATGTGCTCTTCTATATGTTATGTTGTCATGTTCATTATTTGTTTTGCACATGTTCTTTAAATAGGATTACTTAGTGTCAGTGAAAATGAAGTGTAAGGCAACATGTATTGTGTTAGTGATGTTAACTATCATGTAGGAGTTGTGAGTTTACAGCAAGTTTTCATTCACTCATATTTCATACTGAGTCCAAACATTATTCTTAAGTCAAGGTAGTTTTTAATGTGAGGTTATAAAACGTATGGAAACATGTTAGTTGTTACTTATGACACAGTAGAATTACATAGTAACACAGCAAAGATTAACATGCCATTTAATAATGTGTACATTTATTTGTAGAACATGATGAAGAGGATTATGATGATGATGATGATGATGATGATGATGATGATGATGATGCCGCCGCCGCCATAGACACACAAATACAAGCAAGTGACCATGAAGAGGTTCCAATTGAAACTGTTTTACCGCCAAATCGTCCAGCAAATACCACATACGATGCAATTGTAGCTTCTGAGGGAAAAATTGTGGAAGCAGAAAATCGTCGCCATTCTGACCTGATGACAGTGCTGGAAAGGATGATTGCACTGCAGGACGAAACAGTTTCACAATTGGCACATCTCCACAGAGTCTTCATTGAAGTGCCTAAACAGTTGCAAAAAATCAACACCTCATTCGAAGCATTAGTTGTTCAGCAAACACAAGCTAATTACTTGAGAATGACTAATGTACCACAATTCAACATCAACACGTCACAGGCAGGATCCTTACATGCTGGGCAGTTTTCACCACATTCATCTGATCTTCATTCACCAGGCCCGAATGTTACCGGTCAAGTAGCAGACATTGCTGTGCAGGTTCCTGACGACATCCTACCGCTGCCATCTGTACAAAATCAGCAGCTGACACCTACAAAGGAGGCGACAAAAACAAAACAAGACACACATGAAACAGACCAACCATCACTTGTGCAGTGTCTACCAACTTGCTCACATGTGTCAGTGGGCACAAGCCCTGTCGGTGAGTCACTGGCCACAAGCCCTGTAGGTGAATCACTGCCCAAAAGCCCTGTAAGTGAATCACTGCCCAAAAGCCCTGTAGGTGAATCACTGCCCAAAAGCCCTGTAGGTGAATCACTGCCCAAAAGCCCTGTAGGTGAATCACTGCCCAAAAGCCCTGTAAGTGAATCACTGCCCAAAAGCCCTGTAGGTGAATCACTGCCCAAAAGCCCTGTAGGTGAATCACTGCCCAAAAGCCCTGTAGGTGAGTCACTGCCCAAAAGCCCTGTAGGTGAGTCACTGGCCACAAGCCCTGCCCGTGAAGTGCCAGAGGCCACTCAAAGTGGCTCTGTTGTGGCTAAAGTTGGTGGCAAACGAAAAAGGAAAATTCAAGAGACAACAAGCAGGCCTGTTACTCGCTCTCAAAAGGAACAAAAAAAATAAATTTTATAATTCACTAAATATGTCTTTGGCCTTGTTTTGTTGACTTCAGATTATCTAATTAATATTGTATGTATGCTGAAGACTGTGTTGTTTCCAAACTTTCAAATATGTTCTTGTACACGTGAAGTTTTGGAAATGTAAACACTCCTAATTAATGAATAGTGTTATAAATATTTATGTTTTAATCGTCTGTTCAGTAATGGTCCACCAGGAGCCAGTTGCTAAGTTTAGAGAAGCTGCCATTGACTTTGCAGCAAAACATTGCATTTGGGTGTGTTAATTGATGTAATCATTGCATGTGCATATTATTCACATGCAATTATAAAAGCACCTATTTAACTGCAAACATCTTTCTTGTACGTGTACAGCAGGATTTTGTGTTAAATATTACTTACCTTTGCTGGCCATTGTAATATTGTCCTTTAATCATTTATGTGTTCTTGTTTCAAGAACATCTCTGAATTTATACTAATATATATGTAGTATGTATGCATATATGCACACACACACACTGTGTGTGTGTGTGTGTGTGTGTGTGTGTGTGTGTGTGTATGTATATATAGTACTATCTAAACTGGTATAGATGTATTTACAAAAAACATACACTTCATGCTTCCTTGTGAAAACACAGTATTTAAATAATACAGGCCTAATGTTTGAGAACTATACTAAGTGTGAGCCTCTAACATTGTGCGCAAACAAATGTTTATTACTTAATTCACTCATGTTTATCACCATTTAAATAGGTTTCATACAAGGCCTACTTACTGCCATCAATATGTTGTGTGTACTCCTGCAATATAAAAAATAAATTTTTATATATATATATATATATATATATATATATATATATATATATATATATATATATATATATATATATATACATACACACACATACACATACACATACACACAATATACATATAGTACAATATACACTTTATATATATATATTTATGAGAGAGATATATTTATATATATATATATAGAGACACACGTATTTAAACTCATGCAGACAGGGAGTTAACCAGACTTTCAAATCCATTTCTGTGTGTATGTGGGAAAAAAACCTTTCATTTTGCAGGTGTGTGTATTTACTGATATGGCTGTCTAAGCACTATTTTCACACAGTGCTCTTTGTTATTTTTCAAGAAAACTCTATGTTACTGAATTAAAAGTGTAGGAATGTTTTCAGAAACGAGATAAAAAAAGGATACATGTTTGTCCCACATGCGGCTATCACAAACCACAAATTTTCAAGCAATTAAAACTACAAATCCAATTGGCGTTTGAAATAAGGAGTTACAGTTTATAGTTTTCTTGACCTTGAAAAGGAAACACAGCAATTTGTTAGCCATTGAGCAGTTTCATTTTGATGAGCAAAGAACAGATACCTGCACACATCTTTTTCGCTAATTTGCAATGGCTGAAGAATTCGTGAAAAATATGAATCCGAATTTAGGCTATAAATACATGGTGTCAGAAGCTATTTTGAGAACAAGCGGACACCAAGCGAGCACACGCCAAATCTATGATTTGATTCGAGCAAAATATCCTTATTACCAAGACCGTCGGCATGCGCGCAATTTTAATTCATCAATAAGATTCACTTTATCAACTAATGACTTTTTTGAACGTGTGCAGGATAAGCTAGAAGACAACTATGGTTTCTGGAAGATTGCAAAAGAAAAACATTTCACCGTGAAAGAGGGCACATATATTGTGGTTAAAGGCATATTTATTCCTAATGCCAATAGCAATGGATCCGCTACTACTGTTCCGTGTGAATCGATACCTGCTGCAATATCTGCACCCTCAATTCCTGAAACCCACATTGTACAACAACAAAACTACTATGATTATGTACCAAGCCTTTCAGCTGAAAATGCATTGGAATGGGTACCCGAAGAAATGAACCTACCTCCCGACCAATTGTTTGAAGAAAGCAGTGGCGATTCCTATGAGCGCTTCATGGAGGAGATGTGTGTCATACTGGATTCAGCGGGTGGGTCAAGCGTGGATGAAAAAGCCTTGCATTTCTGGAGCGACCAGTTGCAGCCAGACGAAGAGTTTATTCTAGAAGAATGGTAAATATAACAACCGTTATGAGTTGACTCTGCGTTTAAATGTTTTTTTTTTTTTGTAACCACCATTTTCCCTTTCAATGCGTGGATACAGCGTAACATTGCAGACTGCATAACATGTAGCGATCACAAAGAAATTGTTTCCAAATACAATATAGTAGAACCTGAAAGAGTAGTACACATTGCTGACAGAATAAATATACGTACTTTCCTATCCCTTTAAACATATTAGCAACATTTTACCATAACTCTAACACATACCTGTTTTGTTATCATGCTACATCTACAACATTTAAAAGCGGGTCCACCACGTATGACGTGGGACCCTTGTCATGGCCCAAGGCGTCCTTAAAAAGGATTACGGATGTAAGTCCCGCCCCCAAGCGACGTGAAGTCCCGCCCCCAAGCGACGTGCGCGCCTCAAAGCCTATTGGCTGTCATGTTTTGTTATAGTAACGGTAACTGCAGTGTGTCATGTGTGCGGCTCAGTGTTTGTAGGCGTCAACTGGGCGTTAGCCGAATGTTAATTGAGTGGGAGGAGTGTTAGCGTGCGTTTCACGCTGGTTTAACATGACGTCACACGTATTGCATTTGCGCATTGTGTTATCGGCCGTCCTTTCTGTCCAAACACGTCTGTTTAAAAAGAATACAGATGTACTCGTTTAGAACGAATGTAGTTTCGTATTCATTGTATTTGAAATAAAGATTTTATGTTTAATGGTATTTTCAAGATGTATTGAACGCACAACGTACGCTTTGTTTTACGCATGCGCTAACAGTTAGTGCAGCCAAGCGTGAAATGCGTGCGCACACTAAGATGTGCGCGCACATTTTTCAGTATACAGGCAACGTTCACATCATATACATAGTTATGCCTGCTACAAATTTAAAGAAACATTACATACTGATGTACACTTGTAGTTCTAACATATAAGTGAGTAAAGTGTGTATGTACACAATCATATAGAGCTGTGTAACGCGTTGTCACGGATACATATATAGTAAGGTGCCATATTTGACCATCATGTGTTTGCTGTATTTCAGAGATGTCGGGGAAGATACAATCGGATCAATGTATGATTTCAGAAGAGTCTACCTTTATATGAGATGATTGTGAGGAGGAGCCACCGACTACTATACTACATATGGAACTAATTTTATATTGCTTGCAGCGCTTATTAACAAACAATTAAAAATGTGATACCCTTATGCCTATATTGCATAAGCACTTAATTAACATAATGATGTTGCAAAATAGTGCCTCATGAATTTTTATTGAGTGTTCTTTAATGACTACTATCATTTTATGGCATGGTGTGTTTTATATATAACAACCATTCCCACTCTGCTAACACATTTGTGTATTCTATTGTGTAATGGAACGTATGACTGTCGAAACTATGTAACAATAATAATAATTATAATATGAGCATGTTCATGTATAGCGCTGCTAGTTGTACGCAGCGCTTTACAGACACATTTTTCAGGCTGAGGTCCCTGGCCCGTGGAACTTACAATTTATTTTTTGCCGCCTGAGGCACAGGGAGATAAAGTGACTTGCCCAAGGTCACAAGGAGCCGACACCGGGAATTGAACCAGACTCCCCTGCTTCAAACTCTCAGTGCCAGTGTGTGTCTTTACTCACTGAGCCACTCCTTCTCCCAATGTAAAGGACACTTACAACCAACTAGCCATTTATTGTTAAAAAATCTCTTGTTACATGGGTATGTTGATAAAATGGTTTGGGACTGTAGCAAATAATGTTATTGGCCAGATGTTGTGGTCCCCTACAATGCATGATGTTCTGAATATGACATCAACATCATGTAATGAAGTACGTTTCTGTGTATATTTCATTAACCTAACTAACTATAGTTTACTGTGTTTATTAAACGTTCTAAAAATACATAGTATAGTCAATATGATGATATAAGCTACCATAATAAAGCTGGTGTTATCATTTGTCGGTGTTATACATGGATCCTACACAAATTGATACAGACACAAACAGTTGTCTTAAAAAGTGTGTCTATGCTACTGTGCACGTGATTGACGTTACAATTGTGAGAATACTTGATCATTATCATCATGATAATGATGAAGTGACGTGATTTATATTGCAAAAATATTACCAACATTGTCATATTGGTAAATTAGAAATGCTAAATGACAGTAACATTTGCAACAAAATTGTGTTTTCTGTTAACAGTTTTACACTTGGTACATGTAGGACACATCCACACACGTGTGACTTATACATACACATGTCACAAATGTAAATTAATGTTGACTATTAATTCCTAGAATTAAAAAACACCTACATTGCTAAATATAAGATGTAGTACGCATTGTTGTGATTACAGGCATTCATGCATGGAGTGTTATGATCAGTCAATTTCATCCGTGATGAATGAGCTCCCGTAAGTAAACAAATAAGTACAGTTATCCCCTTGTCTCCAAACACCTCTATATTACATTAATGGAATTTATAAGGAAACATACATAAAATGTGATGAAATGGGAGTAATCATTTTCTAATACAATGCACATGAAAGCTCAAGAGTAGCTAAATGCATATACATGATACAGAAAGTACATATATGTTACATTTGTGTTTAAACCAATATGTTGGGTTTTTACTTCAAATAATTATAGGAAGATTGATGTACTGTAGGCACATCTTATGAGAGATGTCAGCAAATATACATACCATGATCAGTCATACTGGAGATATACCTATAATGCAAAGGAACAATATATAAATTGCAAACATTGACATGCCATCTTCAGTACCGTAAACAACACAGCAAAGTGTGTATTTGGTGTTAAATGTGCAACACCATGTATATTTCATGACATTCAAAATGTAAATCAGCCTGGTGTACACATCATATGGATGTACATGTTACACTGCACCAATAACATTGTATGTAAGCATACTAGAAGCATGAATGAGTATGGGCATAATATGTGTATTGTCTTAGCATAAGGAACAACACAATGCTAAAATATTAGTGCTTTGTTACCCCAGTTGTATTCACATACACACAACTAAAGTAAAATTGAAGAGGGATTATATAACCTGTGCAACAATAACATACCGGTGCCACATCCCTTTGTGCACACAGCAGAGAGAAGAAAGGTGTGCAACCCATATTCATCTGTGTCCTACCAGAAGGGTATATAAAAAAACATTATTGTTAAGATAACATAATGTAACTATAAAAGTATAACTTGGAACATATATGTTTTTACTTACAAGAAAAAAATGAATTGATGAGATTCTGGCGTGTCTGGCCACCACTGGCTGTTTGTTCATTTTCAGCAGCTACATGGGTGGGATGCTCGTCTACCAAAGGCTCAGCTAGGTCTGACTGTACATTGTGCCTCAGTGCAACATTGTGCAAAATGCAACAGGCAAGGATAATATCAGACACTTTTTGAGGCTTGTATAGAAGAGCCCCACCAGTTCTGTCCAGACACCTAAATCTGGTCTTGAGTAGGCCAAATGTCCTCTCTATAACAGATCTTGTAGATATATGGGCTGCATTGTACCTGTCCTCTGCTTCAGTTTGAGGGTTTAGCACCGGAGTCAAGAGCCACGGCCTAATTCCGTATCCTGAGTCACCTATAATGAATGGAGCACACATAAGCTGACATTAGTGATCAAATTGTACAATGCCAACATTCCTAAATAAAAATGTGTTTTGTGTTAGAACATGTAAATGTGTACTCACCCAGCAGCCAACCATGTTCAAAATGTCCCTCTTCGAACGCATGGAAGACTGAAGAGTTCCTCAGGATAGAGGAATCGTGACTGGAACCAGGGAATTTGGGTACCACATGCATTATCCTCATCGTGGCATCACATACCACCTGTACATTGAGTGAATGGTAGTGCTTACGATTGCGGTACACATGCTCACTCTGACTAGGTGCAATCAAAGCAACATGTGTGCAATCAATTGCACCCAGCACACATGGTATCCCTGCTATATTATAAAAGCCAGTCCTGACTTCCAGCCACTCTGTCGCCTCTGTAGGAAAATGAATATAATTCCTAGCGTGTCTATTGAGTGCATAGAGAAACTGGGTCAAGGCCCACGAGAATGTAGATTGCGAGACCCCGCCCACTATGCCCACAGTTGTCTGGTATGACGCGGAAGCAAGATAATGTAATGAGCACAGCATTTTAACAAGCCCAGGGACTGCACGACCTCTGGCTGTGAAAAAATCTAAATCTCCCCTTATCTCCTGATAAAGAGATAAGATTGCTGCTGAACTCAAACGATAGCGACTTACAATCTCCTCCTCACTCATCCCATCTAACAGGGTTCTCTCCCTGTACAGACGCGTACGAGGCACAACTTGTCTCCTCTGTCTTCTCCTCTGATCTCCTGTCCCTCTACCTGTCCCTCGGCCTGTCCCTCTCCCTGTCCCTGTCGTATCCGCGTGACTGTCCCTGTCACTGTCCCTCGGTGTGTCCCTCCCTTGCCCTATATGATTCTCTTGATCATCAAGCATGTCATAGAAAAGAATGTTCCTCCGTCTCCTAAACAATCTCAACATTTTGAAATGAGTAGCTGTGAATGAGCAGGTAATGGGCGTCCTTTAAATAGGTATGTGATGATGTCAGGTGACATAGTAAAATGCAAGGTGTTACATTAACATAATAAAGTAATTCTGTGGCAAGCTGTGTGCAGTTGTTGTTATAAGTATTTGTTGTGTGTATTCTGCAGGGAATGATGATATTTGCCAATGATGTGACGTGAAGCTTTGTACAAAGATTGGTTGAAAATAAATAGTGTAATGTGCAATGCATGTAACACTTGTGAACGCAACAGTCAGTCATGTAATTAGAGAAAAAAGGCTGAGATTGACGTGGGAAAAGTTTTGTATAACATGTGTAATTAGGCATGTTATTGTGACATGTTGACAACAATGAATAGTCGTGTGCATATGCATGCATTTCTGTAATGAGGATAGTTGCTATAGAATGAGTTTACAAGGTGTCCCAATGCTGAATTACTGTACATGTGTGTATAAGTTAGGTTGAAGTGCTTGTAATGCTACGGTTACAATGTAAACATGCAATGTGATTGAGCGTCCAATAAGTGACGTCATGAAAATAGGGAGGACCAAACGTAGATGTAAACATGAGAATTTAGATGTACATGAACGTTTAAAGATGCGTGACACATTACAAGCATTGTGTAATGTAAAGGAACATGAATATACTGTGTATGTGTGACATGTGTGACATGTGTAACATCATGTAAATAATTGTCGCTCAGTTCATAAAAATGTGTGATATGATGTGAGGTTCTCCTTTAAGAGTTGAGTATAGTATTTTCCCTTGGCACATCATCACATGATGAGTAATGTGACACGCAAATGCTGACAACATGTAAAAGTAGAATGTTATGCAAATAATACACGTCAGCTGTGACACAATGCAGGGAATGCCCCCACACTGTAATGCAAATGACGTTTGTATTGTGAGCAATGAAACGTAAACAGTACTATACTGTTATACGTCCCCGCTCCATTGACTCCATTGATGTACAGAAGATTTTTTTTTTCTAAGTGCCGTTCCGGCAGCCTTAGCGATCGTTCTCCCCTCCAAACTGCCAACTTTAGTTGGCGGGAGAAATTGGCCATAACATCTCAATTTCGTAGTGCCGATCAGCCCCGATAAGCTGTTTTTTTTTGTTGAATCCAGCCGATTTAAAAAAGTGGCGATCAGTGGCGAAAACAGGCTTATCGGCAGCCGACTGGCCATAACAAAATAATCGGCTCCGAAACATGGCGATATCAAGCACTTATCGGCGCTTACTGAATCTCAAACCCAATTTTGGCTATAAAATGGCGATAATTCCCTTATCAACGCTTACTGCATGAGGCCCTTAGACATAATTTCACTCTCACAACATTATGGCTGGTTGGAGACAGTCCAAACCACAAGTACCGGGTCCATGGTTCTGGCCGTATACTGGGGGGACGGGGACGACTCCCATTAACCCCTAACTATACCGGGGATACGCTTATCACAATGCCTTTCTGGTCTGTGCTGAAGCAGGGCATTCTGGCAGCCAAGTGGCTTGACCTTTATTAGTGAGCCTGGTTACCCCCTCTCGGAAACACAGACTTAGAAATCGCCAGCTCATATACAGTGCATAAAATATATATATATATACCCTTATACACCATTTTAATAAAAAATATCACAAAATTCTTCTAAGTCCCTCGGGAAGAGTGAAAGACGCGCACGTTCATTTTCAGAGCTCCTAGACCTTCCTATAAGAAGTTAGCCAAAAAGTAGCCTCGAAAAACGCTTAGGTTAAGTTTCAGAGTTGCTTCTATTGTACCAAAGCTGGACTTAGACATAATTTCACTCTCACAACATTATGGCTGGTTGGAGACAGTCCGAACCACAAGTACCGGGTCCATGGTTCTGGCCGTATACTGGGGGGACGGGGACGACTCCCATTAACCCCTGACTATACCGGGGATACGCTTATCACAATGCCTTTCTGGTCTGTGCTGAAGCAGGGCATTCTGGCAGCCAAGTGGCTTGACCTTTATTAGTGAGCCTGGTTACCCCCTCTCGGAACCACAGGCTTAGAAATCGCCATCTCATATACAGTGCATAAAATATATTTATATATATACCCTTATACACCATTTTAATAAAAAATATCACAAAATTCTTCTAAGTCCCTCGGGAAGAGTGAAAGACGCGCACGTTCATTTTCAGAGCTCCTAGACCTTCCTATAAGAAGTTAGCCAAAAAGTAGCTTCGAAAAACGCTTAGGTTAAGTTTCAGAGTTGCTTCTAATGGACCAAAGCTGGACTTAGACATAATTTCACTCTCACAACATTATGGCTGGTTGGAGACAGTCCGAACCACAAGTACCGGGTCCATGGTTCTGGCCGTATACTGGGGGGACGGGGACGACTCCCATTAACCCCTGACTATACCGGGGATACGCTTATCACAATGCCTTTCTGGTCTGTGCTGAAGCAGGGCATTCTGGCAGCCAAGTGGCTTGACCTTTATTAGTGAGCCTGGTTACCCCCTCTCGGAACCACAGGCTTAGAAATCGCCATCTCATATACAGTGCATAAAATATATTTATATATATACCCTTATACACCATTTTAATAAAAAATATCACAAAATTCTTCTAAGTCCCTCGGGAAGAGTGAAAGACGCGCACGTTCATTTTCAGAGCTCCTAGACCTTCCTATAAGAAGTTAGCCAAAAAGTAGCTTCGAAAAACGCTTAGGTTAAGTTTCAGAGTTGCTTCTATTGTACCAAAGCTGGACTTAGACATAATTTCACTCTCACAACATTATGGCTGGTTGGAGACAGTCCGAACCACAAGTACCGGGTCCATGGTTCTGGCCGTATACTGGGGGGACGGGGACGACTCCCATTAACCCCTGACTATACCGGGGATACGCTTATCACAATGCCTTTCTGGTCTGTGCTGAAGCAGGGCATTCTGGCAGCCAAGTGGCTTGACCTTTATTAGTGAGCCTGGTTACCCCCTCTCGGAACCACAGACTTAGAAATCGCCAGCTCATATACAGTGCATAAAATATATATATATATATACCCTTATACACCATTTTAATAAAAAATATCACAAAATTCTTCTAAGTCCCTCGGGAAGAGTGAAAGACGCGCACGTTCATTTTCAGAGCTCCTAGACCTTCCTATAAGAAGTTAGCCAAAAAGTAGCCTCGAAAAACGCTTAGGTTAAGTTTCAGAGTTGCTTCTATTGTACCAAAGCTGGACTTAGACATAATTTCACTCTCACAACATTATGGCTGGTTGGAGACAGTCCGAACCACAAGTACCGGGTCCATGGTTCTGGCCGTATACTGGGGGGACGGGGACGACTCCCATTAACCCCTGACTATACCGTTGATACGCTTATCACAATGCCTTTCTGGTCTGTGCTGAAGGAGGGCATTCTGGCAGCCAAGTGGCTTGACCTTTATTAGTGAGCCTGGTTACCCCCTCTCGGAACCACAGACTTAGAAATCGCCAGCTCATATACAGTGCATAAAATATATTTATATATATACCCTTATACACCATTTTAATAAAAAATATCACAAAATTCTTCTAAGTCCCTCGGGAAGAGTGAAAGACGCGCACGTTCATTTTCAGAGCTCCTAGACCTTCCTATAAGAAGTTAGCCAAAAAGTAGCTTCGAAAAACGCTTAGGTTAAGTTTCAGAGTTGCTTCTATTGTACCAAAGCTGGACTTAGACATAATTTCACTCTCACAACATTATGGCTGGTTGGAAACAGTCCGAACCACAAGTACCGGGTCCATGGTTCTGGCCGTATACTGGGGGGACGGGGACGACTCCCATTAACCCCTGACTATACCGGGGATACGCTTATCACAATGCCTTTCTGGTCTGTGCTGAAGCAGGGCATTCTGGCAGCCAAGTGGCTTGACCTTTATTAGTGAGCCTGGTTACCCCCTCTCGGAACCACAGACTTAGAAATCGCCAGCTCATATACAGTGCATAAAATATATATATATATATACCCTTATACACCATTTTAATAAAAAATATCACAAAATTCTTCTAAGTCCCTCGGGAAGAGTGAAAGACGCGCACGTTCATTTTCAGAGCTCCTAGACCTTCCTATAAGAAGTTAGCCAAAAAGTAGCCTCGAAAAACGCTTAGGTTAAGTTTCAGAGTTGCTTCTATTGTACCAAAGCTGGACTTAGACATAATTTCACTCTCACAACATTATGGCTGGTTGGAGACAGTCCGAACCACAAGTACCGGGTCCATGGTTCTGGCCGTATACTGGGGGGACGGGGACGACTCCCATTAACCCCTGACTATACCGTTGATACGCTTATCACAATGCCTTTCTGGTCTGTGCTGAAGGAGGGCATTCTGGCAGCCAAGTGGCTTGACCTTTATTAGTGAGCCTGGTTACCCCCTCTCGGAACCACAGACTTAGAAATCGCCAGCTCATATACAGTGCATAAAATATATTTATATATATACCCTTATACACCATTTTAATAAAAAATATCACAAAATTCTTCTAAGTCCCTCGGGAAGAGTGAAAGACGCGCACGTTCATTTTCAGAGCTCCTAGACCTTCCTATAAGAAGTTAGCCAAAAAGTAGCTTCGAAAAACGCTTAGGTTAAGTTTCAGAGTTGGTTCTAATGTACCAAAGCTGGACTTAGACATAATTTCACTCTCACAACATTATGGCTGGTTGGAGACAGTCCGAACCACAAGTACCGGGTCCATGGTTCTGGCCGTATACTGGGGGGACGGGGACGACTCCCATTAACCCCTGACTGTACCGGGGATACGCTTATCACAATGCCTTTCTGGTCTGTGCTGAAGCAGGGCATTCTGGCAGCCAAGTGGATTGACCTTTATTAGTGAGCCTGGTTACCCCCTCTCGGAACCACAGACTTAGAAATCGCCAGCTCATATACAGTGCATAAAATATATTTATATATATACCCTTATACACCATTTTAATAAAAAAATATCACAAAATTCTTCTAAGTCCCTCGGGAAGAGTGAAAGACGCGCACGTTCATTTTCAGAGCTCCTAGACCTTCCTATAAGATAGCCAAAAAGTAACTTCGAAAAACGCTTAGGTTAAGTTTCAGAGTTGCTTCTATTGTACCAAAGCTGGACTTAGACATAATTTCACTCTCACAACATTATGGCTGGTTGGAGACAGTCCGAACCACAAGTACCGGGTCCATGGTTCTGGCCGTATACTGAGGGGACGGGGACGACTCCCATTAACCCCTGACTATAAAGGGGATACGCTTATCACAATGCCTTTCTGGTCTGTGCTGAAGGAGGGCATTCTGGCAGCCAAGTGGCTTGACCTTTATTAGTGAGCCTGGTTACCCCCTCTCGGAACCACAGACTTAGAAATCGCCAGCTCATATACAGTGCATAAAATATATTTATATATATACCCTTATACACCATTTTAATAAAAAATATCACAAAATTCTTCTAAGTCCCTCGGGAAGAGTGAAAGACGCGCACGTTCATTTTCAGAGCTCCTAGACCTTCCTATAAGAAGTTAGCCAAAAAGTAGCTTCGATAAACGCTTAGGTTAAGTTTCAGAGTTGCTTCTAATGTACCAAAGCTGGACTTAGACATAATTTCACTCTCACAACATTATGGCTGGTTGGAGACAGTCCGAACCACAAGTACCGGGTCCATGGTTCTGGCCGTATACTGGGGGGACGGGGACGACTCCCATTAACCCTTGACTATACCGGGGATACGCTTATC
Organism: Ascaphus truei; assembly: GCF_040206685.1. Taxonomy (NCBI): domain Eukaryota; kingdom Metazoa; phylum Chordata; class Amphibia; order Anura; family Ascaphidae; genus Ascaphus; species Ascaphus truei. The sequence continues at coordinate 87,536 of NW_027454196.1, read as the reverse complement.
ACAATGCCTTTCTGGTCTGTGCTGAAGCAGGGCATTCTGGCAGCCAAGTGGCTTGACCTTTATTAGTGAGCCTGGTTACCCCCTCTCGGAACCACAGACTTAGAAATCGCCAGCTCATATACAGTGCATAAAATATATATATATATATATACCCTTATACACCATTTTAATAAAAAATATCACAAAATTCTTCTACGTCCCTCGGGAAGAGTGAAAGACGCGCACGTTCATTTTCAGAGCTCCTAGACCTTCCTATAAGAAGTTAGCCAAAAAGTAGCCTCGAAAAACGCTTAGGTTAAGTTTCAGAGTTGCTTCTATTGTACCAAAGCTGGACTTAGACATAATTTCACTCACAACATTATGGCTGGTTGGAGACAGTCCGAACCACAAGTACCGGGTCCATGGTTCTGGCCGTATACTGGGGGGACGGGGACGACTCCCATTAACCCCTGACTGTACCGGGGATACGCTTATCACAATGCCTTTCTGGTCTGTGCTGAAGCAGGGCATTCTGGCAGCCAAGTGGCTTGACCTTTATTAGTGAGCCTGGTTACCCCCTCTCGGAACCACAGACTTAGAAATCGCCAGCTCATATACAGTGCATAAAATATATTTATATATATACCCTTATACACCATTTTAATAAAAAAATATCACAAAATTCTTCTAAGTCCCTCGGGAAGAGTGAAAGACGCGCACGTTCATTTTCAGAGCTCCTAGACCTTCCTATAAGATAGCCAAAAAGTAACTTCGAAAAACGCTTAGGTTAAGTTTCAGAGTTGCTTCTATTGTACCAAAGCTGGACTTAGACATAATTTCACTCTCACAACATTATGGCTGGTTGGAGACAGTCCGAACCACAAGTACCGGGTCCATGGTTCTGGCCGTATACTGAGGGGACGGGGACGACTCCCATTAACCCCTGACTATAAAGGGGATACGCTTATCACAATGCCTTTCTGGTCTGTGCTGAAGGAGGGCATTCTGGCAGCCAAGTGGCTTGACCTTTATTAGTGAGCCTGGTTACCCCCTCTCGGAACCACAGACTTAGAAATCGCCAGCTCATATACAGTGCATAAAATATATTTATATATATACCCTTATACACCATTTTAATAAAAAATATCACAAAATTCTTCTAAGTCCCTCGGGAAGAGTGAAAGACGCGCACGTTCATTTTCAGAGCTCCTAGACCTTCCTATAAGAAGTTAGCCAAAAAGTAGCTTCGATAAACGCTTAGGTTAAGTTTCAGAGTTGCTTCTAATGTACCAAAGCTGGACTTAGACATAATTTCACTCTCACAACATTATGGCTGGTTGGAGACAGTCCGAACCACAAGTACCGGGTCCATGGTTCTGGCCGTATACTGGGGGGACGGGGACGACTCCCATTAACCCTTGACTATACCGGGGATACGCTTATCACAATGCCTTTCTGGTCTGTGCTGAAGCAGGGCATTCTGGCAGCCAAGTGGCTTGACCTTTATTAGTGAGCCTGGTTACCCCCTCTCGGAACCACAGACTTAGAAATCGCCAGCTCATATACAGTGCATAAAATATATATATATATATATACCCTTATACACCATTTTAATAAAAAATATCACAAAATTCTTCTACGTCCCTCGGGAAGAGTGAAAGACGCGCACATTCATTTTCAGAGCTCCTAGACCTTCCTATAAGAAGTTAGCCAAAAAGTAGCCTCGAAAAACGCTTAGGTTAAGTTTCAGAGTTGCTTCTATTGTACCAAAGCTGGACTTAGACATAATTTCACTCACAACATTATGGCTGGTTGGAGACAGTCCAAACCACAAGTACCGGGTCCATGGTTCTGGCCGTATACTGGGGGGACGGGGACGACTCCCATTAACCCCTGACTATACCGGGGATACGCTTATCACTATGCCTTTCTGGTCTGTGCTGAAGGAGGGCATTCTGGCAGCCAAGTGGCTTGACCTTTATTAGTGAGCCTGGTTACCCCCTCTCGGAACCACAGACTTAGAAATCGCCAGCTCATATACAGTGCATAAAATATATATATATATATATATATATATACCCTTATACACCATTTTAATAAAAAATATCACAAAATTCTTCTAAGTCCCTCGGAAAGAGTGAAAGACGCGCACGTTCATTTTCAGAGCTCCTAGACCTTCCTATAAGAAGTTAGCCAAAAAGTAGCCTCGAAAAACGCTTAGGTTAAGTTTCAGAGTTGCTTCTATTGTACCAAAGCTGGACTTAGACATAATTTCACTCTCACAACATTATGGCTGGTTGGAGACAGTCCGAACCACAAGTACCGGGTCCATGGTTCTGGCCGTATACTGGGGGGACGGGGACGACTCCCATTAACCCCTGACTATACCGGGGATACGCTTATCACAATGCCTTTCTGGTCTGTGCTGAAGCAGGGCATTCTGGCAGCCAAGTGGCTTGACCTTTATTAGTGAGCCTGGTTACCCCCTCTCGGAACCACAGACTTAGAAATCGCCAGCTCATATACAGTGCATAAAATATATTTATATATATACCCTTATACACCATTTTAATAAAAAAATATCACAAAATTCTTCTAAGTCCCTCAGGAAGAGTGAAAGACGCGCACGTTCATTTTCAGAGCTCCTAGACCTTCCTACAGTATAAGAAGTTAGCCAAAAAGTAGCTTCGAAAAACGCTTAGGTTAAGTTTCAGAGTTGCTTCTATTGTACCAAAGCTGGACTTAGACATAATTTCACTCTCACAACATTATGGCTGGTTGGAGACAGTCCGAACCACAAGTACCGGGTCCATGGTTCTGGCCGTATACTGGGGGGACGGGGACGACTCCCATTAACCCCTGACTATACCGGGGATACGCTTATCACAATTCCTTTCTGGTCTGTGCTGAAGCAGGGCATTCTGGCAGCCAAGTGGCTTGACCTTTATTAGTGAGCCTGGTTACCCCCTCTCGGAACCACAGACTTAGAAATCGCCAGCTCATATACAGTGCATAATATATATTTATATATATACCCTTATACACCATTTTAATAAAAAATATCACAAAATTCTTCTAAGTCCCTCGGAAAGAGTGAAAGACGCGCACGTTCATTTTCAGAGCTCCTAGACCTTCCTATAAGAAGTTAGCCAAAAAGTAGCTTCGATAAACGCTTAGGTTAAGTTTCAGAGTTGCTTCTAATGTACCAAAGCTGGGCTTAGACATAATTTCACTCTCACAACATTATGGCTGGTTGGAGACAGTCCGAACCACAAGTACCGGGTCCATGGTTCTGGCCGTATACTGGGGGGACGGGGACGACTCCCATTAACCCCTGACTATACCGGGATACGCTTATCACAATGCCTTTCTGGTCTGTGCTGAAGCAGGGCATTCTGGCAGCCAAGTGGCTTGACCTTTATTAGTGAGCCTGGTTATCCCCTCTCGGAACCACAGACTTAGAAATCGCCAGCGCATATACAGTGCATAAAATATATTTATATATATACCCTTATACACCATTTTAATAAAAAATATCACAAAATTCTTCTAAGTCCCTCAGGAAAAGTGAAAGACGCGCACGTTCATTTTCAGAGCTCCTAGACCTTCCTATAAGAAGTTAGCCAAAAAGTATCTTCGAAAAACGCTTAGGTTAAGTTTCAGAGTTGCTTCTAATGTACCAAAGCTGGGCTTAGACATAATTTCACTCTCACAACATTATGGCTGGTTGGAGACAGTCCGAACCACAAGTACCGGGTCCATGGTTCTGGCCGTATACTGGGGGGACGGGGACGACTCCCATTAACCCCTGACTATACCGGGGATACGCTTATCACAATGCCTTTCTGGTCTGTGCTGAAGCAGGGCATTCTGGCAGCCAAGTGGCTTGACCTTTATTAGTGAGCCTGGTTATCCCCTCTCGGAACCACAGACTTAGAAATCGCCAGCGCATATACAGTGCATAAAATATATTTATATATATACCCTTATACACCATTTTAATAAAAAATATCACAAAATTCTTCTAAGTCCCTCAGGAAAAGTGAAAGACGCGCACGTTCATTTTCAGAGCTCCTAGACCTTCCTATAAGAAGTTAGCCAAAAAGTAGCTTCGAAAAACGCTTAGGTTAAGTTTCAGAGTTGCTTCTAATGTACCAAAGCTGGGCTTAGACATAATTTCACTCTCACAACATTATGGCTGGTTGGAGACAGTCCGAACCACAAGTACCGGGTCCATGGTTCTGGCCGTATACTGGGGGGACGGGGACGACTCCCATTAACCCCTGACTATACCGGGGATACGCTTATCACAATGCCTTTCTGGTCTGTGCTGAAGCAGGGCATTCTGGCAGCCAAGTGGCTTGACCTTTATTAGTGAGCCTGGTTACCCCCTCTCGGAACCACAGACTTAGAAATCGCCAGCTCATATACAGTGCATAAAATATATTTATATATATACCCTTATACACCATTTTAATAAAAAAAAACACAAAATTCTTCTAAGTCCCTCAGGAAAAGTGAAAGACGCGCACGTTCATTTTCAGAGCTCCTAGACCTTCCTATAAGAAGTTAGCCAAAAAGTATCTTCGAAAAACGCTTAGGTTAAGTTTCAGAGTTGCTTCTATTGTACCAAAGCTGGACTTAGACATAATTTCACTCTCACAACATTATGGCTGGTTGGAGACAGTCCGAACCACAAGTACCGGGTCCATGGTTCTGGCCGTATACTGGGGGGACGGGGACGACTCCCATTAACCCCTGACTATACCGGGGATACGCTTATCACAATTCCTTTCTGGTCTGTGCTGAAGCAGGGCATTCTGGCAGCCAAGTGGCTTGACCTTTATTAGTGAGCCTGTTTACCCCCTCTCGGAACCACAGACTTAGAAATCGCCAGCTCATATACAGTGCATAAAATATATTTATATATATACCCTTATACACCATTTTAATAAAAAAAAACACAAAATTCTTCTAAGTCCCTCAGGAAAAGTGAAAGACGCGCACGTTCATTTTCAGAGCTCCTAGACCTTCCTATAAGAAGTTAGCCAAAAAGTATCTTCGAAAAACGCTTAGGTTAAGTTTCAGAGTTGCTTCTATTGTACCAAAGCTGGACTTAGACATAATTTCACTCTCACAACATTATGGCTGGTTGGAGACAGTCCGAACCACAAGTACCGGGTCCATGGTTCTGGCCGTATACTGGGGGGACGGGGACGACTCCCATTAACCCCTGACTATACCGGGGATACGCTTATCACAATTCCTTTCTGGTCTGTGCTGAAGCAGGGCATTCTGGCAGCCAAGTGGCTTGACCTTTATTAGTGAGCCTGTTTACCCCCTCTCGGAACCACAGACTTAGAAATCGCCAGCTCATATACAGTGCATAAAATATATTTATATATATACCCTTATACACCATTTTAAAAAAAATATCACAAAATTCTTCTAAGTCCCTCGGAAAGAGTGAAAGACGCGCACGTTCATTTTTAGAGCTCCTAGACCTTCCTATAAGAAGTTAGCCAAAAAGTAGCTTCGATAAACGCTTAGGTTAAGTTTCAGAGTTGCTTCTAATGTACCAAAGCTGGGCTTAGACATAATTTCACTCTCACAACATTATGGCTGGTTGGAGACAGTCCGAACCACAAGTACCGGGTCCATGGTTCTGGCCGTATACTGGGGGGACGGGGACGACTCCCATTAACCCCTGACTATACCGGGGATACGCTTATCACAATTCCTTTCTGGTCTGTGCTGAAGCAGGGCATTCTGGCAGCCAAGTGGCTTGACCTTTATTAGTGAGCCTGTTTACCCCCTCTCGGAACCACAGACTTAGAAATCGCCAGCTCATATACAGTGCATAAAATATATTTATATATATACCCTTATACACCATTTTAATAAAAAATATCACAAAATTCTTCTAAGTCCCTCGGAAAGAGTGAAAGACGCGCATGCTCATTTTCAGAGCTCCTAGACCTTCCTATAAGAAGTTAGCCAAAAAGTAGCTTCGAAAAACGCTTAGGTTAAGTTTCAGAGTTGCTTCTAATGTACCAAAGCTGGGCTTAGACATAATTTCACTCTCACAACATTATGGCTGGTTGGAGACAGTCCGAACCACAAGTACCGGGTCCATGGTTCTGGCCGTATACTGGGGGGACGGGGACGACTCCCATTAACCCCTGACTATACCGGGGATACGCTTATCACAATGCCTTTCTGGTCTGTGCTGAAGCAGGGCATTCTGGCAGCCAAGTGGCTTGACCTTTATTAGTGAGCCTGGTTACCCCCTCTCGGAACCACAGACTTAGAAATCGCCAGCTCATATACAGTGCATAAAATATATTTATATATATACCCTTATACACCATTTTAATAAAAAAAAACACAAAATTCTTCTAAGTCCCTCAGGAAAAGTGAAAGACGCGCACGTTCATTTTCAGAGCTCCTAGACCTTCCTATAAGAAGTTAGCCAAAAAGTATCTTCGAAAAACGCTTAGGTTAAGTTTCAGAGTTGCTTCTATTGTACCAAAGCTGGACTTAGACATAATTTCACTCTCACAACATTATGGCTGGTTGGAGACAGTCCGAACCACAAGTACCGGGTCCATGGTTCTGGCCGTATACTGGGGGGACGGGGACGACTCCCATTAACCCCTGACTATACCGGGGATACGCTTATCACAATTCCTTTCTGGTCTGTGCTGAAGCAGGGCATTCTGGCAGCCAAGTGGCTTGACCTTTATTAGTGAGCCTGTTTACCCCCTCTCGGAACCACAGACTTAGAAATCGCCAGCTCATATACAGTGCATAAAATATATTTATATATATACCCTTATACACCATTTTAATAAAAAAAACCACAAAATTCTTCTAAGTCCCTCAGGAAAAGTGAAAGACGCGCACGTTCATTTTCAGAGCTCCTAGACCTTCCTATAAGAAGTTAGCCAAAAAGTATCTTCGAAAAACGCTTAGGTTAAGTTTCAGAGTTGCTTCTATTGTACCAAAGCTGGACTTAGACATAATTTCACTCTCACAACATTATGGCTGGTTGGAGACAGTCCGAACCACAAGTACCGGGTCCATGGTTCTGGCCGTATACTGGGGGGACGGGGACGACTCCCATTAACCCCTGACTATACCGGGGATACGCTTATCACAATTCCTTTCTGGTCTGTGCTGAAGCAGGGCATTCTGGCAGCCAAGTGGCTTGACCTTTATTAGTGAGCCTGTTTACCCCCTCTCGGAACCACAGACTTAGAAATCGCCAGCTCATATACAGTGCATAAAATATATTTATATATATACCCTTATACACCATTTTAAAAAAAATATCACAAAATTCTTCTAAGTCCCTCGGAAAGAGTGAAAGACGCGCACGTTCATTTTTAGAGCTCCTAGACCTTCCTATAAGAAGTTAGCCAAAAAGTAGCTTCGATAAACGCTTAGGTTAAGTTTCAGAGTTGCTTCTAATGTACCAAAGCTGGGCTTAGACATAATTTCACTCTCACAACATTATGGCTGGTTGGAGACAGTCCGAACCACAAGTACCGGGTCCATGGTTCTGGCCGTATACTGGGGGGACGGGGACGACTCCCATTAACCCCTGACTATACCGGGGATACGCTTATCACAATTCCTTTCTGGTCTGTGCTGAAGCAGGGCATTCTGGCAGCCAAGTGGCTTGACCTTTATTAGTGAGCCTGTTTACCCCCTCTCGGAACCACAGACTTAGAAATCGCCAGCTCATATACAGTGCATAAAATATATTTATATATATACCCTTATACACCATTTTAATAAAAAATATCACAAAATTCTTCTAAGTCCCTCGGAAAGAGTGAAAGACGCGCATGCTCATTTTCAGAGCTCCTAGACCTTCCTATAAGAAGTTAGCAAAAAAGTAGCTTCGATAAACGCTTAGGTTAAGTTTCAGAGTTGCTTCTAATATACCAAAGCTGGACTTAGACATAATTTCACTCTCACAACATTATGGCTGGTTGGAGACAGTCCGAACCACAAGTACCGGGTCCATGGTTCTGGCCGTATACTGGGGGGACGGGGACGACTCCCATTAACCCCTGACTATACCGGGGATACGCTTATCACAATGCCTTTCTGGTCTGTGCTGAAGCAGGGCATTCTGGCAGCCAAGTGGCTTGACCTTTATTAATGAGCCTGGTTACCCCCTCTCGGAACCACAGACTTAGAAATCGCCAGCTCATATACAGTGCATAAAATATATTTATATATATACCCTTATACACCATTTTAATAAAAAATATCACAAAATTCTTCTAAGTCCCTCGGAAAGAGTGAAAGACGCGCATGCTCATTTTCAGAGCTCCTAGACCTTCCTATAAGAAGTTAGCAAAAAAGTAGCTTCGATAAACGCTTAGGTTAAGTTTCAGAGTTGCTTCTAATGTACCAAAGCTGGACTTAGACATAATTTCACTCTCACAACATTATGGCTGGTTGGAGACAGTCCGAACCACAAGTACCGGGTCCATGGTTCTGGCCGTATACTGGGGGGACGGGGACGACTCCCATTAACCCCTGACTATACCGGGGATACGCTTATCACAATGCCTTTCTGGTCTGTGCTGAAGCAGGGCATTCTGGCAGCCAAGTGGCTTGACCTTTATTAATGAGCCTGGTTACCCCCTCTCGGAACCACAGACTTAGAAATCGCCAGCTCATATACAGTGCATAAAATATATTTATATATATACCCTTATACACCATTTTAATAAAAAATATCACAAAATTCTTCTAAGTCCCTCGGAAAGAGTGAAAGACGCGCATGCTCATTTTCAGAGCTCCTAGACCTTCCTATAAGAAGTTAGCAAAAAAGTAGCTTCGATAAACGCTTAGGTTAAGTTTCAGAGTTGCTTCTAATGTACCAAAGCTGGACTTAGACATAATTTCACTCTCACAACATTATGGCTGGTTGGAGACAGTCCGAACCACAAGTACCGGGTCCATGGTTCTGGCCGTATACTGGGGGGACGGGGACGACTCCCATTAACCCCTGACTATACCGGGGATACGCTTATCACAATGCCTTTCTGGTCTGTGCTGAAGCAGGGCATTCTGGCAGCCAAGTGGCTTGACCTTTATTAATGAGCCTGGTTACCCCCTCTCGGAACCACAGACTTAGAAATCGCCAGCTCATATACAGTGCATAAAATATATTTATATATATACCCTTATACACCATTTTAATAAAAAATATCACAAAATTCTTCTAAGTCCCTCGGAAAGAGTGAAAGACGCGCACGTTCATTTTCAGAGCTCCTAGACCTTCCTATAAGAAGTTAGCCAAAAAGTAGCTTCGATAAACGCTTAGGTTAAGTTTCAGAGTTGCTTCTAATGTACCAAAGCTGGGCTTAGACATAATTTCACTCTCACAACATTATGGCTGGTTGGAGACAGTCCGAACCACAAGTACCGGGTCCATGGTTCTGGCCGTATACTGGGGGGACGGGGACGACTCCCATTAACCCCTGACTATACCGGGGATACGCTTATCACAATGCCTTTCTGGTCTGTGCTGAAGCAGGGCATTCTGGAAGCCAAGTGGCTTGACCTTTATTAATGAGCCTGGTTACCCCCTCTCGGAACCACAGACTTAGAAATCGCCAGCTCATATACAGTGCATAAAATATATTTATATATATACCCTTATACACCATTTTAATAAAAAATATCACAAAATTCTTCTAAGTCCCTCGGGAAGAGTGAAAGACGCGCACGTTCATTTTCAGAGCTCCTAGACCTTCCTATAAGAAGTTAGCCAAAAAGTAGCTTCGATAAACGCTTAGGTTAAGTTTCAGAGTTGCTTCTAATGTACCAAAGCTGGACTTAGACATAATTTCACTCTCACAACATTATGGCTGGTTGGAGACACTCCGAACCACAAGTACCGGGTCTATGGTTCTGGCCGTATACTGGGGGGGACGGGGACGACTCCCATGAACCCCTGACTATACCGGGGATACGCTTATCACAATGCCTTTCTGGTCTGTGCTGAAGCAGGGCATTCTGGCAGCCAAGTGGCTTGACCTTTATTAGTGAGCCTGGTACCCCCTCTCGGAACCACAGACTTAGAAATCGCCAGCTCATATACAGTGCATAAAATATATTTATATATATACCCTTATACACCATTTTAATAAAAAATATCACAAAATTCTTCTAAGTCCCTCGGAAAGAGTGAAAGACGCGCACGTTCATTTTTAGAGCTCCTAGACCTTCCTATAAGAAGTTAGCCAAAAAGTAGCTTCGATAAACGCTTAGGTTAAGTTTCAGAGTTGCTTCTAATGTACCAAAGCTGGACTTAGACATAATTTCACTCTCACAACATTATGGCTGGTTGGAGACAGTCCGAACCACAAGTACCGGGTCCATGGTTCTGGCCGTATACTGGGGGGACGGGGACGACTCCCATTAACCCCTGACTATACCGGGGATACGCTTATCACAATGCCTTTCTGGTCTGTGCTGAAGCAGGGCATTCTGGCAGCCAAGTGGCTTGACCTTTATTAGTGAGCCTGTTTACCCCCTCTCGGAACCACAGACTTAGAAATCGCCAGCTCATATACAGTGCATAAAATATATTTATATATATACCCTTATACACCATTTTAATAAAAAATATCACAAAATTCTTCTAAGTCCCTCGGAAAGAGTGAAAGACGCGCACGTTCATTTTTAGAGCTCCTAGACCTTCCTATAAGAAGTTAGCCAAAAAGTAGCTTCGATAAACGCTTAGGTTAAGTTTCAGAGTTGCTTCTAATGTACCAAAGCTGGGCTTAGACATAATTTCACTCTCACAACATTATGGCTGGTTGGAGACAGTCCGAACCACAAGTACCAGGTCCATGGTTCTGGCCGTATACTGGGGGGACGGGGACGACTCCCATTAACCCCTGACTATACCGGGGATACGCTTATCACAATGCCTTTCTGGTCTGTGCTGAAGCAGGGCATTCTGGCAGCCAAGTGGCTTGACCTTTATTAGTGAGCCTGGTTACCCCCTCTCGGAACCACAGACTTAGAAATCGCCAGCTCATATACAGTGCATAAAAAATATTTATATATACCCTTATACACCATTTTAATAAAAAATATCACAAAAGTCTTCTAAGTCCCTCGGAAAGAGTGAAAGACGCGCACGTTCATTTTCAGAGCTCCTAGACCTTCCTATAAGAAGTTAGCCAAAAAGTAGCTTCGATAAACGCTTAGGTTAAGTTTCAGAGTTGCTTCTAATGTACCAAAGCTGGACTTAGACATAATTTCACTCTCACAACATTATGGCTGGTTGGAGACAGTCCGAACCACAAGTACCGGGTCTATGGTTCTGGCCGTATACTGGGGGGACGGGGACGACTCCCATGAACCCCTGACTATACCGGGGATACGCTTATCACAATGCCTTTCTGGTCTGTGCTGAAGCAGGGCATTCTGGCAGCCAAGTGGCTTGACCTTTATTAGTGAGCCTTGTTACCCCCTCTCGGAACCACAGACTTAGAAATCGACAGCTCATATACAGTGCATAAAATATATTTATATATATACCCTTATACACCATTTTAATAAAAATATCACAAAATTCTTCTAAGTCCCTCGGGAAGAGTGAAAGACGCGCACGTTCATTTTCAGAGCTCCTAGACCTTCCTATAAGAAGTTAGACAAAAAGTAGCTTCGAAAAACGCTTAGGTTAAGTTTCAGAGTTGCTTCTAATGTACCAAAGCTGGGCTTAGACATAATTTCACTCTCACAACATTATGGCTGGTTGGAGACAGTCCGAACCACAAGTACCGGGTCCATGGTTCTGGCCGTAATCTGGGGGGACGGGGACGACTCCCATTAACCCCTGACTATACCGGGGATACGCTTATCACAATGCCTTTCTGGTCTGTGCTGAAGCAGGGCATTCTGGCAGCCAAGTGGCTTGACCTTTATTAGTGAGCCTGGTTACCCCCTCTCGGAACCACAGACTTAGAAATCGCCAGCTCATATACAGTGCATAAAATATATTTATATATATACCCTTATACACCATTTTAATAAAAAATATCACAAAATTCTTCTAAGTCCCTCGGAAAGAGTGAAAGACGCGCACATTCATTTTTAGAGCTCCTAGACCTTCCTATAAGAAGTTAGCCAAAAAGTAGCTTCGATAAACGCTTAGGTTAAGTTTCAGAGTTGCTTCTAATGTACCAAAGCTGGACTTAGACATAATTTCACTCTCACAACATTATGGCTGGTTGGAGACAGTCCGAACCACAAGTACCGGGTCCATGGTTCTGGCCGTATACTGGGGAGACGGGGACGACTCCCATTAACCCCTGACTATACCGGGGATACGCTTATCACAATGCCTTTCTGGTCTGTGCTGAAGCAGGGCATTCTGGCAGCCAAGTGGCTTGACCTTTATTAGTGAGCCTGTTTACCCCCACTCGGAACCACAGACTTAGAAATCGCCAGCTCATATACAGTGCATAAAATATATTTATATATATACCCTTATACACCATTTTAATAAAAAATATCACAAAATTCTTCTAAGTCCCTCGGAAAGAGTGAAAGACGCGCACGTTCATTTTTAGAGCTCCTAGACCTTCCTATAAGAAGTTAGCCAAAAAGTAGCTTCGATAAACGCTTAGGTTAAGTTTCAGAGTTGCTTCTAATGTACCAAAGCTGGGCTTAGACATAATTTCACTCTCACAACATTATGGCTGGTTGGAGACAGTCCGAACCACAAGTACCAGGTCCATGGTTCTGGCCGTATACTGGGGGGACGGGGACGACTCCCATTAACCCCTGACTATACCGGGGATACGCTTATCACAATGCCTTTCTGGTCTGTGCTGAAGCAGGGCATTCTGGCAGCCAAGTGGCTTGACCTTTATTAGTGAGCCTGGTTACCCCCTCTCGGAACCACAGACTTAGAAATCGCCAGCTCATATACAGTGCATAAAATATATTTATATATACCCTTAAACACCATTTTAATAAAAAATATCACAAAAGTCTTCTAAGTCCCTCGGAAAGAGTGAAAGACGCGCACGTTCATTTTCAGAGCTCCTAGACCTTCCTATAAGAAGTTAGCCAAAAAGTAGCTTCGATAAATGCTTAGGTTAAGTTTCAGAGTTGCTTCTAATGTACCAAAGCTGGGCTTAGGCATAATTTCACTCTCACAACATTATGGCTGGTTGGAGACAGTCCGAACCACAAGTACCGGGTCCATGGTTCTGGCCGTATACTGGGGGGACGGGGACGACTCCCATTAACCCCTGACTATACCGGGGATACGCTTATCACAATTCCTTTCTGGTCTGTGCTGAAGCAGGGCATTCTGGCAGCCAAGTGGCTTGACCTTTATTAGTGAGCCTGGTTACCCCCTCTCGGAACCACAGACTTAGAAATCGCCAGCTCATATACAGTGCATAAAATATATTTATATATATACCCTTATACACCATTTTAATAAAAAATATCACAAAATTCTTCTAAGTCCCTCGGAAAGAGTGAAAGACGCGCACGTTCATTTTTAGAGCTCCTAGACCTTCCTATAAGAAGTTAGCCAAAAAGTAGCTTCGAAAAACGCTTAGGTTAAGTTTCAGAGTTGCTTCTATTGTACCAAAGCTGGACTTAGACATAATTTCACTCTCACAACATTATGGCTGGTTGGAGACAGTCCGAACCACAAGTACCGGGTCCATGGTTCTGGCCGTATACTGGGGGGACGGGGACGACTCCCATTAACCCCTGACTATACCGGGGATACGCTTATCACAATGCCTTTCTGGTCTGTGCTGAAGCAGGGCATTCTGGCAGCCAAGTGGCTTGACCTTTATTAGTGAGCCTGGTTACCCCCTCTCGGAACCACAGACTTAGAAATCGCCAGCTCATATACAGTGCATAAAATATATTTATATATATACCCTTATACACCATTTTAATAAAAAATATCACAAAATTCTTCTAAGTCCCTCGGAAAGAGTGAAAGACGCGCACGTTCATTTTTAGAGCTCCTAGACCTTCCTATAAGAAGTTAGCCAAAAAGTAGCTTCGAAAAACGCTTAGGTTAAGTTTCAGAGTTGCTTCTAATGTACCAAAGCTGGACTTAGACATAATTTCACTCTCACAACATTATGGCTGGTTGGAGACAGTCCGAACCACAAGTACCGGGTCCATGGTTCTGGCCGTATACTGGGGGGACGGGGACGACTCCCATTAACCCCTGACTATACCGGGGATACGCTTATCACAATGCCTTTCTGGTCTGTGCTGAAGCAGGGCATTCTGGCAGCCAAGTGGCTTGACCTTTATTAGTGAGCCTGGTTACCCCCTCTCGGAACCACAGACTTAGAAATCGCCAGCTCATATACAGTGCATAAAATATATTTATATATATACCCTTATACACCATTTTAATAAAAAATATCACAAAATTCTTCTAAGTCCCTCGGAAAGAGTGAAAGACGCGCACGTTCATTTTTAGAGCTCCTAGACCTTCCTATAAGAAGTTAGCCAAAAATTAGCTTCGATAAACGCTTAGGTTAAGTTTCAGAGTTGCTTCTAATGTACCAAAGCTGGACTTAGACATAATTTCACTCTCACAACATTATGGCTGGTTGGAGACAGTCCGAACCACAAGTACCGGGTCCATGGTTCTGGCCGTATACTGGGGGGACGGGGACGACTCCCATTAACCCCTTACTATACCGGGGATACGCTTATCACAATGCCTTTCTGGTCTGTGCTGAAGCAGGGCATTCTGGCAGCCAAGTGGCTTGACCTTTATTAGTGAGCCTGTTTACCCCCTCTCGGAACCACAGACTTAGAAATCGCCAGCTCATATACAGTGCATAAAATATATTTATATATATACCCTTATACACCATTTTAATAAAAAATATCACAAAATTCTTCTAAGTCCCTCGGAAAGAGTGAAAGACGCGCACGTTCATTTTTAGAGCTCCTAGACCTTCCTATAAGAAGTTAGCCAAAAAGTAGCTTCGATAAACGCTTAGGTTAAGTTTCAGAGTTGCTTCTAATGTACCAAAGCTGGGCTTAGACATAATTTCACTCTCACAACATTATGGCTGGTTGGAGACAGTCCGAACCACAAGTACCAGGTCCATGGTTCTGGCCGTATACTGGGGGGACGGGGACGACTCCCATTAACCCCTGACTATACCGGGGATACGCTTATCACAATGCCTTTCTGGTCTGTGCTGAAGCAGGGCATTCTGGCAGCCAAGTGGCTTGACCTTTATTAGTGAGCCTGGTTACCCCCTCTCGGAACCACAGACTTAGAAATCGCCAGCTCATATACAGTGCATAAAATATATTTATATATACCCTTATACACCATTTTAATAAAAAATATCACAAAAGTCTTCTAAGTCCCTCGGAAAGAGTGAAAGACGCGCACGTTCATTTTCAGAGCTCCTAGACCTTCCTATAAGAAGTTAGCCAAAAAGTAGCTTCGATAAATGCTTAGGTTAAGTTTCAGAGTTGCTTCTAATGTACCAAAGCTGGACTTAGACATAATTTCACTCTCACAACATTATGGCTGGTTGGAGACACTCCGAACCACAAGTACCGGGTCTATGGTTCTGGCCGTATACTGGGGGGGACGGGGACGACTCCCATGAACCCCTGACTATACCGGGGATACGCTTATCACAATGCCTTTCTGGTCTGTGCTGAAGCAGGGCATTCTGGCAGCCAAGTGGCTTGACCTTTATTAGTGAGCCTGGTTACCCCCTCTCGGAACCACAGACTTAGAAATCGCCAGCTCATATACAGTGCATAAAATATATTTATACTGTATACCCTTATACACCATTTTAATAAAAATATCACAAAATTCTTCTAAGTCCCTCGAGAAGAGTGAAAGACGCGCACGTTCATTTTCAGAGCTCCTAGACCTTCCTATAAGAAGTTAGCTAAAAAGTAGCTTCGAAAAACGCTTAGGTTAAGTTTCAGAGTTGCTTCTAATGTACCAAAGCTGGGCTTAGACATAATTTCACTCTCACAACATTATGGCTGGTTGGAGACAGTCCGAACCACAAGTACCGGGTCCATGGTTCTGGCCGTATACTGGGGGGACGGGGACGACTCCCATTAACCCCTGACTATACCGGGGATACGCTTATCACAATTCCTTTCTGGTCTGTGCTGAAGCAGGGCATTCTGGCAGCCAAGTGGCTTGACCTTTATTAGTGAGCCTGGTTACCCCCTCTCGGAACCACAGACTTAGAAATCGCCAGCTCATATACAGTGCATAAAATATATTTATATATATACCCTTATACACCATTTTAATAAAAAATATCACAAAATTCTTCTAAGTCCCTCGGAAAGAGTGAAAGACGCGCACGTTCATTTTTAGAGCTCCTAGACGTTCCTATAAGAAGTTAGCCAAAAAGTAGCTTCGAAAAACGCTTAGGTTAAGTTTCAGAGTTGCTTCTATTGTACCAAAGCTGGACTTAGACATAATTTCACTCTCACAACATTATGGCTGGTTGGAGACAGTCCGAACCACAAGTACCGGGTCCATGGTTCTGGCCGTATACTGGGGGGACGGGGACGACTCCCATTAACCCCTGACTATACCGGGGATACGCTTATCACAATGCCTTTCTGGTCTGTGCTGAAGCAGGGCATTCTGGCAGCCAAGTGGCTTGACCTTTATTAGTGAGCCTGGTTACCCCCTCTCGGAACCACAGACTTAGAAATCGCCAGCTCATATACAGTGCATAAAATATATTTATATATATACCCTTATACACCATTTTAATAAAAAATATCACAAAATTCTTCTAAGTCCCTCGGAAAGAGTGAAAGACGCGCACGTTCATTTTTAGAGCTCCTAGACCTTCCTATAAAAAGTTAGCCAAAAAGTAGCTTCGAAAAACGCTTAGGTTAAGTTTCAGAGTTGCTTCTATTGTACCAAAGCTGGACTTAGACATAATTTCACTCTCACAACATTATGGCTGGTTGGAGACAGTCCGAACCACAAGTACCGGGTCCATGGTTCTGGCCGTATACTGGGGGGACGGGGACGACTCCCATTAACCCCTGACTATACCGGGGATACGCTTATCACAATGCCTTTCTGGTCTGTGCTGAAGCAGGGCATTCTGGCAGCCAAGTGGCTTGACCTTTATTAGTGAGCCTGGTTACCCCCTCTCGGAACCACAGACTTAGAAATCGCCAGCTCATATACAGTGCATAAAATATATTTATATATATACCCTTATACACCATTTTAATAAAAAATATCACAAAATTCTTCTAAGTCCCTCGGAAAGAGTGAAAGACGCGCACGTTCATTTTTAGAGCTCCTAGACCTTCCTATAAGAAGTTAGCCAAAAAGTAGCTTCGAAAAACGCTTAGGTTAAGTTTCAGAGTTGCTTCTAATGTACCAAAGCTGGACTTAGACATAATTTCACTCTCACAACATTATGGCTGGTTGGAGACAGTCCGAACCACAAGTACCGGGTCCATGGTTCTGGCCGTATACTGGGGGGACGGGGACGACTCCCATTAACCCCTGACTATACCGGGGATACGCTTATCACAATGCCTTTCTGGTCTGTGCTGAAGCAGGGCATTCTGGCAGCCAAGTGGCTTGACCTTTATTAGTGAGCCTGGTTACCCCCTCTCGGAACCACAGACTTAGAAATCGCCAGCTCATATACAGTGCATAAAATATATTTATATATATACCCTTATACACCATTTTAATAAAAAATATCACAAAATTCTTCTAAGTCCCTCGGAAAGAGTGAAAGACGCGCACGTTCATTTTTAGAGCTCCTAGACCTTCCTATAAGAAGTTAGCCAAAAATTAGCTTCGATAAACGCTTAGGTTAAGTTTCAGAGTTGCTTCTAATGTACCAAAGCTGGACTTAGACATAATTTCACTCTCACAACATTATGGCTGGTTGGAGACAGTCCGAACCACAAGTACCGGGTCCATGGTTCTGGCCGTATACTGGGGGGACGGGGACGACTCCCATTAACCCCTTACTATACCGGGGATACGCTTATCACAATGCCTTTCTGGTCTGTGCTGAAGCAGGGCATTCTGGCAGCCAAGTGGCTTGACCTTTATTAGTGAGCCTGTTTACCCCCTCTCGGAACCACAGACTTAGAAATCGCCAGCTCATATACAGTGCATAAAATATATTTATATATATACCCTTATACACCATTTTAATAAAAAATATCACAAAATTCTTCTAAGTCCCTCGGAAAGAGTGAAAGACGCGCACGTTCATTTTTAGAGCTCCTAGACCTTCCTATAAGAAGTTAGCCAAAAAGTAGCTTCGATAAACGCTTAGGTTAAGTTTCAGAGTTGCTTCTAATGTACCAAAGCTGGGCTTAGACATAATTTCACTCTCACAACATTATGGCTGGTTGGAGACAGTCCGAACCACAAGTACCAGGTCCATGGTTCTGGCCGTATACTGGGGGGACGGGGACGACTCCCATTAACCCCTGACTATACCGGGGATACGCTTATCACAATGCCTTTCTGGTCTGTGCTGAAGCAGGGCATTCTGGCAGCCAAGTGGCTTGACCTTTATTAGTGAGCCTGGTTACCCCCTCTCGGAACCACAGACTTAGAAATCGCCAGCTCATATACAGTGCATAAAATATATTTATATATACCCTTATACACCATTTTAATAAAAAATATCACAAAAGTCTTCTAAGTCCCTCGGAAAGAGTGAAAGACGCGCACGTTCATTTTCAGAGCTCCTAGACCTTCCTATAAGAAGTTAGCCAAAAAGTAGCTTCGATAAATGCTTAGGTTAAGTTTCAGAGTTGCTTCTAATGTACCAAAGCTGGACTTAGACATAATTTCACTCTCACAACATTATGGCTGGTTGGAGACACTCCGAACCACAAGTACCGGGTCTATGGTTCTGGCCGTATACTGGGGGGGACGGGGACGACTCCCATGAACCCCTGACTATACCGGGGATACGCTTATCACAATGCCTTTCTGGTCTGTGCTGAAGCAGGGCATTCTGGCAGCCAAGTGGCTTGACCTTTATTAGTGAGCCTGGTTACCCCCTCTCGGAACCACAGACTTAGAAATCGCCAGCTCATATACAGTGCATAAAATATATTTATACTGTATACCCTTATACACCATTTTAATAAAAATATCACAAAATTCTTCTAAGTCCCTCGAGAAGAGTGAAAGACGCGCACGTTCATTTTCAGAGCTCCTAGACCTTCCTATAAGAAGTTAGCTAAAAAGTAGCTTCGAAAAACGCTTAGGTTAAGTTTCAGAGTTGCTTCTAATGTACCAAAGCTGGGCTTAGACATAATTTCACTCTCACAACATTATGGCTGGTTGGAGACAGTCCGAACCACAAGTACCGGGTCCATGGTTCTGGCCGTATACTGGGGGGACGGGGACGACTCCCATTAACCCCTGACTATACCGGGGATACGCTTATCACAATTCCTTTCTGGTCTGTGCTGAAGCAGGGCATTCTGGCAGCCAAGTGGCTTGACCTTTATTAGTGAGCCTGGTTACCCCCTCTCGGAACCACAGACTTAGAAATCGCCAGCTCATATACAGTGCATAAAATATATTTATATATATACCCTTATACACCATTTTAATAAAAAATATCACAAAATTCTTCTAAGTCCCTCGGAAAGAGTGAAAGACGCGCACGTTCATTTTTAGAGCTCCTAGACGTTCCTATAAGAAGTTAGCCAAAAAGTAGCTTCGAAAAACGCTTAGGTTAAGTTTCAGAGTTGCTTCTATTGTACCAAAGCTGGACTTAGACATAATTTCACTCTCACAACATTATGGCTGGTTGGAGACAGTCCGAACCACAAGTACCGGGTCCATGGTTCTGGCCGTATACTGGGGGGACGGGGACGACTCCCATTAACCCCTGACTATACCGGGGATACGCTTATCACAATGCCTTTCTGGTCTGTGCTGAAGCAGGGCATTCTGGCAGCCAAGTGGCTTGACCTTTATTAGTGAGCCTGGTTACCCCCTCTCGGAACCACAGACTTAGAAATCGCCAGCTCATATACAGTGCATAAAATATATTTATATATATACCCTTATACACCATTTTAATAAAAAATATCACAAAATTCTTCTAAGTCCCTCGGAAAGAGTGAAAGACGCGCACGTTCATTTTTAGAGCTCCTAGACCTTCCTATAAAAAGTTAGCCAAAAAGTAGCTTCGAAAAACGCTTAGGTTAAGTTTCAGAGTTGCTTCTATTGTACCAAAGCTGGACTTAGACATAATTTCACTCTCACAACATTATGGCTGGTTGGAGACAGTCCGAACCACAAGTACCGGGTCCATGGTTCTGGCCGTATACTGGGGGGACGGGGACGACTCCCATTAACCCCTGACTATACCGGGGATACGCTTATCACAATGCCTTTCTGGTCTGTGCTGAAGCAGGGCATTCTGGCAGCCAAGTGGCTTGACCTTTATTAGTGAGCCTGGTTACCCCCTCTCGGAACCACAGACTTAGAAATCGCCAGCTCATATACAGTGCATAAAATATATTTATATATATACCCTTATACACCATTTTAATAAAAAATATCACAAAATTCTTCTAAGTCCCTCGGAAAGAGTGAAAGACGCGCACGTTCATTTTTAGAGCTCCTAGACCTTCCTATAAGAAGTTAGCCAAAAAGTAGCTTCGAAAAACGCTTAGGTTAAGTTTCAGAGTTGCTTCTATTGTACCAAAGCTGGACTTAGACATAATTTCACTCTCACAACATTATGGCTGGTTGGAGACAGTCCGAACCACAAGTACCGGGTCCATGGTTCTGGCCGTATACTGGGGGGACGGGGACGACTCCCATTAACCCCTGACTATACCGGGGATACGCTTATCACAATGCCTTTCTGGTCTGTGCTGAAGCAGGGCATTCTGGCAGCCAAGTGGCTTGACCTTTATTAGTGAGCCTGGTTACCCCCTCTCGGAACCACAGACTTAGAAATCGCCAGCTCATATACAGTGCATAAAATATATTTATATATATACCCTTATACACCATTTTAATAAAAAATATCACAAAATTCTTCTAAGTCCCTCGGAAAGAGTGAAAGACGCGCACGTTCATTTTCAGAGCTCCTAGACCTTCCTATAAGAAGTTAGCCAAAAAGTATCTTCGATAAACGCTTAGGTTAAGTTTCAGAGTTGCTTCTAATGTACCAAAGCTGGGCTTAGACATAATTTCACTCTCACAACATTATGGCTGGTTGGTGACAGTCCGAACCACAAGTACCGGGTCCATGGTTCTGGCCGTATACTGGGGGGACGGGGGGGACTCCCATTAACCCCTGACTATACCGGGGATACGCTTATCACAATGCCTTTCTGGTCTGTGCTGAAGCAGGGCATTCTGGCAGCCAAGTGGCTTGACCTTTATTAGTGAGCCTGGTTACCCCCTCTCGGAACCACAGACTTAGAAATCGCCAGCTCATATACAGTGCATAAAATATATTTATATATATACCCTTATACACCATTTTAATAAAAAATATCACAAAATTCTTCTAAGTCCCTCGGGAAGAGTGAAAGACGCGCACGTTCATTTTCAGAGCTCCTAGACCTTCCTATAAGAAGTTAGCCAAAAAGTAGCTTCGAAAAACGCTTAGGTTAAGTTTCAGAGTTGCTTCTCTTGTACCAAAGCTGGGCTTAGACATAATTTCACTCTCACAACATTATGGCTGGTTGGAGACAGTCCGAACCACAAGTTCCGAGTCCATGGTTCTGGCCGTATACTGGGGGGACGGGGACGACTCCCATTAACCCCTCACTATACCGGGGATACGCTTATCACAATTCCTTTCTGGTCTGTGCTGAAGCAGGGCATTCTGGCAGCCAAATGGCTTGACCTTTATTAGTGAGCCTGGTTACCCCCTCTCGGAACCACAGACTTAGAAATCGCCAGCTCATATACAGTGCATAAAATATATTTATATATATACCCTTATACACCATTTTAATAAAAAATATCACAAAATTCTTCTAAGTCCCTCGGAAAGAGTGAAAGACGCGCACGTTCATTTTTAGAGCTCCTAGACCTTCCTATAAGAAGTTAGCCAAAAAGTAGCTTCGAAAAACGCTTAGGTTAAGTTTCAGAGTTGCTTCTATTGTACCAAAGCTGGACTTAGACATAATTTCACTCTCACAACATTATGGCTGGTTGGAGACAGTCCGAACCACAAGTACCGGGTCCATGGTTCTGGCCGTATACTGGGGGGACGGGGGGGACTCCCATTAACCCCTGACTATACCGGGGATACGCTTATCACAATGCCTTTCTGGTCTGTGCTGAAGCAGGGCATTCTGGCAGCCAAGTGGCTTGACCTTTATTAGTGAGCCTGGTTACCCCCTCTCGGAACCACAGACTTAGAAATCGCCAGCTCATATACAGTGCATAAAATATATTTATATATATACCCTTATACACCATTTTAATAAAAAATATCACAAAATTCTTCTAAGTCCCTCGGGAAGAGTGAAAGACGCGCACGTTCATTTTCAGAGCTCCTAGACCTTCCTATAAGAAGTTAGCCAAAAAGTAGCTTCGAAAAACGCTTAGGTTAAGTTTCAGAGTTGCTTCTATTGTACCAAAGCTGGACTTAGACATAATTTCACTCTCACAACATTATGGCTGGTTGGAGACAGTCCGAACCACAAGTACCGGGTCCATGGTTCTGGCCGTATACTGGGGGGACGGGGACGACTCCCATTAACCCCTGACTATACCGGGGATACGCTTATCACAATGCCTTTCTGGTCTGTGCTGAAGCAGGGCATTCTGGCAGCCAAGTGGATTGACCTTTATTAGTGAGCCTGGTTACCCCCTCTCGGAACCACAGACTTAGAAATCGCCAGCTCATATACAGTGCATAAAATATATTTATACTGTATACCCTTATACACCATTTTAATAAAAATATCACAAAATTCTTCTAAGTCCCTCGAGAAGAGTGAAAGACGCGCACGTTCATTTTCAGAGCTCCTAGACCTTCCTATAAGAAGTTAGCCAAAAAGTAGCTTCGAAAAACGCTTAGGTTAAGTTTCAGAGTTGCTTCTAATGTACCAAAGCTGGGCTTAGACATAATTTCACTCTCACAACATTATGGCTGGTTGGAGACAGTCCGAACCACAAGTACCGGGTCCATGGTTCTGGCCGTATACTGGGGGGACGGGGACGACTCCCATTAACCCCTGACTATACCGGGGATACGCTTATCACAATTCCTTTCTGGTCTGTGCTGAAGCAGGGCATTCTGGCAGCCAAGTGGCTTGACCTTTATTAGTGAGCCTGGTTACCCCCTCTCGGAACCACAGACTTAGAAATCGCCAGCTCATATACAGTGCATAAAATATATTTATATATATACCCTTATACACCATTTTAATAAAAAATATCACAAAATTCTTCTAAGTCCCTCGGAAAGAGTGAAAGACGCGCACGTTCATTTTTAGAGCTCCTAGACCTTCCTATAAGAAGTTAGCCAAAAAGTAGCTTCGATAAACGCTTAGGTTAAGTTTCAGAGTTGCTTCTCTTGTACCAAAGCTGGACTTAGACATAATTTCACTCTCACAACATTATGGCTGGTTGGAGACAGTCCGAACGACAAGTACCGGGTCCATGGTTCTGGCCGTATACTGGGGGGACGGGGACGACTCCCATTAACCCCTGACTATACCGGGGATACGCTTATCACAATGCCTTTCTGGTCTGTGCTGAAGCAGGGCATTCTGGCAGCCAAGTGGATTGACCTTTATTAGTGAGCCTGGTTACCCCCTCTCGGAACCACAGACTTAGAAATCGCCAGCTCATATACAGTGCATAAAATATATTTATACTGTATACCCTTATACACCATTTTAATAAAAATATCACAAAATTCTTCTAAGTCCCTCGAAAAGAGTGAAAGACGCGCACGTTCATTTTCAGAGCTCCTAGACCTTCCTATAAGAAGTTAGCCAAAAAGTAGCTTCGAAAAACGCTTAGGTTAAGTTTCAGAGTTGCTTCTAATGTACCAAAGCTGGGCTTAGACATAATTTCACTCTCACAACATTATGGCTGGTTGGAGACAGTCCGAACCACAAGTTCCGGGTCCATGGTTCTGGCCGTATACTGGGGGGACGGGGACGACTCCCATTAACCCCTGACTATACCGGGGATACGCTTATCACAATTCCTTTCTGGTCTGTGCTGAAGCAGGGCATTCTGGCAGCCAAATGGCTTGACCTTTATTAGTGAGCCTGGTTACCCCCTCTCGGAACCACAGACTTAGAAATCGCCAGCTCATATACAGTGCATAAAATATATTTATATATATACCCTTATACACCATTTTAATAAAAAATATCACAAAATTCTTCTAAGTCCCTCGGAAAGAGTGAAAGACGCGCACGTTCATTTTTAGAGCTCCTAGACCTTCCTATAAGAAGTTAGCCAAAAAGTAGCTTCGAAAAACGCTTAGGTTAAGTTTCAGAGTTGCTTCTATTGTACCAAAGCTGGACTTAGACATAATTTCACTCTCACAACATTATGGCTGGTTGGAGACAGTCCGAACCACAAGTACCGGGTCCATGGTTCTGGCCGTATACTGGGGGGACGGGGGGGACTCCCATTAACCCCTGACTATACCGGGGATACGCTTATCACAATGCCTTTCTGGTCTGTGCTGAAGCAGGGCATTCTGGCAGCCAAGTGGATTGACCTTTATTAGTGAGCCTGGTTACCCCCTCTCGGAACCACAGACTTAGAAATCGCCAGCTCATATACAGTGCATAAAATATATTTATATATATACCCTTATACACCATTTTAATAAAAAATATAACAAAATTCTTCTAAGTCCCTCGGGAAGAGTGAAAGACGCGCACGTTCATTTTCAGAGCTCCTAGACCTTCCTATAAGAAGTTAGCCAAAAAGTAGCTTCGAAAAACGCTTAGGTTAAGTTTCAGAGTTGCTTCTATTGTACCAAAGCTGGACTTAGACATAATTTCACTCTCACAACATTATGGCTGGTTGGAGACAGTCCGAACCACAAGTACCGGGTCCATGGTTCTGGCCGTATACTGGGGGGACGGGGGGGACTCCCATTAACCCCTGACTATACCGGGGATACGCTTATCACAATGCCTTTCTGGTCTGTGCTGAAGCAGGGCATTCTGGCAGCCAAGTGGCTTGACCTTTATTAGTGAGCCTGGTTACCCCCTCTCGGAACCACAGACTTAGAAATCGCCAGCTCATATACAGTGCATAAAATATATTTATATATATACCCTTATACACCATTTTAATAAAAAATATCACAAAATTCTTCTAAGTCCCTCGGGAAGAGTGAAAGACGCGCACGTTCATTTTCAGAGCTCCTAGACCTTCCTATAAGAAGTTAGCCAAAAAGTAGCTTCGAAAAACGCTTAGGTTAAGTTTCAGAGTTGCTTCTATTGTACCAAAGCTGGACTTAGACATAATTTCACTCTCACAACATTATGGCTGGTTGGAGACAGTCCGAACCACAAGTACCGGGTCCATGGTTCTGGCCGTATACTGGGGGGACGGGGACGACTCCCATTAACCCCTGACTATACCGGGGATACGCTTATCACAATGCCTTTCTGGTCTGTGCTGAAGCAGGGCATTCTGGCAGCCAAGTGGATTGACCTTTATTAGTGAGCCTGGTTACCCCCTCTCGGAACCACAGACTTAGAAATCGCCAGCTCATATACAGTGCATAAAATATATTTATACTGTATACCCTTATACACCATTTTAATAAAAATATCACAAAATTCTTCTAAGTACCTCGAGAAGAGTGAAAGACGCGCACGTTCATTTTCAGAGCTCCTAGACCTTCCTATAAGAAGTTAGCCAAAAAGTAGCTTCGAAAAACGCTTAGGTTAAGTTTCAGAGTTGCTTCTAATGTACCAAAGCTGGGCTTAGACATAATTTCACTCTCACAACATTATGGCTGGTTGGAGACAGTCCGAACCACAAGTACCGGGTCCATGGTTCTGGCCGTATACTGGGGGGACGGGGACGACTCCCATTAACCCCTGACTATACCGGGGATACGCTTATCACAATTCCTTTCTGGTCTGTGCTGAAGCAGGGCATTCTGGCAGCCAAGTGGCTTGACCTTTATTAGTGAGCCTGGTTACCCCCTCTCGGAACCACAGACTTAGAAATCGCCAGCTCATATACAGTGCATAAAATATATTTATATATATACCCTTATACACCATTTTAATAAAAAATATCACAAAATTCTTCTAAGTCCCTCGGAAAGAGTGAAAGACGCGCACGTTCATTTTTAGAGCTCCTAGACCTTCCTATAAGAAGTTAGCCAAAAAGTAGCTTCGAAAAACGCTTAGGTTAAGTTTCAGAGTTGCTTCTCTTGTACCAAAGCTGGACTTAGACATAATTTCACTCTCACAACATTATGGCTGGTTGGAGACAGTCCGAACGACAAGTACCGGGTCCATGGTTCTGGCCGTATACTGGGGGGACGGGGACGACTCCCATTAACCCCTGACTATACCGGGGATACGCTTATCACAATGCCTTTCTGGTCTGTGCTGAAGCAGGGCATTCTGGCAGCCAAGTGGATTGACCTTTATTAGTGAGCCTGGTTACCCCCTCTCGGAACCACAGACTTAGAAATCGCCAGCTCATATACAGTGCATAAAATATATTTATACTGTATACCCTTATACACCATTTTAATAAAAATATCACAAAATTCTTCTAAGTCCCTCGAAAAGAGTGAAAGACGCGCACGTTCATTTTCAGAGCTCCTAGACCTTCCTATAAGAAGTTAGCCAAAAAGTAGCTTCGAAAAACGCTTAGGTTAAGTTTCAGAGTTGCTTCTAATGTACCAAAGCTGGGCTTAGACATAATTTCACTCTCACAACATTATGGCTGGTTGGAGACAGTCCGAACCACAAGTTCCGGGTCCATGGTTCTGGCCGTATACTGGGGGGACGGGGACGACTCCCATTAACCCCTGACTATACCGGGGATACGCTTATCACAATTCCTTTCTGGTCTGTGCTGAAGCAGGGCATTCTGGCAGCCAAATGGCTTGACCTTTATTAGTGAGCCTGGTTACCCCCTCTCGGAACCACAGACTTAGAAATCGCCAGCTCATATACAGTGCATAAAATATATTTATATATATACCCTTATACACCATTTTAATAAAAAATATCACAAAATTCTTCTAAGTCCCTCGGAAAGAGTGAAAGACGCGCACGTTCATTTTTAGAGCTCCTAGACCTTCCTATAAGAAGTTAGCCAAAAAGTAGCTTCGAAAAACGCTTAGGTTAAGTTTCAGAGTTGCTTCTATTGTACCAAAGCTGGACTTAGACATAATTTCACTCTCACAACATTATGGCTGGTTGGAGACAGTCCGAACCACAAGTACCGGGTCCATGGTTCTGGCCGTATACTGGGGGGACGGGGGGGACTCCCATTAACCCCTGACTATACCGGGGATACGCTTATCACAATGCCTTTCTGGTCTGTGCTGAAGCAGGGCATTCTGGCAGCCAAGTGGCTTGACCTTTATTAGTGAGCCTGGTTACCCCCTCTCGGAACCACAGACTTAGAAATCGCCAGCTCATATACAGTGCATAAAATATATTTATATATATACCCTTATACACCATTTTAATAAAAAATATCACAAAATTCTTCTAAGTCCCTCGGGAAGAGTGAAAGACGCGCACGTTCATTTTCAGAGCTCCTAGACCTTCCTATAAGAAGTTAGCCAAAAAGTAGCTTCGAAAAACGCTTAGGTTAAGTTTCAGAGTTGCTTCTATTGTACCAAAGCTGGACTTAGACATAATTTCACTCTCACAACATTATGGCTGGTTGGAGACAGTCCGAACCACAAGTACCGGGTCCATGGTTCTGGCCGTATACTGGGGGGACGGGGACGACTCCCATTAACCCCTGACTATACCGGGGATACGCTTATCACAATGCCTTTCTGGTCTGTGCTGAAGCAGGGCATTCTGGCAGCCAAGTGGATTGACCTTTATTAGTGAGCCTGGTTACCCCCTCTCGGAACCACAGACTTAGAAATCGCCAGCTCATATACAGTGCATAAAATATATTTATACTGTATACCCTTATACACCATTTTAATAAAAATATCACAAAATTCTTCTAAGTCCCTCGAGAAGAGTGAAAGACGCGCACGTTCATTTTCAGAGCTCCTAGACCTTCCTATAAGAAGTTAGCCAAAAAGTAGCTTCGAAAAACGCTTAGGTTAAGTTTCAGAGTTGCTTCTAATGTACCAAAGCTGGGCTTAGACATAATTTCACTCTCACAACATTATGGCTGGTTGGAGACAGTCCGAACCACAAGTACCGGGTCCATGGTTCTGGCCGTATACTGGGGGGACGGGGACGACTCCCATTAACCCCTGACTATACCGGGGATACGCTTATCACAATTCCTTTCTGGTCTGTGCTGAAGCAGGGCATTCTGGCAGCCAAGTGGCTTGACCTTTATTAGTGAGCCTGGTTACCCCCTCTCGGAACCACAGACTTAGAAATCGCCAGCTCATATACAGTGCATAAAATATATTTATATATATACCCTTATACACCATTTTAATAAAAAATATCACAAAATTCTTCTAAGTCCCTCGGAAAGAGTGAAAGACGCGCACGTTCATTTTTAGAGCTCCTAGACCTTCCTATAAGAAGTTAGCCAAAAAGTAGCTTCGAAAAACGCTTAGGTTAAGTTTCAGAGTTGCTTCTCTTGTACCAAAGCTGGACTTAGACATAATTTCACTCTCACAACATTATGGCTGGTTGGAGACAGTCCGAACGACAAGTACCGGGTCCATGGTTCTGGCCGTATACTGGGGGGACGGGGACGACTCCCATTAACCCCTGACTATACCGGGGATACGCTTATCACAATGCCTTTCTGGTCTGTGCTGAAGCAGGGCATTCTGGCAGCCAAGTGGATTGACCTTTATTAGTGAGCCTGGTTACCCCCTCTCGGAACCACAGACTTAGAAATCGCCAGCTCATATACAGTGCATAAAATATATTTATACTGTATACCCTTATACACCATTTTAATAAAAATATCACAAAATTCTTCTAAGTCCCTCGAAAAGAGTGAAAGACGCGCACGTTCATTTTTAGAGCTCCTAGACCTTCCTATAAGAAGTTAGCCAAAAAGTAGCTTCGAAAAACGCTTAGGTTAAGTTTCAGAGTTGCTTCTCTTGTACCAAAGCTGGGCTTAGACATAATTTCACTCTCACAACATTATGGCTGGTTGGTGACAGTCCGAACCACAAGTACCGGGTCCATGGTTCTGGCCGTATACTGGGGGGACGGGGGGGACTCCCATTAACCCCTGACTATACCGGGGATACGCTTATCACAATGCCTTTCTGGTCTGTGCTGAAGCAGGGCATTCTGGCAGCCAAGTGGCTTGACCTTTATTAGTGAGCCTGGTTACCCCCTCTCGGAACCACAGACTTAGAAATCGCCAGCTCATATACAGTGCATAAAATATATTTATATATATACCCTTATACACCATTTTAATAAAAAATATCACAAAATTCTTCTAAGTCCCTCGGGAAGAGTGAAAGACGCGCACGTTCATTTTCAGAGCTCCTAGACCTTCCTATAAGAAGTTAGCCAAAAAGTAGCTTCGAAAAACGCTTAGGTTAAGTTTCAGAGTTGCTTCTCTTGTACCAAAGCTGGACTTAGACATAATTTCACTCTCACAACATTATGGCTGGTTGGAGACAGTCCGAACCACAAGTACCGGGTCCATGGTTCTGGCCGTATACTGGGGGGACGGGGACGACTCCCATTAACCCCTGACTATACCGGGGATACGCTTATCACAATGCCTTTCTGGTCTGTGCTGAAGCAGGGCATTCTGGCAGCCAAGTGGATTGACCTTTATTAGTGAGCCTGGTTACCCCCTCTCGGAACCACAGACTTAGAAATCGCCAGCTCATATACAGTGCATAAAATATATTTATACTGTATACCCTTATACACCATTTTAATAAAAATATCACAAAATTCTTCTAAGTCCCTCGAAAAGAGTGAAAGACGCGCACGTTCATTTTCAGAGCTCCTAGACCTTCCTATAAGAAGTTAGCCAAAAAGTAGCTTCGAAAAACGCTTAGGTTAAGTTTCAGAGTTGCTTCTAATGTACCAAAGCTGGGCTTAGACATAATTTCACTCTCACAACATTATGGCTGGTTGGAGACAGTCCGAACCACAAGTTCCGGGTCCATGGTTCTGGCCGTATACTGGGGGGACGGGGACGACTCCCATTAACCCCTGACTATACCGGGGATACGCTTATCACAATTCCTTTCTGGTCTGTGCTGAAGCAGGGCATTCTGGCAGCCAAATGGCTTGACCTTTATTAGTGAGCCTGGTTACCCCCTCTCGGAACCACAGACTTAGAAATCGCCAGCTCATATACAGTGCATAAAATATATTTATACTGTATACCCTTATACACCATTTTAATAAAAATATCACAAAATTCTTCTAAGTCCCTCGAGAAGAGTGAAAGACGCGCACGTTCATTTTCAGAGCTCCTAGACCTTCCTATAAGAAGTTAGCCAAAAAGTAGCTTCGAAAAACGCTTAGGTTAAGTTTCAGAGTTGCTTCTAATGTACCAAAGCTGGGCTTAGACATAATTTCACTCTCACAACATTATGGCTGGTTGGAGACAGTCCGAACCACAAGTACCGGGTCCATGGTTCTGGCCGTATACTGGGGGGACGGGGACGACTCCCATTAACCCCTGACTATACCGGGGATACGCTTATCACAATTCCTTTCTGGTCTGTGCTGAAGCAGGGCATTCTGGCAGCCAAGTGGCTTGACCTTTATTAGTGAGCCTGGTTACCCCCTCTCGGAACCACAGACTTAGAAATCGCCAGCTCATATACAGTGCATAAAATATATTTATATATATACCCTTATACACCATTTTAATAAAAAATATCACAAAATTCTTCTAAGTCCCTCGGAAAGAGTGAAAGACGCGCACGTTCATTTTCAGAGCTCCTAGACCTTCCTATAAGAAGTTAGCCAAAAAGTAGCTTCGAAAAACGCTTAGGTTAAGTTTCAGAGTTGCTTCTAATGTACCAAAGCTGGGCTTAGACATAATTTCACTCTCACAACATTATGGCTGGTTGGAGACAGTCCGAACCACAAGTTCCGGGTCCATGGTTCTGGCCGTATACTGGGGGGACGGGGACGACTCCCATTAACCCCTGACTATACCGGGGATACGCTTATCACAATTCCTTTCTGGTCTGTGCTGAAGCAGGGCATTCTGGCAGCCAAATGGCTTGACCTTTATTAGTGAGCCTGGTTACCCCCTCTCGGAACCACAGACTTAGAAATCGCCAGCTCATATACAGTGCATAAAATATATTTATATATATACCCTTATACACCATTTTAATAAAAAATATCACAAAATTCTTCTAAGTCCCTCGGAAAGAGTGAAAGACGCGCACGTTCATTTTTAGAGCTCCTAGACCTTCCTATAAGAAGTTAGCCAAAAAGTAGCTTCGAAAAACGCTTAGGTTAAGTTTCAGAGTTGCTTCTATTGTACCAAAGCTGGACTTAGACATAATTTCACTCTCACAACATTATGGCTGGTTGGAGACAGTCCGAACCACAAGTACCGGGTCCATGGTTCTGGCCGTATACTGGGGGGACGGGGGGGACTCCCATTAACCCCTGACTATACCGGGGATACGCTTATCACAATGCCTTTCTGGTCTGTGCTGAAGCAGGGCATTCTGGCAGCCAAGTGGCTTGACCTTTATTAGTGAGCCTGGTTACCCCCTCTCGGAACCACAGACTTAGAAATCGCCAGCTCATATACAGTGCATAAAATATATTTATATATATACCCTTATACACCATTTTAATAAAAAATATCACAAAATTCTTCTAAGTCTTTGGGAAGAGTGAAAGACGCGCACGTTCATTTTCAGAGCTCCTAGACCTTCCTATAAGAAGTTAGCCAAAAAGTAGCTTCGAAAAACGCTTAGGTTAAGTTTCAGAGTTGCTTCTATTGTACCAAAGCTGGACTTAGACATAATTTCACTCTCACAACATTATGGCTGGTTGGAGACAGTCCGAACGACAAGTACCGGGTCCATGGTTCTGGCCGTATACTGGGGGGACGGGGACGACTCCCATTAACCCTGACTATACCGGGGATACGCTTATCACAATGCCTTTCTGGTCTGTGCTGAAGCAGGGCATTCTGGCAGCCAAGTGGATTGACCTTTATTAGTGAGCCTGGTTACCCCCTCTCGGAACCACAGACTTAGAAATCGCCAGCTCATATACAGTGCATAAAATATATTTATACTGTATACCCTTATACACCATTTTAATAAAAATATCACAAAATTCTTCTAAGTCCCTCGAAAAGAGTGAAAGACGCGCACGTTCATTTTCAGAGCTCCTAGACCTTCCTATAAGAAGTTAGCCAAAAAGTAGCTTCGAAAAACGCTTAGGTTAAGTTTCAGAGTTGCTTCTAATGTACCAAAGCTGGGCTTAGACATAATTTCACTCTCACAACATTATGGCTGGTTGGAGACAGTCCGAACCACAAGTTCCGGGTCCATGGTTCTGGCCGTATACTGGGGGGACGGGGACGACTCCCATTAACCCCTGACTATACCGGGGATACGCTTATCACAATTCCTTTCTGGTCTGTGCTGAAGCAGGGCATTCTGGCAGCCAAATGGCTTGACCTTTATTAGTGAGCCTGGTTACCCCCTCTCGGAACCACAGACTTAGAAATCGCCAGCTCATATACAGTGCATAAAATATATTTATATATATACCCTTATACACCATTTTAATAAAAAATATCACAAAATTCTTCTAAGTCCCTCGGAAAGAGTGAAAGACGCGCACGTTCATTTTTAGAGCTCCTAGACCTTCCTATAAGAAGTTAGCCAAAAAGTAGCTTCGAAAAACGCTTAGGTTAAGTTTCAGAGTTGCTTCTATTGTACCAAAGCTGGACTTAGACATAATTTCACTCTCACAACATTATGGCTGGTTGGAGACAGTCCGAACCACAAGTACCGGGTCCATGGTTCTGGCCGTATACTGGGGGGACGGGGGGGACTCCCATTAACCCCTGACTATACCGGGGATACGCTTATCACAATGCCTTTCTGGTCTGTGCTGAAGCAGGGCATTCTGGCAGCCAAGTGGCTTGACCTTTATTAGTGAGCCTGGTTACCCCCTCTCGGAACCACAGACTTAGAAATCGCCAGCTCATATACAGTGCATAAAATATATTTATATATATACCCTTATACACCATTTTAATAAAAAATATCACAAAATTCTTCTAAGTCTTTGGGAAGAGTGAAAGACGCGCACGTTCATTTTCAGAGCTCCTAGACCTTCCTATAAGAAGTTAGCCAAAAAGTAGCTTCGAAAAACGCTTAGGTTAAGTTTCAGAGTTGCTTCTATTGTACCAAAGCTGGACTTAGACATAATTTCACTCTCACAACATTATGGCTGGTTGGAGACAGTCCGAACCACAAGTACCGGGTCCATGGTTCTGGCCGTATACTGGGGGGACGGGGACGACTCCCATTAACCCCTGACTATACCGGGGATACGCTTATCACAATGCCTTTCTGGTCTGTGCTGAAGCAGGGCATTCTGGCAGCCAAGTGGATTGACCTTTATTAGTGAGCCTGGTTACCCCCTCTCGGAACCACAGACTTAGAAATCGCCAGCTCATATACAGTGCATAAAATATATTTATACTGTATACCCTTATACACCATTTTAATAAAAATATCACAAAATTCTTCTAAGTCCCTCGAGAAGAGTGAAAGACGCGCACGTTCATTTTCAGAGCTCCTAGACCTTCCTATAAGAAGTTAGCCAAAAAGTAGCTTCGAAAAACGCTTAGGTTAAGTTTCAGAGTTGCTTCTAATGTACCAAAGCTGGGCTTAGACATAATTTCACTCTCACAACATTATGGCTGGTTGGAGACAGTCCGAACCACAAGTTCCGGGTCCATGGTTCTGGCCGTATACTGGGGGGACGGGGACGACTCCCATTAACCCCTGACTATACCGGGGATACGCTTATCACAATTCCTTTCTGGTCTGTGCTGAAGCAGGGCATTCTGGCAGCCAAGTGGCTTGACCTTTATTAGTGAGCCTGGTTACCCCCTCTCGGAACCACAGACTTAGAAATCGCCAGCTCATATACAGTGCATAAAATATATTTATACTGTATACCCTTATACACCATTTTAATAAAAATATCACAAAATTCTTCTAAGTCCCTCGAAAAGAGTGAAAGACGCGCACGTTCATTTTCAGAGCTCCTAGACCTTCCTATAAGAAGTTAGCCAAAAAGTAGCTTCGAAAAACGCTTAGGTTAAGTTTCAGAGTTGCTTCTAATGTACCAAAGCTGGGCTTAGACATAATTTCACTCTCACAACATTATGGCTGGTTGGAGACAGTCCGAACCACAAGTACCGGGTCCATGGTTCTGGCCGTATACTGGGGGGACGGGGGGGACTCCCATTAACCCCTGACTATACCGGGGATACGCTTATCACAATTCCTTTCTGGTCTGTGCTGAAGCAGGGCATTCTGGCAGCCAAATGGCTTGACCTTTATTAGTGAGCCTGGTTACCCCCTCTCGGAACCACAGACTTAGAAATCGCCAGCTCATATACAGTGCATAAAATATATTTATATATATACCCTTATACACCATTTTAATAAAAAATATCACAAAATTCTTCTAAGTCCCTCGGAAAGAGTGAAAGACGCGCACGTTCATTTTTAGAGCTCCTAGACCTTCCTATAAGAAGTTAGCCAAAAAGTAGCTTCGAAAAACGCTTAGGTTAAGTTTCAGAGTTGCTTCTATTGTACCAAAGCTGGACTTAGACATAATTTCACTCTCACAACATTATGGCTGGTTGGAGACAGTCCGAACCACAAGTACCGGGTCCATGGTTCTGGCCGTATACTGGGGGGACGGGGGGGACTCCCATTAACCCCTGACTATACCGGGGATACGCTTATCACAATGCCTTTCTGGTCTGTGCTGAAGCAGGGCATTCTGGCAGCCAAGTGGCTTGACCTTTATTAGTGAGCCTGGTTACCCCCTCTCGGAACCACAGACTTAGAAATCGCCAGCTCATATACAGTGCATAAAATATATTTATATATATACCCTTATACACCATTTTAATAAAAAATATCACAAAATTCTTCTAAGTCCCTCGGGAAGAGTGAAAGACGCGCACGTTCATTTTCAGAGCTCCTAGACCTTCCTATAAGAAGTTAGCCAAAAAGTAGCTTCGAAAAACGCTTAGGTTAAGTTTCAGAGTTGCTTCTATTGTACCAAAGCTGGACTTAGACATAATTTCACTCTCACAACATTATGGCTGGTTGGAGACAGTCCGAACCACAAGTACCGGGTCCATGGTTCTGGCCGTATACTGGGGGGACGGGGACGACTCCCATTAACCCCTGACTATACCGGGGATACGCTTATCACAATGCCTTTCTGGTCTGTGCTGAAGCAGGGCATTCTGGCAGCCAAGTGGATTGACCTTTATTAGTGAGCCTGGTTACCCCCTCTCGGAACCACAGACTTAGAAATCGCCAGCTCATATACAGTGCATAAAATATATTTATACTGTATACCCTTATACACCATTTTAATAAAAATATCACAAAATTCTTCTAAGTCCCTCGAGAAGAGTGAAAGACGCGCACGTTCATTTTCAGAGCTCCTAGACCTTCCTATAAGAAGTTAGACAAAAAGTAGCTTCGAAAAACGCTTAGGTTAAGTTTCAGAGTTGCTTCTAATGTACCAAAGCTGGGCTTAGACATAATTTCACTCTCACAACATTATGGCTGGTTGGAGACAGTCCGAACCACAAGTACCGGGTCCATGGTTCTGGCCGTATACTGGGGGGACGGGGACGACTCCCATTAACCCCTGACTATACCGGGGATACGCTTATCACAATTCCTTTCTGGTCTGTGCTGAAGCAGGGCATTCTGGCAGCCAAGTGGCTTGACCTTTATTAGTGAGCCTGGTTACCCCCTCTCGGAACCACAGACTTAGAAATCGCCAGCTCATATACAGTGCATAAAATATATTTATATATATACCCTTATACACCATTTTAATAAAAAATATCACAAAATTCTTCTAAGTCCCTCGGGAAGAGTGAAAGACGCGCACGTTCATTTTCAGAGCTCCTAGACCTTCCTATAAGAAGTTAGCCAAAAAGTAGCTTCGAAAAACGCTTAGGTTAAGTTTCAGAGTTGCTTCTATTGTACCAAAGCTGGACTTAGACATAATTTCACTCTCACAACATTATGGCTGGTTGGAGACAGTCCGAACCACAAGTACCGGGTCCATGGTTCTGGCCGTATACTGGGGGGACGGGGACGACTCCCATTAACCCCTGACTATACCGGGGATACGCTTATCACAATGCCTTTCTGGTCTGTGCTGAAGCAGGGCATTCTGGCAGCCAAGTGGATTGACCTTTATTAGTGAGCCTGGTTACCCCCTCTCGGAACCACAGACTTAGAAATCGCCAGTTCATATACAGTGCATAAAATATATTTATATATATACCCTTATACACCATTTTAAAAAAAATATCACAAAATTCTTCTAAGTCCCTCGGAAAGAGTGAAAGACGCGCACGTTCATTTTCAGAGCTCCTAGACCTTCCTATAAGAAGTTAGCCAAAAAGTAGCTTCGAAAAACGCTTAGGTTAAGTTTCAGAGTTGCTTCTAATGTATCAAAGCTGGACTTAGACATAATTTCACTCACAACATTATGGCTGGTTGGAGACAGTCCGAACCACAAGTACCGGGTCTATGGTTCTGGCCGTATACTGGGGGGACGGGGACGACTCCCATTAACCCCTGACTATACCGGGGATACGCTTATCACAATGCCTTTCTGGTCTGTGCTGAAGCAGGGCATTCTGGCAGCCAAGTGGCTTGACCTTTATTAGTGAGCCTGGTTACCCCCTCTCGGAACCACAGACTTAGAAATCGCCAGCTCATATACAGTGCATAAAATATATTTATATATATACCCTTATACACCATTTTAATAAAAAATATCACAAAATTCTTCTAAGTCCCTCGGAAAGAGTGAAAGACGCGCACGTTCATTTTTAGAGCTCCTAGACCTTCCTATAAGAAGTTAGCCAAAAAGTAGCTTCGAAAAACGCTTAGGTTAAGTTTCAGAGTTGCTTCTATTGTACCAAAGCTGGACTTAGACATAATTTCACTCTCACAACATTATGGCTAGTTGGAGACAGTCCGAACCACAAGTACCGGGTCCATGGTTCTGGCCGTATACTGGGGGGACGGGGACGACTCCCATTAACCCCTGACTATACCGGGGATACTCTTATCACAATGCCTTTCTGGTCTGTGCTGAAGCAGGGCATTCTGGCAGCCAAGTGGCTTGACCTTTATTAGTGAGCCTGGTTACCCCCTCTCGGAACCACAGACTTAGAAATCGCCAGCTCATATACAGTGCATAAAATATATTTATATATATACCCTTATACACCATTTTAATAAAAAATATCACAAAATTCTTCTAAGTCCCTCGGAAAGAGTGAAAGACGCGCACGTTCATTTTCAGAGCTCCTAGACCTTCCTATAAGAAGTTAGCCAAAAAGTATCTTCGATAAACGCTTAGGTTAAGTTTCAGAGTTGCTTCTAATGTACCAAAGCTGGGCTTAGACATAATTTCACTCTCACAACATTATGGCTGGTTGGAGACAGTCCGAACCACAAGTACCGGGTCCATGGTTCTGGCCGTATACTGGGGGGACGGGGGGGACTCCCATTAACCCCTGACTATACCGGGGATACGCTTATCACAATGCCTTTCTGGTCTGTGCTGAAGCAGGGCATTCTGGCAGCCAAGTGGCTTGACCTTTATTAGTGAGCCTGGTTACCCCCTCTCGGAACCACAGACTTAGAAATCGCCAGC
The DNA here is from genome assembly GCF_040206685.1 of Ascaphus truei. Classification (NCBI taxonomy): domain Eukaryota; kingdom Metazoa; phylum Chordata; class Amphibia; order Anura; family Ascaphidae; genus Ascaphus; species Ascaphus truei. The sequence goes on along the minus strand of NW_027454196.1, from coordinate 49,424 downwards.
TCATATACAGTGCATAAAATATATTTATATATATACCCTTATACACCATTTTAATAAAAAATATCACAAAATTCTTCTAAGTCCCTCGGGAAGAGTGAAAGACGCGCACGTTCATTTTCAGAGCTCCTAGACCTTCCTATAAGAAGTTAGCCAAAAAGTAGCTTCGAAAAACGCTTAGGTTAAGTTTCAGAGTTGCTTCTATTGTACCAAAGCTGGACTTAGACATACAGTAATTTCACTCTCACAACATTATGGCTGGTTGGAGACAGTCCGAACCACAAGTACCGGGTCCATGGTTCTGGCCGTATACTGGGGGGACGGGGACGACTCCCATTAACCCCTGACTATACCGGGGATACGCTTATCACAATGCCTTTCTGGTCTGTCCTGAAGCAGGGCATTCTGGAAGCCAAGTGGCTTGACCTTTATTAGTGAGCCTGGTTACCCCCTCTCGGAACCACAGACTTAGAAATCGCCAGCTCATATACAGTGCATAAAATATATTTATATATATACCCTTATACACCATTTTAAAAAAAATATCACAAAATTCTTCTAAGTCCCTCGGAAAGAGTGAAAGACGCGCACGTTCATTTTCAGAGCTCCTAGACCTTCCTATAAGAAGTTAGCCAAAAAGTAGCTTCGAAAAACGCTTAGGTTAAGTTTCAGAGTTGCTTCTAATGTACCAAAGCTGGACTTAGACATAATTTCACTCTCACAACATTATGGCTGGTTGGAGACAGTCCGAACCACAAGTACCGGGTCCATGGTTCTGGCCGTATACTGGGGGGACGGGGACGACTCCCATTAACCCCTGACTATACCGGGGATACGCTTATCACAATGCCTTTCTGGTCTGTGCTGAAGCAGGGCATTCTGGCAGCCAAGTGGCTTGACCTTTATTAGTGAGCCTGGTTACCCCCTCTCGGAACCACAGACTTAGAAATCGCCAGCTCATATACAGTGCATAAAATATATTTATATATATACCCTTATACACCATTTTAATAAAAAATATCACAAAATTCTTCTAAGTCCCTCGGAAAGAGTGAAAGACGCGCACGTTCATTTTCAGAGCTCCTAGACCTTCCTATAAGAAGTTAGCCAAAAAGTAGCTTCGAAAAACGCTTAGGTTAAGTTTCAGAGTTGCTTCTAATGTATCAAAGCTGGACTTAGACATAATTTCACTCTCACAACATTATGGCTGGTTGGAGACAGTCCGAACCACAAGTACCGGGTCTATGGTTCTGGCCGTATACTGGGGGGACGGGGACGACTCCCATTAACCCCTGACTATACCGGGGATACGCTTATCACAATGCCTTTCTGGTCTGTGCTGAAGCAGGGCATTCTGGCAGCCAAGTGGCTTGACCTTTATTAGTGAGCCTGGTTACCCCCTCTCGGAACCACAGACTTAGAAATCGCCAGCTCATATACAGTGCATAAAATATATTTATATATATACCCTTATACACCATTTTAATAAAAAATATCACAAAATTCTTCTAAGTCCCTCGGGAAGAGTGAAAGACACGCACGTTCATTTTCAGAGCTCCTAGACCTTCCTATAAGAAGTTAGCCAAAAAGTAGCTTCGAAAAACGCTTAGGTTAAGTTTCAGAGTGGCTTCTAATGTACCAAAGCTGGACTTAGACATAATTTCACTCTCACAACATTATGGCTGGTTGGAGACAGTCCGAACCACAAGTACCGGGTCCATGGTTCTGGCCGTATACTGGGGGGACGGGGACGACTCCCATTAACCCCTGACTATACCGGGGATACGCTTATCACAATGCCTTTCTGGTCTGTGCTGAAGCAGGGCATTCTGGCAGCCAAGTGGCTTGACCTTTATTAGTGAGCCTGGTTACCCCCTCTCGGAACCACAGACTTAGAAATCGCCAGCTCATATACAGTGCATAAAATATATTTATATATATACCCTTATACACCATTTTAATAAAAAATATCACAAAATTCTTCTAAGTCCCTCGGAAAGAGTGAAAGACGCGCACGTTCATTTTCAGAGCTCCTAGACCTTCCTATAAGAAGTTAGCCAAAAAGTAGCTTCGAAAAACGCTTAGGTTAAGTTTCAGAGTTGCTTCTAATGTATCAAAGCTGGACTTAGACATAATTTCACTCTCACAACATTATGGCTGGTTGGAGACAGTCCGAACCACAAGTACCGGGTCTATGGTTCTGGCCGTATACTGGGGGGACGGGGACGACTCCCATTAACCCCTGACTATACCGGGGATACGCTTATCACAATGCCTTTCTGGTCTGTGCTGAAGCAGGGCATTCTGGCAGCCAAGTGGCTTGACCTTTATTAGTGAGCCTGGTTACCCCCTCTCGGAACCACAGACTTAGAAATCGCCAGCTCATATACAGTGCATAAAATATATTTATATATATACCCTTATACACCATTTTAATAAAAAATATCACAAAATTCTTCTAAGTCCCTCGGGAAGAGTGAAAGACACGCACGTTCATTTTCAGAGCTCCTAGACCTTCCTATAAGAAGTTAGCCAAAAAGTAGCTTCGAAAAACGCTTAGGTTAAGTTTCAGAGTGGCTTCTAATGTACCAAAGCTGGACTTAGACATAATTTCACTCTCACAACATTATGGCTGGTTGGAGACAGTCCGAACCACAAGTACCGGGTCCATGGTTCTGGCCGTATACTGGGGGGACGGGGGGGACTCCCATTAACCCCTGACTATACCGGGGATACGCTTATCACAATGCCTTTCTGGTCTGTGCTGAAGCAGGGCATTCTGGCAGCCAAGTGGCTTGACCTTTATTAGTGAGCCTGGTTACCCCCTCTCGGAACCACAGACTTAGAAATCGCCAGCTCATATACAGTGCATAAAATATATTTATATATATACCCTTATACACCATTTTAATAAAAAATATCACAAAATTCTTCTAAGTCCCTCGGGAAGAGTGAAAGACGCGCACGTTCATTTTCAGAGCTCCTAGACCTTCCTATAAGAAGTTAGCCAAAAAGTAGCTTCGAAAAACGCTTAGGTTAAGTTTCAGAGTTGCTTCTATTGTACCAAAGCTGGACTTAGACATAATTTCACTCTCACAACATTATGGCTGGTTGGAGACAGTCCGAACCACAAGTACCGGGTCCATGGTTCTGGCCGTATACTGGGGGGACGGGGACGACTCCCATTAACCCCTGACTATACCGGGGATACGCTTATCACAATGCCTTTCTGGTCTGTCCTGAAGCAGGGCATTCTGGAAGCCAAGTGGCTTGACCTTTATTAGTGAGCCTGGTTACCCCCTCTCGGAACCACAGACTTAGAAATCGCCAGCTCATATACAGTGCATAAAATATATTTATATATATACCCTTATACACCATTTTAAAAAAAATATCACAAAATTCTTCTAAGTCCCTCGGAAAGAGTGAAAGACGCGCACGTTCATTTTCAGAGCTCCTAGACCTTCCTATAAGAAGTTAGCCAAAAAGTAGCTTCGAAAAACGCTTAGGTTAAGTTTCAGAGTTGCTTCTAATGTACCAAAGCTGGACTTAGACATAATTTCACTCTCACAACATTATGGCTGGTTGGAGACAGTCCGAACCACAAGTACCGGGTCCATGGTTCTGGCCGTATACTGGGGGGACGGGGACGACTCCCATTAACCCCTGACTATACCGGGGATACGCTTATCACAATGCCTTTCTGGTCTGTGCTGAAGCAGGGCATTCTGGCAGCCAAGTGGCTTGACCTTTATTAGTGAGCCTGGTTACCCCCTCTCGGAACCACAGACTTAGAAATCGCCAGCTCATATACAGTGCATAAAATATATTTATATATATACCCTTATACACCATTTTAATAAAAAATATCACAAAATTCTTCTAAGTCCCTCGGAAAGAGTGAAAGACGCGCACGTTCATTTTCAGAGCTCCTAGACCTTCCTATAAGAAGTTAGCCAAAAAGTAGCTTCGAAAAACGCTTAGGTTAAGTTTCAGAGTTGCTTCTAATGTATCAAAGCTGGACTTAGACATAATTTCACTCTCACAACATTATGGCTGGTTGGAGACAGTCCGAACCACAAGTACCGGGTCTATGGTTCTGGCCGTATACTGGGGGGACGGGGACGACTCCCATTAACCCCTGACTATACCGGGGATACGCTTATCACAATGCCTTTCTGGTCTGTGCTGAAGCAGGGCATTCTGGCAGCCAAGTGGCTTGACCTTTATTAGTGAGCCTGGTTACCCCCTCTCGGAACCACAGACTTAGAAATCGCCAGCTCATATACAGTGCATAAAATATATTTATATATATACCCTTATACACCATTTTAATAAAAAATATCACAAAATTCTTCTAAGTCCCTCGGGAAGAGTGAAAGACACGCACGTTCATTTTCAGAGCTCCTAGACCTTCCTATAAGAAGTTAGCCAAAAAGTAGCTTCGAAAAACGCTTAGGTTAAGTTTCAGAGTGGCTTCTAATGTACCAAAGCTGGACTTAGACATAATTTCACTCTCACAACATTATGGCTGGTTGGAGACAGTCCGAACCACAAGTACCGGGTCCATGGTTCTGGCCGTATACTGGGGGGACAGGGACGACTCCCATTAACCCCTGACTATACCGGGGATACGCTTATCACAATGTCTTTCTGGTCTGTGCTGAAGCAGGGCATTCTGGCAGCCAAGTGGCTTGACCTTTATTAGTGAGCCTGGTTACCCCCTCTCGGAACCACAGACTTAGAAATCGCCAGCTCATATACAGTGCATAAAATATATTTATATATATACCCTTATACACCATTTTAATAAAAAATATCACAAAATTCTTCTAAGTCCCTCGGAAAGAGTGAAAGACGCGCACGTTCATTTTTAGAGCTCCTAGACCTTCCTATAAGAAGTTAGCCAAAAAGTAGATTCGATAAACGCTTAGGTTAAGTTTCAGAGTTGCTTCTAATGTACCAAAGCTGGACTTAGACATAATTTCACTCTCACAACATTATGGCTGGTTGGAGACAGTCCGAACCACAAGTACCGGGTCCATGGTTCTGGCCGTATACTGGGGGGACGGGGACGACTCCCATTAACCCCTGACTATACCGGGGATACGCTTATCACAATGCCTTTCTGGTCTGTGCTGAAGCAGGGCATTCTGGCAGCCAAGTGGCTTGACCTTTATTAGTGAGCCTGGTTACCCCCTCTCGGAACCACAGACTTAGAAATCGCCAGCTCATATACAGTGCATAAAATATATTTATATATATACCCTTATACACCATTTTAATAAAAAATATCACAAAATTCTTCTAAGTCCCTCGAGAAGAGTGAAAGACGCGCACGTTCATTTTCAGAGCTCCTAGACCTTCCTATAAGAAGTTAGCCAAAAAGTAGCTTCGAAAAACGCTTAGGTTAAGTTTCAGAGTTGCTTCTATTGTACCAAAGCTGGACTTAGACATAATTTCACTCTCACAACATTATGGCTGGTTGGAGACAGTCCGAACCACAAGTACCGGGTCCATGGTTCTGGCCGTATACTGGGGGGACGGGGACGACTCCCATTAACCCCTGACTATACCGGGGATACGCTTATCACAATTCCTTTCTGGTCTGTGCTGAAGCAGGGCATTCTGGCAGCCAAGTGGCTTGACCTTTATTAGTGAGCCTGGTTACCCCCTCTCGGAACCACAGACTTAGAAATCGCCAGCTCATATACAGTGCATAAAATATATTTATATATATACCCTTATACACCATTTTAATAAAAAATATCACAAAATTCTTCTAAGTCCCTCGGAAAGAGTGAAAGACGCGCATGTTCATTTTCAGAGCTCCTAGACCTTCCTATAAGAAGTTAGCCAAAAAGTAGCTTCGATAAACGCTTAGGTTAAGTTTCAGAGTTGCTTCTAATGTACCAAAGCTGGACTTAGACATAATTTCACTCTCACAACATTATGGCTGGTTGGAGACAGTCCGAACCACAAGTACCGGGTCCATGGTTCTGGCCGTATACTGGGGGGACGGGGACGATTCCCATTAACCCCTGACTATACCGGGGATACGCTTATCACAATGCCTTTCTGGTCTGTGCTGAAGCAGGGCATTCTGGCAGCCAAGTGGCTTGACCTTTATTAGTAAGCCTGGTTACCCCCTCTCGGAACCACAGACTTAGAAATCGCCAGCTCATATACAGTGCATAAAATATATTTATATATATACCCTTATACACCATTTTAATAAAAAATATCACAAAATTCTTCTAAGTCCCTCGGAAAGAGTGAAAGACGCGCACGTTCATTTTCAGAGCTCCTAGACCTTCCTATAAGACGTTAGCCAAAAAGTATCTTCGAAAAACGCTTAGGTTAAGTTTCAGAGTTGCTTCTATTGTACCAAAGCTGGACTTAGACATAATTTCACTCTCACAACATTATGGCTGGTTGGAGACAGTCCGAACCACAAGTACCGGGTCCATGGTTCTGGCCGTATACTGGGGGGACGGGGACGACTCCCATTAACCCCTGACTATACCGGGGATACGCTTATCACAATGCCTTTCTGGTCTGTGCTGAAGCAGGGCATTCTGGCAGCCAAGTGGCTTGACCTTTATTAGTGAGCCTGGTTACCCCCTCTTGGAACCACAGACTTAGAAATCGCCAGCTCATATACAGTGCATAAAATATATTTATATATATACCCTTATACACCATTTTAATAAAAAATATCACAAAATTCTTCTAAGTCCCTCGGAAAGAGTGAAAGACGCGCACGTTCATTTTTAGAGCTCCTAGACCTTCCTATAAGAAGTTAGCCAAAAAGTAGCTTCGAAAAACGCTTAGGTTAAGTTTCAGAGTTGCTTCTATTGTACCAAAGCTGGACTTAGACATAATTTCACTTTCACAACATTATGGCTGGTTGGAGACAGTCCGAACCACAAGTACCGGGTCCATGGTTCTGGCCGTATACTGGGGGGACGGGGACGACTCCCATTAACCCCTGACTATACCGGGGATACGCTTATCACAATGCCTTTCTGGTCTGTGCTGAAGCAGGGCATTCTGGCAGCCAAGTGGCTTGACCTTTATTAGTGAGCCTGGTTACCCCCTCTCGGAACCACAGACTTAGAAATCGCCAGCTCATATACAGTGCATAAAATATATTTATATATATACCCTTATACACCATTTTAATAAAAAATATCACAAAATTCTTCTAAGTCCCTCGGAAAGAGTGAAAGACGCGCACGTTCATTTTCAGAGCTCCTAGACCTTCCTATAAGAAGTTAGCCAAAAAGTAGCTTCGAAAAACGCTTAGGTTAAGTTTCAGAGTTGCTTCTAATGTATCAAAGCTGGACTTAGACATAATTTCACTCACAACATTATGGCTAGTTGGAGACAGTCCGAACCACAAGTACCGGGTCTATGGTTCTGGCCGTATACTGGGGGGACGGGGACGACTCCCATTAACCCCTGACTATACCGGGGATATGCTTATCACAATGCCTTTCTGGTCTGTGCTGAAGCAGGGCATTCTGGCAGCCAAGTGGCTTGACCTTTATTAGTGAGCCTGGTTACCCCCTCTCGGAACCACAGACTTAGAAATCGCCAGCTCATATACAGTGCATAAAATATATTTATATATATACCCTTATACACCATTTTAATAAAAAATATCACAAAATTCTTCTAAGTCCCTCGGGAAGAGTGAAAGACGCGCACGTTCATTTTCAGAGCTCCTAGACCTTCCTATAAGAAGTTAGCCAAAAAGTAGCTTCGAAAAACGCTTAGGTTAAGTTTCAGAGTTGCTTCTATTGTACCAAAGCTGGACTTAGACATAATTTCACTCTCACAACATTATGGCTGGTTGGAGACAGTCCGAACCACAAGTACCGGGTCCATGGTTCTGGCCGTATACTGGGGGGACGGGGACGACTCCCATTAACCCCTGACTATACCGGGGATACGCTTATCACAATGCCTTTCTGGTCTGTGCTGAAGCAGGGCATTCTGGCAGCCAAGTGGCTTGACCTTTATTAGTGAGCCTGGTTACCCCCTCTCGGAAACACAGACTTAGAAATCGCCAGCTCATATACAGTGCATAAAATATATTTATATATATACCCTTATACACCATTTTAATAAAAAATATCACAAAATTCTTCTAAGTCCCTCGGGAAGAGTGAAAGACACGCACGTTCATTTTCAGAGCTCCTAGTCCTTCCTATTAGAAGTTAGCCAAAAAGTAGCTTCGAAAAACGCTTAGGTTAAGTTTCAGAGTTGCTTCTAATGTACCAAAGCTGGACTTAGACATAATTTCACTCTCACAACATTATGGCTGGTTGGAGACAGTCCGAACCACAAGTACCGGGTCCATGGTTCTGGCCATACTGGGGGGACGGGGACGACTCCCATTAACCCCTGACTATACCGGGGATACGCTTATCACAATGCCTTTCTGGTCTGTGCTGAAGCAGGGCATTCTGGCAGCCAAGTGGCTTGACCTTTATTAGTGAGCCTGGTTACCCCCTCTCGGAACCACAGACTTAGAAATCGCCAGCTCATATACAGTGCATAAAATATATTTATATATATACCCTTATACACCATTTTAATAAAAAATATCACAAAATTCTTCTAAGTCCCTCGGAAAGAGTGAAAGACGCGCACGTTCATTTTCAGAGCTCCTAGACCTTCCTATAAGAAGTTAGCCAAAAAGTAGCTTCGAAAAACGCTTAGGTTAAGTTTCAGAGTTGCTTCTAATGTATCAAAGCTGGACTTAGACATAATTTCACTCTCACAACATTATGGCTGGTTGGAGACAGTCCGAACCACAAGTACCGGGTCTATGGTTCTGGCCGTATACTGGGGGGACGGGGACGACTCCCATTAACCCCTGACTATACCGGGGATACGCTTATCACAATGCCTTTCTGGTCTGTGCTGAAGCAGGGCATTCTGGCAGCCAAGTGGCTTGACCTTTATTAGTGAGCCTGGTTACCCCCTCTCGGAACCACAGACTTAGAAATCGCCAGCTCATATACAGTGCATAAAATATATTTATATATATACCCTTATACACCATTTTAATAAAAAATATCACAAAATTCTTCTAAGTCCCTCGGGAAGAGTGAAAGACACGCACGTTCATTTTCAGAGCTCCTAGACCTTCCTATAAGAAGTTAGCCAAAAAGTAGCTTCGAAAAACGCTTAGGTTAAGTTTCAGAGTGGCTTCTAATGTACCAAAGCTGGACTTAGACATAATTTCACTCTCACAACATTATGGCTGGTTGGAGACAGTCCGAACCACAAGTACCGGGTCCATGGTTCTGGCCGTATACTGGGGGGACAGGGACGACTCCCATTAACCCCTGACTATACCGGGGATACGCTTATCACAATGTCTTTCTGGTCTGTGCTGAAGCAGGGCATTCTGGCAGCCAAGTGGCTTGACCTTTATTAGTGAGCCTGGTTACCCCCTCTCGGAACCACAGACTTAGAAATCGCCAGCTCATATACAGTGCATAAAATATATTTATATATATACCCTTATACACCATTTTAATAAAAAATATCACAAAATTCTTCTAAGTCCCTCGGAAAGAGTGAAAGACGCGCACGTTCATTTTTAGAGCTCCTAGACCTTCCTATAAGAAGTTAGCCAAAAAGTAGATTCGATAAACGCTTAGGTTAAGTTTCAGAGTTGCTTCTAATGTACCAAAGCTGGACTTAGACATAATTTCACTCTCACAACATTATGGCTGGTTGGAGACAGTCCGAACCACAAGTACCGGGTCCATGGTTCTGGCCGTATACTGGGGGGACGGGGACGACTCCCATTAACCCCTGACTATACCGGGGATACGCTTATCACAATGCCTTTCTGGTCTGTGCTGAAGCAGGGCATTCTGGCAGCCAAGTGGCTTGACCTTTATTAGTGAGCCTGGTTACCCCCTCTCGGAACCACAGACTTAGAAATCGCCAGCTCATATACAGTGCATAAAATATATTTATATATATACCCTTATACACCATTTTAATAAAAAATATCACAAAATTCTTCTAAGTCCCTCGAGAAGAGTGAAAGACGCGCACGTTCATTTTCAGAGCTCCTAGACCTTCCTATAAGAAGTTAGCCAAAAAGTAGCTTCGAAAAACGCTTAGGTTAAGTTTCAGAGTTGCTTCTATTGTACCAAAGCTGGACTTAGACATAATTTCACTCTCACAACATTATGGCTGGTTGGAGACAGTCCGAACCACAAGTACCGGGTCCATGGTTCTGGCCGTATACTGGGGGGACGGGGACGACTCCCATTAACCCCTGACTATACCGGGGATACGCTTATCACAATTCCTTTCTGGTCTGTGCTGAAGCAGGGCATTCTGGCAGCCAAGTGGCTTGACCTTTATTAGTGAGCCTGGTTACCCCCTCTCGGAACCACAGACTTAGAAATCGCCAGCTCATATACAGTGCATAAAATATATTTATATATATACCCTTATACACCATTTTAATAAAAAATATCACAAAATTCTTCTAAGTCCCTCGGAAAGAGTGAAAGAAGCGCATGTTCATTTTCAGAGCTCCTAGACCTTCCTATAAGAAGTTAGCCAAAAAGTAGCTTCGATAAACGCTTAGGTTAAGTTTCAGAGTTGCTTCTAATGTACCAAAGCTGGACTTAGACATAATTTCACTCTCACAACATTATGGCTGGTTGGAGACAGTCCGAACCACAAGTACCGGGTCCATGGTTCTGGCCGTATACTGGGGGGACGGGGACGACTCCCATTAACCCCTGACTATACCGGGGATACGCTTATCACAATGCCTTTCTGGTCTGTGCTGAAGCAGGGCATTCTGGCAGCCAAGTGGCTTGACCTTTATTAGTAAGCCTGGTTACCCCCTCTCGGAACCACAGACTTAGAAATCGCCAGCTCATATACAGTGCATAAAATATATTTATATATATACCCTTATACACCATTTTAATAAAAAATATCACAAAATTCTTCTAAGTCCCTCGGAAAGAGTGAAAGACGCGCACGTTCATTTTCAGAGCTCCTAGACCTTCCTATAAGAAGTTAGCCAAAAAGTATCTTCGAAAAACGCTTAGGTTAAGTTTCAGAGTTGCTTCTATTGTACCAAAGCTGGACTTAGACATAATTTCACTCTCACAACATTATGGCTGGTTGGAGACAGTCCGAACCACAAGTACCGGGTCCATGGTTCTGGCCGTATACTGGGGGGACGGGGACGACTCCCATTAACCCCTGACTATACCGGGGATACGCTTATCACAATGCCTTTCTGGTCTGTGCTGAAGCAGGGCATTCTGGCAGCCAAGTGGCTTGACCTTTATTAGTGAGCCTGGTTACCCCCTCTTGGAACCACAGACTTAGAAATCGCCAGCTCATATACAGTGCATAAAATATATTTATATATATACCCTTATACACCATTTTAATAAAAAATATCACAAAATTCTTCTAAGTCCCTCGGAAAGAGTGAAAGACGCGCACGTTCATTTTTAGAGCTCCTAGACCTTCCTATAAGAAGTTAGCCAAAAAGTAGCTTCGAAAAACGCTTAGGTTAAGTTTCAGAGTTGCTTCTATTGTACCAAAGCTGGACTTAGACATAATTTCACTCTCACAACATTATGGCTGGTTGGAGACAGTCCGAACCACAAGTACCGGGTCCATGGTTCTGGCCGTATACTGGGGGGACGGGGACGACTCCCATTAACCCCTGACTATACCGGGGATACGCTTATCACAATGCCTTTCTGGTCTGTGCTGAAGCAGGGCATTCTGGCAGCCAAGTGGCTTGACCTTTATTAGTGAGCCTGGTTACCCCCTCTCGGAACCACAGACTTAGAAATCGCCAGCTCATATACAGTGCATAAAATATATTTATATATATACCCTTATACACCATTTTAATAAAAAATATCACAAAATTCTTCTAAGTCCCTCGGAAAGAGTGAAAGACGCGCACGTTCATTTTCAGAGCTCCTAGACCTTCCTATAAGAAGTTAGCCAAAAAGTAGCTTCGAAAAACGCTTAGGTTAAGTTTCAGAGTTGCTTCTAATGTATCAAAGCTGGACTTAGACATAATTTCACTCACAACATTATGGCTAGTTGGAGACAGTCCGAACCACAAGTACCGGGTCTATGGTTCTGGCCGTATACTGGGGGGACGGGGACGACTCCCATTAACCCCTGACTATACCGGGGATACGCTTATCACAATGCCTTTCTGGTCTGTGCTGAAGCAGGGCATTCTGGCAGCCAAGTGGCTTGACCTTTATTAGTGAGCCTGGTTACCCCCTCTCGGAACCACAGACTTAGAAATCGCCAGCTCATATACAGTGCATAAAATATATTTATATATATACCCTTATACACCATTTTAATAAAAAATATCACAAAATTCTTCTAAGTCCCTCGGGAAGAGTGAAAGACGCGCACGTTCATTTTCAGAGCTCCTAGACCTTCCTATAAGAAGTTAGCCAAAAAGTAGCTTCGAAAAACGCTTAGGTTAAGTTTCAGAGTTGCTTCTATTGTACCAAAGCTGGACTTAGACATAATTTCACTCTCACAACATTATGGCTGGTTGGAGACAGTCCGAACCACAAGTACCGGGTCCATGGTTCTGGCCGTATACTGGGGGGACGGGGACGACTCCCATTAACCCCTGACTATACCGGGGATACGCTTATCACAATTCCTTTCTGGTCTGTGCTGAAGCAGGGCATTCTGGTAGCCAAGTGGCTTGACCTTTATTAGTGAGCCTGGTTACCCCCTCTCGGAACCACAGACTTAGAAATCGCCAGCTCATATACAGTGCATAAAATATATTTATATATATACCCTTATACACCATTTTAATAAAAAATATCACAAAATTCTTCTAAGTCCCTCGGAAAGAGTGAAAGAAGCGCATGTTCATTTTCAGAGCTCCTAGACCTTCCTATAAGAAGTTAGCCAAAAAGTAGCTTCGATAAACGCTTAGGTTAAGTTTCAGAGTTGCTTCTAATGTACCAAAGCTGGACTTAGACATAATTTCACTCTCACAACATTATGGCTGGTTGGAGACAGTCCGAACCACAAGTACCGGGTCCATGGTTCTGGCCGTATACTGGGGGGACGGGGACGACTCCCATTAACCCCTGACTATACCGGGGATACGCTTATCACAATGCCTTTCTGGTCTGTGCTGAAGCAGGGCATTCTGGCAGCCAAGTGGCTTGACCTTTATTAGTGAGCCTGGTTACCCCCTCTCGGAACCACAGACTTAGAAATCGCCAGCTCATATACAGTGCATAAAATATATTTATATATATACCCTTATACACCATTTTAATAAAAAATATCACAAAATTCTTCTAAGTCCCTTGGAAAGAGTGAAAGACGCGCACGTTCATTTTCAGAGCTCCTAGACCTTCCTATAAGAAGTTAGCCAAAAAGTAGCTTCGAAAAACGCTTAGGTTAAGTTTCAGAGTTGCTTCTAATGTATCAAAGCTGGACTTAGACATAATTTCACTCACAACATTATGGCTAGTTGGAGACAGTCCGAACCACAAGTACCGGGTCTATGGTTCTGGCCGTATACTGGGGGGACGGGGACGACTCCCATTAACCCCTGACTATACCGGGGATACGCTTATCACAATGCCTTTCTGGTCTGTGCTGAAGCAGGGCATTCTGGCAGCCAAGTGGCTTGACCTTTATTAGTGAGCCTGGTTACCCCCTCTCGGAACCACAGACTTAGAAATCGCCAGCTCATATACAGTGCATAAAATATATTTATATATATACCCTTATACACCATTTTAATAAAAAATATCACAAAATTCTTCTAAGTCCCTCGGGAAGAGTGAAAGACGCGCACGTTCATTTTCAGAGCTCCTAGACCTTCCTATAAGAAGTTAGCCAAAAAGTAGCTTCGAAAAACGCTTAGGTTAAGTTTCAGAGTTGCTTCTATTGTACCAAAGCTGGACTTAGACATAATTTCACTCTCACAACATTATGGCTGGTTGGAGACAGTCCGAACCACAAGTACCGGGTCCATGGTTCTGGCCATATACTGGGGGGACGGGGACGACTCCCATTAACCCCTGACTATACCGGGGATATGCTTATCACAATGCCTTTCTGGTCTGTGCTGAAGCAGGGCATTCTGGCAGCCAAGTGGCTTGACCTTTATTAGTGAGCCTGGTTACCCCCTCTCGGAACCACAGACTTAGAAATCGCCAGCTCATATACAGTGCATAAAATATATTTATATATATACCCTTATACACCATTTTAATAAAAAATATAACAAAATTCTTCTAAGTCCCTCGGGAAGAGTGAAAGACGCGCACGTTCATTTTCAGAGCTCCTAGACCTTCCTATAAGAAGTTAGCCAAAAAGTAGCTTCGAAAAACGCTTAGGTTAAGTTTCAGAGTTGCTTCTATTGTACCAAAGCTGGACTTAGACATAATTTCACTCTCACAACATTATGGCTGGTTGGAGACAGTCCGAACCACAAGTACCGGGTCCATGGTTCTGGCCGTATACTGGGGGGACGGGGACGACTCCCATTAACCCCTGACTATACCGGGGATACGCTTATCACAATGCCTTTCTGGTCTGTGCTGAAGCAGGGCATTCTGGCAGCCAAGTGGCTTGACCTTTATTAGTGAGCCTGGTTACCCCCTCTCGGAACCACAGACTTAGAAATCGCCAGCTCATATACAGTGCATAAAATATATTTATATATATACCCTTATACACCATTTTAATAAAAAATATCACAAAATTCTTCTAAGTCCCTCGAGAAGAGTGAAAGACGCGCACGTTCATTTTCAGAGCTCCTAGACCTTCCTATAAGAAGTTAGCCAAAAAGTAGCTTCGAAAAACGCTTAGGTTAAGTTTCAGAGTTGCTTCTATTGTACCAAAGCTGGACTTAGACATAATTTCACTCTCACAACATTATGGCTGGTTGGAGACAGTCCGAACCACAAGTACCGGGTCCATGGTTCTGGCCGTATACTGGGGGGACGGGGACGACTCCCATTAACCCCTGACTATACCGGGGATACGCTTATCACAATTCCTTTCTGGTCTGTGCTGAAGCAGGGCATTCTGGTAGCCAAGTGGCTTGACCTTTATTAGTGAGCCTGGTTACCCCCTCTCGGAACCACAGACTTAGAAATCGCCAGCTCATATACAGTGCATAAAATATATTTATATATATACCCTTATACACCATTTTAATAAAAAATATCACAAAATTCTTCTAAGTCCCTCGGAAAGAGTGAAAGAAGCGCATGTTCATTTTCAGAGCTCCTAGACCTTCCTATAAGAAGTTAGCCAAAAAGTAGCTTCGATAAACGCTTAGGTTAAGTTTCAGAGTTGCTTCTAATGTACCAAAGCTGGACTTAGACATAATTTCACTCTCACAACATTATGGCTGGTTGGAGACAGTCCGAACCACAAGTACCGGGTCCATGGTTCTGGCCGTATACTGGGGGGACGGGGACGACTCCCATTAACCCCTGACTATACCGGGGATACGCTTATCACAATGCCTTTCTGGTCTGTGCTGAAGCAGGGCATTCTGGCAGCCAAGTGGCTTGACCTTTATTAGTAAGCCTGGTTACCCCCTCTCGGAACCACAGACTTAGAAATCGCCAGCTCATATACAGTGCATAAAATATATTTATATATATACCCTTATACACCATTTTAATAAAAAATATCACAAAATTCTTCTAAGTCCCTCGGAAAGAGTGAAAGACGCGCACGTTCATTTTCAGAGCTCCTAGACCTTCCTATAAGAAGTTAGCCAAAAAGTATCTTCGAAAAACGCTTAGGTTAAGTTTCAGAGTTGCTTCTATTGTACCAAAGCTGGACTTAGACATAATTTCACTCTCACAACATTATGGCTGGTTGGAGACAGTCCGAACCACAAGTACCGGGTCCATGGTTCTGGCCGTATACTGGGGGGACGGGGACGACTCCCATTAACCCCTGACTATACCGGGGATACGCTTATCACAATGCCTTTCTGGTCTGTGCTGAAGCAGGGCATTCTGGCAGCCAAGTGGCTTGACCTTTATTAGTGAGCCTGGTTACCCCCTCTTGG
Source organism: Ascaphus truei (assembly GCF_040206685.1). Lineage (NCBI taxonomy): Eukaryota > Metazoa > Chordata > Amphibia > Anura > Ascaphidae > Ascaphus > Ascaphus truei. The sequence continues at coordinate 33,304 of NW_027454196.1, read as the reverse complement.
AACCACAGACTTAGAAATCGCCAGCTCATATACAGTGCATAAAATATATTTATATATATACCCTTATACACCATTTTAATAAAAAATATCACAAAATTCTTCTAAGTCCCTCGGAAAGAGTGAAAGACGCGCACGTTCATTTTTAGAGCTCCTAGACCTTCCTATAAGAAGTTAGCCAAAAAGTAGCTTCGAAAAACGCTTAGGTTAAGTTTCAGAGTTGCTTCTATTGTACCAAAGCTGGACTTAGACATAATTTCACTCTCACAACATTATGGCTGGTTGGAGACAGTCCGAACCACAAGTACCGGGTCCATGGTTCTGGCCGTATACTGGGGGGACGGGGACGACTCCCATTAACCCCTGACTATACCGGGGATACGCTTATCACAATGCCTTTCTGGTCTGTGCTGAAGCAGGGCATTCTGGCAGCCAAGTGGCTTGACCTTTATTAGTGAGCCTGGTTACCCCCTCTCGGAACCACAGACTTAGAAATCGCCAGCTCATATACAGTGCATAAAATATATTTATATATATACCCTTATACACCATTTTAATAAAAAATATCACAAAATTCTTCTAAGTCCCTCGGAAAGAGTGAAAGACGCGCACGTTCATTTTCAGAGCTCCTAGACCTTCCTATAAGAAGTTAGCCAAAAAGTAGCTTCGAAAAACGCTTAGGTTAAGTTTCAGAGTTGCTTCTAATGTATCAAAGCTGGACTTAGACATAATTTCACTCACAACATTATGGCTAGTTGGAGACAGTCCGAACCACAAGTACCGGGTCTATGGTTCTGGCCGTATACTGGGGGGACGGGGACGACTCCCATTAACCCCTGACTATACCGGGGATACGCTTATCACAATGCCTTTCTGGTCTGTGCTGAAGCAGGGCATTCTGGCAGCCAAGTGGCTTGACCTTTATTAGTGAGCCTGGTTACCCCCTCTCGGAACCACAGACTTAGAAATCGCCAGCTCATATACAGTGCATAAAATATATTTATATATATACCCTTATACACCATTTTAATAAAAAATATCACAAAATTCTTCTAAGTCCCTCGGGAAGAGTGAAAGACGCGCACGTTCATTTTCAGAGCTCCTAGACCTTCCTATAAGAAGTTAGCCAAAAAGTAGCTTCGAAAAACGCTTAGGTTAAGTTTCAGAGTTGCTTCTATTGTACCAAAGCTGGACTTAGACATAATTTCACTCTCACAACATTATGGCTGGTTGGAGACAGTCCGAACCACAAGTACCGGGTCCATGGTTCTGGCCGTATACTGGGGGGACGGGGACGACTCCCATTAACCCCTGACTATACCGGGGATACGCTTATCACAATTCCTTTCTGGTCTGTGCTGAAGCAGGGCATTCTGGCAGCCAAGTGGCTTGACCTTTATTAGTGAGCCTGGTTACCCCCTCTCGGAACCACAGACTTAGAAATCGCCAGCTCATATACAGTGCATAAAATATATTTATATATATACCCTTATACACCATTTTAATAAAAAATATCACAAAATTCTTCTAAGTCCCTCGGAAAGAGTGAAAGAAGCGCATGTTCATTTTCAGAGCTCCTAGACCTTCCTATAAGAAGTTAGCCAAAAAGTAGCTTCGATAAACGCTTAGGTTAAGTTTCAGAGTTGCTTCTAATGTACCAAAGCTGGACTTAGACATAATTTCACTCTCACAACATTATGGCTGGTTGGAGACAGTCCGAACCACAAGTACCGGGTCCATGGTTCTGGCCGTATACTGGGGGGACGGGGACGACTCCCATTAACCCCTGACTATACCGGGGATACGCTTATCACAATGCCTTTCTGGTCTGTGCTGAAGCAGGGCATTCTGGCAGCCAAGTGGCTTGACCTTTATTAGTAAGCCTGGTTACCCCCTCTCGGAACCACAGACTTAGAAATCGCCAGCTCATATACAGTGCATAAAATATATTTATATATATACCCTTATACACCATTTTAATAAAAAATATCACAAAATTCTTCTAAGTCCCTCGGAAAGAGTGAAAGACGCGCACGTTCATTTTCAGAGCTCCTAGACCTTCCTATAAGAAGTTAGCCAAAAAGTATCTTCGAAAAACGCTTAGGTTAAGTTTCAGAGTTGCTTCTATTGTACCAAAGCTGGACTTAGACATAATTTCACTCTCACAACATTATGGCTGGTTGGAGACAGTCCGAACCACAAGTACCGGGTCCATGGTTCTGGCCGTATACTGGGGGGACGGGGACGACTCCCATTAACCCCTGACTATACCGGGGATACGCTTATCACAATGCCTTTCTGGTCTGTGCTGAAGCAGGGCATTCTGGCAGCCAAGTGGCTTGACCTTTATTAGTGAGCCTGGTTACCCCCTCTTGGAACCACAGACTTAGAAATCGCCAGCTCATATACAGTGCATAAAATATATTTATATATATACCCTTATACACCATTTTAATAAAAAATATCACAAAATTCTTCTAAGTCCCTCGGAAAGAGTGAAAGACGCGCACGTTCATTTTTAGAGCTCCTAGACCTTCCTATAAGAAGTTAGCCAAAAAGTAGCTTCGAAAAACGCTTAGGTTAAGTTTCAGAGTTGCTTCTATTGTACCAAAGCTGGACTTAGACATAATTTCACTCTCACAACATTATGGCTGGTTGGAGACAGTCCGAACCACAAGTACCGGGTCCATGGTTCTGGCCGTATACTGGGGGGACGGGGACGACTCCCATTAACCCCTGACTATACCGGGGATACGCTTATCACAATGCCTTTCTGGTCTGTGCTGAAGCAGGGCATTCTGGCAGCCAAGTGGCTTGACCTTTATTAGTGAGCCTGGTTACCCCCTCTCGGAACCACAGACTTAGAAATCGCCAGCTCATATACAGTGCATAAAATATATTTATATATATACCCTTATACACCATTTTAATAAAAAATATCACAAAATTCTTCTAAGTCCCTCGGAAAGAGTGAAAGACGCGCACGTTCATTTTCAGAGCTCCTAGACCTTCCTATAAGAAGTTAGCCAAAAAGTAGCTTCGAAAAACGCTTAGGTTAAGTTTCAGAGTTGCTTCTAATGTATCAAAGCTGGACTTAGACATAATTTCACTCACAACATTATGGCTAGTTGGAGACAGTCCGAACCACAAGTACCGGGTCTATGGTTCTGGCCGTATACTGGGGGGACGGGGACGACTCCCATTAACCCCTGACTATACCGGGGATACGCTTATCACAATGCCTTTCTGGTCTGTGCTGAAGCAGGGCATTCTGGCAGCCAAGTGGCTTGACCTTTATTAGTGAGCCTGGTTACCCCCTCTCGGAACCACAGACTTAGAAATCGCCAGCTCATATACAGTGCATAAAATATATTTATATATATACCCTTATACACCATTTTAATAAAAAATATCACAAAATTCTTCTAAGTCCCTCGGGAAGAGTGAAAGACGCGCACGTTCATTTTCAGAGCTCCTAGACCTTCCTATAAGAAGTTAGCCAAAAAGTAGCTTCGAAAAACGCTTAGGTTAAGTTTCAGAGTTGCTTCTATTGTACCAAAGCTGGACTTAGACATAATTTCACTCTCACAACATTATGGCTGGTTGGAGACAGTCCGAACCACAAGTACCGGGTCCATGGTTCTGGCCATATACTGGGGGGACGGGGACGACTCCCATTAACCCCTGACTATACCGGGGATATGCTTATCACAATGCCTTTCTGGTCTGTGCTGAAGCAGGGCATTCTGGCAGCCAAGTGGCTTGACCTTTATTAGTGAGCCTGGTTACCCCCTCTCGGAACCACAGACTTAGAAATCGCCAGCTCATATACAGTGCATAAAATATATTTATATATATACCCTTATACACCATTTTAATAAAAAATATAACAAAATTCTTCTAAGTCCCTCGGGAAGAGTGAAAGACGCGCACGTTCATTTTCAGAGCTCCTAGACCTTCCTATAAGAAGTTAGCCAAAAAGTAGCTTCGAAAAACGCTTAGGTTAAGTTTCAGAGTTGCTTCTATTGTACCAAAGCTGGACTTAGACATAATTTCACTCTCACAACATTATGGCTGGTTGGAGACAGTCCGAACCACAAGTACCGGGTCCATGGTTCTGGCCGTATACTGGGGGGACGGGGACGACTCCCATTAACCCCTGACTATACCGGGGATACGCTTATCACAATGCCTTTCTGGTCTGTGCTGAAGCAGGGCATTCTGGCAGCCAAGTGGCTTGACCTTTATTAGTGAGCCTGGTTACCCCCTCTCGGAACCACAGACTTAGAAATCGCCAGCTCATATACAGTGCATAAAATATATTTATATATATACCCTTATACACCATTTTAATAAAAAATATCACAAAATTCTTCTAAGTCCCTCGGGAAGAGTGAAAGACGCGCACGTTCATTTTCAGAGCTCCTAGACCTTCCTATAAGAAGTTAGCCAAAAAGTAGCTTCGAAAAACGCTTAGGTTAAGTTTCAGAGTTGCTTCTATTGTACCAAAGCTGGACTTAGACATAATTTCACTCTCACAACATTATGGCTGGTTGGAGACAGTCCGAACCACAAGTACCGGGTCCATGGTTCTGGCCGTATACTGGGGGGACGGGGACGACTCCCATTAACCCCTGACTATACCGGGGATACGCTTATCACAATGCCTTTCTGGTCTGTGCTGAAGCAGGGCATTCTGGCAGCCAAGTGGCTTGACCTTTATTAGTGAGCCTGGTTACCCCCTCTCGGAACCACAGACTTAGAAATCGCCAGCTCATATACAGTGCATAAAATATATTTATATATATACCCTTATACACCATTTTAATAAAAAATATCACAAAATTCTTCTAAGTCCCTCGGAAAGAGTGAAAGACGCGCACGTTCATTTTTAGAGCTCCTAGACCTTCCTATAAGAAGTTAGCCAAAAAGTAGCTTCGATAAACGCTTAGGTTAAGTTTCAGAGTTGCTTCTAATGTACCAAAGCTGGACTTAGACATAATTTTACTCTCACAACATTATGGCTGGTTGGAGACAGTCCGAACCACAAGTACCGGGTCCATGGTTCTGGCCGTATACTGGGGGGACGGGGACGACTCCCATTAACCCCTGACTATACCGGGGATACGCTTATCACAATGCCTTTCTGGTCTGTGCTGAAGCAGGGCATTCTGGCAGCCAAGTGGCTTGACCTTTATTAGTGAGCCTGGTTACCCCCTCTCGGAACCACAGACTTAGAAATCGCCAGCTCATATACAGTGCATAAAATATATTTATATATATACCCTTATACACCATTTTAATAAAAAATATCACAAAATTCTTCTAAGTCCCTCGGAAAGAGTGAAAGACGCGCACGTTCATTTTCAGAGCTCCTAGACCTTCCTATAAGAAGTTAGCCAAAAAGTAGCTTCGAAAAACGCTTAGGTTAAGTTTCAGAGTTGCTTCTAATGTATCAATGCTGGACTTAGACATAATTTCACTCACAACATTATGGCTGGTTGGAGACAGTCCGAACCACAAGTACCGGGTCTATGGTTCTGGCCGTATACTGGGGGGACGGGGACGACTCCCATTAACCCCTGACTATACCGGGGATACGCTTATCACAATGCCTTTCTGGTCTGTGCTGAAGCAGGGCATTCTGGCAGCCAAGTGGCTTGACCTTTATTAGTGAGCCTGGTTACCCCCTCTCGGAACCACAGACTTAGAAATCGCCAGCTCATATACAGTGCATAAAATATATTTATATATATACCCTTATACACCATTTTAATAAAAAATATCACAAAATTCTTCTAAGTCCCTCGGAAAGAGTGAAAGACGCGCACGTTCATTTTTAGAGCTCCTAGACCTTCCTATAAGAAGTTAGCCAAAAAGTAGCTTCGATAAACGCTTAGGTTAAGTTTCAGAGTTGCTTCTAATGTACCAAAGCTGGACTTAGACATAATTTCACTCTCACAACATTATGGCTGGTTGGAGACAGTCCGAACCACAAGTACCGGGTCCATGGTTTTGGCCGTATACTGGGGGGACGGGGACGACTCCCATTAACCCCTGACTATACAGGGGATACGCTTATCACAATGCCTTTCTGGTCTGTGCTGAAGCAGGGCATTCTGGCAGCCAAGTGGCTTGACCTTTATTAGTGAGCCTGGTTACCCCCTCTCGGAACCACAGACTTAGAAATCGCCAGCTCATATACAGTGCATAAAATATATTTATATATATACCCTTATACACCATTTTAATAAAAAATATCACAAAATTCTTCTAAGTCCCTCGGGAAGAGTGAAAGACGCGCACGTTCATTTTCAGAGCTCCTAGACCTTCCTATAAGAAGTTAGCCAAAAAGTAGCTTCGAAAAACGCTTAGGTTAAGTTTCAGAGTTGCTTCTAATGTATCAATGCTGGACTTAGACATAATTTCACTCACAACATTATGGCTGGTTGGAGACAGTCCGAACCACAAGTACCGGGTCTATGATTCTGGCCGTATACTGGGGGGACGGGGGGGACTCCCATTAACCCCTGACTATACCGGGGATACGCTTATCACAATGCCTTTCTGGTCTGTGCTGAAGCAGGGCATTCTGGCAGCCAAGTGGCTTGACCTTTATTAGTGAGCCTGGTTACCCCCTCTCGGAACCACAGACTTAGAAATCGCCAGCTCATATACAGTGCATAAAATATATTTATATATATATACCCTTATACACCATTTTAATAAAAAATATCACAAAATTCTTCTAAGTCCCTCGGAAAGAGTGAAAGACGCGCACGTTCATTTTCAGAGCTCCTAGACCTTCCTATAAGAAGTTAGCCAAAAAGTAGCTTCGAAAAACGCTTAGGTTAAGTTTCAGAGTTGCTTCTAATGTATCAAAGCTGGACTTAGACATAATTTCACTCTCACAACATTATGGCTGGTTGGAGACAGTCCGAACCACAAGTACCGGGTCTATGGTTCTGGCCGTATACTGGGGGGACGGGGACGACTCCCATTAACCCCTGACTATACCGGGGATACGCTTATCACAATGCCTTTCTGGTCTGTGCTGAAGCAGGGCATTCTGGCAGCCAAGTGGCTTGACCTTTATTAGTGAGCCTGGTTACCCCCTCTCGGAACCACAGACTTAGAAATCGCCAGCTCATATACAGTGCATAAAATATATTTATATATATACCCTTATACACCATTTTAATAAAAAATATCACAAAATTCTTCTAAGTCCCTCGGAAAGAGTGAAAGACGCGCACGTTCATTTTTAGAGCTCCTAGACCTTCCTATAAGAAGTTAGCCAAAAAGTAGCTTCGATAAACGCTTAGGTTAAGTTTCAGAGTTGCTTCTAATGTACCAAAGCTGGACTTAGACATAATTTCACTCTCACAACATTATGGCTGGTTGGAGACAGTCCGAACCACAAGTACCAGGTCCATGGTTCTGGCCGTATACTGGGGGGACGGGGACGACTCCCATTAACCCCTGACTATACCGGGGATACGCTTATCACAATGCCTTTCTGGTCTGTGCTGAAGCAGGGCATTCTGGCAGCCAAGTGGCTTGACCTTTATTAGTGAGCCTGGTTACCCCCTCTCGGAACCACAGACTTAGAAATCGCCAGCTCATATACAGTGCATAAAATATATTTATATATATACCCTTATACACCATTTTAATAAAAAATATCACAAAATTCTTCTAAGTCCCTCGGGAAGAGTAAAAGACGCGCACGTTCATTTTCAGAGCTCCTAGACCTTCCTATAAGAAGTTAGACAAAAAGTAGCTTCGAAAAACGCTTAGGTTAAGTTTCAGAGTTGCTTCTAATGTATCAATGCTGGACTTAGACATAATTTCACTCACAACATTATGGCTGGTTGGAGACAGTCCGAACCACAAGTACCGGGTCTATGGTTCTGGCCGTATACTGGGGGGACGGGGACGACTCCCATTAACCCCTGACTATACCGGGGATACGCTTATCACAATGCCTTTCTGGTCTGTGCTGAAGCAGGGCATTCTGGCAGCCAAGTGGCTTGACCTTTATTAGTGAGCCTGGTTACCCCCTCTCGGAACCACAGACTTAGAAATCGCCAGCTCATATACAGTGCATAAAATATATTTATATATATACCCTTATACACCATTTTAATAAAAAATATCACAAAATTCTTCTAAGTCCCTCGGGAAGAGTGAAAGACACGCACGTTCATTTTCAGAGCTCCTAGACCTTCCTATAAGAAGTTAGCCAAAAAGTAGCTTCGAAAAACGCTTAGGTTAAGTTTCAGAGTTGCTTCTAATGTACCAAAGCTGGACTTAGACATAATTTCACTCTCACAACATTATGGCTGGTTGGAGACAGTCCGAACCACAAGTACCGGGTCTATGGTTCTGGCCGTATACTGGGGGGACGGGGACGACTCCCATTAACCCCTGACTATACCGGGGATACGCTTATCACAATGCCTTTCTGGTCTGTGCTGAAGCAGGGCATTCTGGCAGCCAAGTGGCTTGACCTTTATTAGTGAGCCTGGTTACCCCCTCTCGGAACCACAGACTTAGAAATCGCCAGCTCATATACAGTGCATAAAATATATTTATATATATACCCTTATACACCATTTTAATAAAAAATATCACAAAATTCTTCTAAGTCCCTCGGGAAGAGTGAAAGACACGCACGTTCATTTTCAGAGCTCCTAGACCTTCCTATAAGAAGTTAGCCAAAAAGTAGCTTCGAAAAACGCTTAGGTTAAGTTTCAGAGTTGCTTCTAATGTACCAAAGCTGGACTTAGACATAATTTCACTCTCACAACATTATGGCTGGTTGGAGACAGTCCGAACCACAAGTACCGGGTCCATGGTTCTGGCCGTATACTGGGGGGACGGGGACGACTCCCATTAACCCCTGACTATACCGGGGATACGCTTATCACAATGTCTTTCTGGTCTGTGCTGAAGCAGGGCATTCTGGCAGCCAAGTGGCTTGACCTTTATTAGTGAGCCTGGTTACCCCCTCTCGGAACCACAGACTTAGAAATCGCCAGCTCATATACAGTGCATAAAATATATTTATATATATACCCTTATACACCATTTTAATAAAAAATATCACAAAATTCTTCTAAGTCCCTCGGAAAGAGTGAAAGACGCGCACGTTCATTTTTAGAGCTCCTAGACCTTCCTATAAGAAGTTAGCCAAAAAGTAGCTTCGATAAACGCTTAGGTTAAGTTTCAGAGTTGCTTCTAATGTACCAAAGCTGGACTTAGACATAATTTCACTCTCACAACATTATGGCTGGTTGGAGACAGTCCGAACCACAAGTACCGGGTCCATGGTTCTGGCCGTATACTGGGGGGACGGGGACGACTCCCATTAACCCCTGACTATACCGAGGATACGCTTATCACAATGCCTTTCTGGTCTGTGCTGAAGCAGGGCATTCTGGCAGCCAAGTGGCTTGACCTTTATTAGTGAGCCTGGTTACCCCCTCTCGGAACCACAGACTTAGAAATCACCAGCTCATATACAGTGCATAAAATATATTTATATATATACCCTTATACACCATTTTAATAAAAAATATCACAAAATTCTTCTAAGTCCCTCGGAAAGAGTGAAAGACGCGCACGTTCATTTTCAGAGCTCCTAGACCTTCCTATAAGAAGTTAGCCAAAAAGTAGCTTCGAAAAACGCTTAGGTTAAGTTTCAGAGTTGCTTCTAATGTATCAAAGCTGGACTTAGACATAATTTCACTCTCACAACATTATGGCTGGTTGGAGACAGTCCGAACCACAAGTACCGGGTCTATGGTTCTGGCCGTATACTGGGGGGACGGGGACGACTCCCATTAACCCCTGACTATACCGGGGATACGCTTATCACAATGCCTTTCTGGTCTGTGCTGAAGCAGGGCATTCTGGCAGCCAAGTGGCTTGACCTTTATTAGTGAGCCTGGTTACCCCCTCTCGGAACCACAGACTTAGAAATCGCCAGCTCATATACAGTGCATAAAATATATTTATATATATACCCTTATACACCATTTTAATAAAAAATATCACAAAATTCTTCTAAGTCCCTCGGAAAGAGTGAAAGACGCGCACGTTCATTTTTAGAGCTCCTAGACCTTCCTATAAGAAGTTAGCCAAAAAGTAGCTTCGATAAACGCTTAGGTTAAGTTTCAGAGTTGCTTCTAATGTACCAAAGCTGGACTTAGACATAATTTCACTCTCACAACATTATGGCTGGTTGGAGACAGTCCGAACCACAAGTACCGGGTCCATGGTTCTGGCCGTATACTGGGGGGACGGGGACGACTCCCATTAACCCCTGACTATACCGGGGATACGCTTATCACAATGCCTTTCTGGTCTGTGCTGAAGCAGGGCATTCTGGCAGCCAAGTGGCTTGACCTTTATTAGTGAGCCTGGTTACCCCCTCTCGGAACCACAGACTTAGAAATCGCCAGCTCATATACAGTGCATAAAATATATTTATATATATACCCTTATACACCATTTTAATAAAAAATATCACAAAATTCTTCTAAGTCCCTCGGGAAGAGTGAAAGACGCGCACGTTCATTTTCAGAGCTCCTAGACCTTCCTATAAGAAGTTAGCCAAAAAGTAGCTTCGAAAAACGCTTAGGTTAAGTTTCAGAGTTGCTTCTAATGTATCAATGCTGGACTTAGACATAATTTCACTCACAACATTATGGCTGGTTGGAGACAGTCCGAACCACAAGTACCGGGTCTATGGTTCTGGCCGTATACTGGGGGGACGGGGACGACTCCCATTAACCCCTGACTATACCGGGGATACGCTTATCACAATGCCTTTCTGGTCTGTGCTGAAGCAGGGCATTCTGGCAGCCAAGTGGCTTGACCTTTATTAGTGAGCCTGGTTACCCCCTCTCGGAACCACAGACTTAGAAATCGCCAGCTCATATACAGTGCATAAAATATATTTATATATATACCCTTATACACCATTTTAATAAAAAATATCACAAAATTCTTCTAAGTCCCTCGGGAAGAGTGAAAGACACGCACGTTCATTTTCAGAGCTCCTAGACCTTCCTATAAGAAGTTAGCCAAAAAGTAGCTTCGAAAAACGCTTAGGTTAAGTTTCAGAGTTGCTTCTAATGTACCAAAGCTGGACTTAGACATAATTTCACTCTCACAACATTATGGCTGGTTGGAGACAGTCCGAACCACAAGTACCGGGTCCATGGTTCTGGCCGTATACTGGGGGGACGGGGACGACTCCCATTAACCCCTGACTATACCGGGGATACGCTTATCACAATGTCTTTCTGGTCTGTGCTGAAGCAGGGCATTCTGGCAGCCAAGTGGCTTGACCTTTATTAGTGAGCCTGGTTACCCCCTCTCGGAACCACAGACTTAGAAATCGCCAGCTCATATACAGTGCATAAAATATATTTATATATATACCCTTATACACCATTTTAATAAAAAATATCACAAAATTCTTCTAAGTCCCTCGGAAAGAGTGAAAGACGCGCACGTTCATTTTTAGAGCTCCTAGACCTTCCTATAAGAAGTTAGCCAAAAAGTAGCTTCGATAAACGCTTAGGTTAAGTTTCAGAGTTGCTTCTAATGTACCAAAGCTGGACTTAGACATAATTTCACTCTCACAACATTATGGCTGGTTGGAGACAGTCCGAACCACAAGTACCGGGTCCATGGTTCTGGCCGTATATTTGGGGGACGGGGACGACTCCCATTAACCCCTGACTATACCGAGGATACGCTTATCACAATGCCTTTCTGGTCTGTGCTGAAGCAGGGCATTCTGGCAGCCAAGTGGCTTGACCTTTATTAGTGAGCCTGGTTACCCCCTCTCGGAACCACAGACTTAGAAATCGCCAGCTCATATACAGTGCATAAAATATATTTATATATATACCCTTATACACCATTTTAATAAAAAATATCACAAAATTCTTCTAAGTCCCTCGGGAAGAGTGAAAGACGCGCACGTTCATTTTCAGAGCTCCTAGACCTTCCTATAAGAAGTTAGCCAAAAGGTATCTTCGATAAACGCTTAGGTTAAGTTTCAGAGATGCTTCTCTTGTACCAAAGCTGGACTTAGACATAATTTCACTCTCACAACATTATGGCTGGTTGGAGACAGTCCGAAGCACAAGTACCGGGTCCATGGTTCTGGCCGTATACTGGGGGGACGGGGACGACTCCCATTAACCCCTGACTATACCGAGGATACGCTTATCACAATGCCTTTCTGGTCTGTGCTGAAGCAGGGCATTCTGGCAGCCAAGTGGCTTGACCTTTATTAGTGAGCCTGGTTACCCCCTCTCGGAACCACAGACTTAGAAATCGCCAGCTCATATACAGTGCATAAAATATATTTATATATATACCCTTAAACACCATTTTAATAAAAAATATCACAAAATTCTTCTAAGTCCCTCGGAAAGAGTGAAAGACGCGCACGTTCATTTTCAGAGCTCCTAGACCTTCCTATAAGAAGTTAGCCAAAAAGTATCTTCGAAAAACGCTTAGGTTAAGTTTCAGAGTTGCTTCTATTGTACCAAAGCTGGACTTAGACATAATTTCACTCTCACAACATTATGGCTGGTTGGAGACAGTCCGAACCACAAGTACCGGGTCCATGGTTCTGGCCGTATACTGGGGGGACGGGGACGACTCCCATTAACCCCTGACTATACCGGGGATACGCTTATCACAATTCCTTTCTGGTCTGTGCTGAAGCAGGGCATTCTGGCAGCCAAGTGGCTTGACCTTTATTAGTGAGCCTGGTTACCCCCTCTCGGAACCACAGACTTAGAAATCGCCAGCTCATATACAGTGCATAAAATATATTTATATATATACCCTTATACACCATTTTAATAAAAAATATCACAAAATTCTTCTAAGTCCCTCGGAAAGAGTGAAAGACGCGCATGTTCATTTTCAGAGCTCCTAGACCTTCCTATAAGAAGTTAGCCAAAAAGTAGCTTCGATAAACGCTTAGGTTAAGTTTCAGAGTTGCTTCTAATGTACCAAAGCTGGACTTAGACATAATTTCACTCTCACAACATTATGGCTGGTTGGAGACAGTCCGAACCACAAGTACCGGGTCCATGGTTCTGGCCGTATACTGGGGGGACGGGGACGACTACCATTAACCCCTGACTATACCGGGGATACGCTTATCACAATGCCTTTCTGGTCTGTGCTGAAGCAGGGCATTCTGGCAGCCAAGTGGCTTGACCTTTATTAGTGAGCCTGGTATGTAATAATACTATCCTTATCCCTGTATGTACAGCGCCGCCATCACTGTCAGTGAGTAGAAAGTACTTTTCTCCACCCCTGTTATTGCCACAGACTTGCCCTTTACAGGGCGCCGCCGTCACTGTCAGTGCTATGTAATACTATCCTTATCACTGTATCTACAGCGCCGCCGTCACTGTCACTGCTATGTAATAATACTATCCTTATCCCTGTATGTACAGTGCCGCCGTCACTGTCACTGCTATGCAATAATACTATCCTTATCTCTATATGTACAGCGCCGCCGTCACTGTCAGTGCTATGTAATAATACTATACTTATCCCTGTATGTACAGCGCTACCGTCACTGTCAGTACTATGTAATAATACTATCCTTATCCCTGTATGTACAGCGCCGCGGTCACTGTCAATGCTATGTAATAATACTATTCTTATCCCTGTATGTACAGCGCCACCGTCACTGTCAGTGCTATGTAATACTATCCTTATCCCTGTATGTACAGCGCTGCCGTCACTGTCAGTGCTGTGTAATACTGTCCTTATCCCTGTATGTACAGCGACGCCGTCACTGTCAGTGCTATGTAAAACTATCCTTATCCCTGTGTGTACAGCGCCGCCGTCACTGTCAGTGCTATGTAATAATACTATCCTTATCCCTGTATGTACAGCGCCGCCGTCACTGTCTGTGCTGTGTAATAATACTATCCTTATCCCTGTATGTACAGCGCCGCCGTCACTGTCACTGCTATGTAATAATACTATCCTATCCCTGTATGGACAGCGCTGCTGTCACTGTCAGTGCTGTGTAATAATACTATTCTTTTCCACTGTATGTACAGCGCCGCCGTCACTGTCAGTGCTATGTAATAATACTATCCTTATCCCTGTATGTACAGCGCCGCCGTCACTGTCAGTGCTATGTAATACTATCCTTATCCCTGTATGTACAGCGCCGCCGTCACTGTCAGTTCTATGTAATACTATCCTTATCCCTGTATGTACAGCGCCGCCGTCACTGTCACTGCTATGTAATAATACTATCCTTATCCCTGTATGTACAGCGCCGCCGTCACTGTCAGTGCTATGCAATAATACTATCCTTATCCCTGTATGTACAGCGACGCCGTCACTGTCAGTGCTATGTAAAACTATACTTATCCCTGTGTGTACAGCGCCGCCGTCACTGTCAGTGCTATGTAATAATACTATCCTTTTCCCTGTATGTACAGTGCCACCATCACTGTCAGTTCTATGTAATAATACTATCCTTATCCCTGTATGTACAGCGCCGCCGTCACTGTCTGTGCTGTGTAATAATACTATCCTTATCCCTGTATGTACAGCGCCGCTGTCACTGTCACTGCTATGTAATAATACTATCCTATCCCTGTATGGACAGCGCTGCTGTCACTGTCAGTGCTGTGTAATAATACTATTCTTTTCCCCTGTATGTACAGCGCCGCTGTCACTGTCAGTGCTATGTAATAATACTATCCTTATCCCTGTATGTACAGCGCCGCCATCACTGTCACTGCTATGTAATAATACTATCCTTATCCCTGTATGTACAGCGCCGCCGTCACTGTCAGTGCTATGCAATAATAATATCCTTATCCCTGTATGTACAGCGCCGCCGTCACTGTCAGTGCTATGTAATACTATCCTTATCCCTGTGTGTACAGCGCCGCCGTCACTGTCAGTGCTGTGTAATACTATCCTTATCCCTGTATGTACAGCGCCGCGTCACTGTCAGTGCTATGTAATACTATCCTTATCCCTGTGTGTACAGCGCCGCCGTCACTGTCAGTGCTATGTAATAATACTATCCTTATCCCTGTATGTACAGTGCCACCGTCACTGTCAGTGCTATGTAATAATACTATCCTTATCCCTGTATGTACAGCGCCACCGTCACTGTCAGTGCTATGTAATAATACTATCCTTATTCCTGTATGTACAGCGCCCCCTGTATGTACAGCGCCTGTCACTGTCAGTGCTATGTAATAATATTATCCTTATCCCTGTATGTACAGCGCTGCCGTCACTGACAGTGCTATGTAATACTATCCTTATCCCTGTATGTACAGCGCCGCCGTCACTGTCACTGCTATGTAATAATACTATCCTTATCCCTGTATGTACAGCGCCGCCGTCACTGTCAGTGCTATGTAATAATAATATCCTTATATCTGTATGTACAGCGCCGCCGTCACTGTCAGTGCTATGTAATACTATCCTTATCCCTGTATGTACAATTACATAGCACTGACAGTAACAGCGGTGTTGAACATACAGGGATAAGAATAGTATTATTACATTGCACTGACAGTGACCGCGGCGCTGTACATACAGGGATAAGGATAGTATTATTACATAGCACTGACAGTGACGGTGGCGCTGTACATACAGGGATAAGTATAGTATTATTACATAGCACTGACAGAGCTCCTAGATCTTCCTATAAGAAGTTAGCCAAAAAGTAGCTTCGAAAAACGCTTAGGTTAAGTTTCAGAGTTGCTTCTAATGTACCAAAGCTGGACTTAGACATAATTTCACTCTCACAACATTATGGCTGGTTGGAGACAGTCCGAACCACAAGTACCGGGTCCATGGTTCTGGGCGTATACTGGGGGGACGGGGACGACTCCCATTAACCCCTGACTATACCGGGATACGCTTATCACAATGCCTTTCTGGTCTGTGCTGAAGCAGGGAATTCTGGCAGCCAAGTGGCTTGACCTTTATTAGTGAGCCTGGTTACCCCCTCTCGGAACCACAGACTTAGAAATCGCCAGCTCATATACAGTGCATAAAATATATTTATATATATACCCTTATACACCATTTTAATAAAAAATATCACAAAATTCTTCTAAGTCCCTCGGGAAGAGTGAAAGACGCGCACGTTCATTTTCAGAGCTCCTAGACCTTCCTATAAGAAGTTAGCCAAAAAGTAGCTTTGAGAAACGCTTAGGTTAAGTTTCAGAGTTGCTTCTAATGTACCAAAGTTGGACTTAGACATAATTTCACTCTCACAACATTATGGCTGGTTGGAGACAGTCCGAACCACAAGTACCGGGTCCATGGTTCTGGGCGTATACTGGGGGGACGGGGACGACTCCCATTAACCCCTGACTATACCGGGGATACGCTTATCACAATGCCTTTCTGGTCTGTGCTGAAGCAGGGCATTCTGGCAGCCAAGTGGCTTGACCTTTATTAGTGAGCCTGGTATGTAATAATGCTATCCTTATCCCTGTATGTAAAGCGCCGCCATCACTGTCAGTGAGAAGAAAGTACTTTTCTCCACCCCTGTTATTGCCACAGACTTGCCCTTTACAGGGCGCCGCCGTCACTGTCAGTGCTATGTAATACTATCCTTATCACTGTATCTACAGCGCCGCCGTCACTGTCACTGCTATGTAATAATACTATCCTTATCCCTCTATGTACAGTGCCGCCGTCACTGTCACTGCTATGAAATAATACTATCCTTATCTCTGTATGTACAGCGCCGCCGTCACTGTCAGTGCTATGTAATAATACTATACTTATCCCTGTATGTACAGCGCCACCGTCACTGTCAGTGCTATGTAATAATACTATCCTTATCCCTGTATGTACAGCGCCGCCGTCACTGTCAGTGCTATGTAATAATACTATTCTTATCCCTGTATGTACAGCGCCGCGGTCACTGTCAGTGCTATTTAATAATACAATCCTTATCCCTGTATGTACAGCACCGCCATCACTGTCAGTGCTATGTAATACTATCCTTATCCCTGTATGTACAGCGCCGCCGTCACTGTCAGTTCTATGTAATACTATCCTTATCCCTGTATGTACAGCGCCGCCGTCACTGTCACTGCTATGTAATAACACTATCCTTAACCCTGTATGTACAGCGCCGCCATCACTGTCAGTGCTATGTAATAATAATATCCTTATCCCTGTATGTACAGCGCCGCCGTCACTGTCAGTGCTATGTAATACAATCCTTATCCCTGTATGTACAGTGCCGCCGTCACTGTCAGTGCTGTGTAATACTATCCTTATCCCTGTATGTACAGCGACGCCGTCACTGTCAGTGCTATGTAATACTATCCTTATCCCTGTATGTACAGCACCGCGTCACTGTCAGTGCTATGTAAAACTATCCTTATCCCTGTGTGTACAGCGCCGCCGTCACTGTCAGTGCTATGTAATAATACTATCCTTATCCCTGTATGTACAGTGCCACCATCACTGTCAGTGCTATGTAATAATACTATCCTTATCCCTGTATGTACAGCGCCGCCGTCACTGTCTGTGCTGTGTAATAATACTATCCTTACCCCTGTATATACAGCGCCGCCATCACTGTCACTGCTATGTAATAATACTATCCTATCCCTGTATGTACAGCGCCGCTGTCACTGTCAGTGCTGTGTAATAATACTATCCTTTCCCCTGTATGTACAGCGCCGCCGTCACTGTCAGTGCTATGTAATGTTACTATACTTATCCCTGTATGTACAGCGCCGCCGTCACTGTCAGTGCTATGTAATAATACTATCCTTATCCCTGGATGTACAGCGCCGCCGTCACTGTCAGTGCTATGTAATAATACTATCCTTATCCCTGTATGTACAGCGCCGCCGTCACTGTCAGTGCTATGTAATACTATCCTTATCCCTGTATGTACAGCGCCGCCGTCACTGTCAGTTCTATGTAATACTATCCTTATCCCTGTATGTACAGCGCCGCCGTCACTGTCACTGCTATGTAATAATACTATCCTTATCCCTGTATGTACAGCGCCGCCGTCACTGTCAGTGCTATGCAATAATAATATCATTATCCCTGTATGTACAGCGCCGCCGTCACTGTCAGTGCTATGTAATTCTATCCTTATCCCTGTGTGTACAGCGCCGCCGTCACTGTCAGTGCTGTGTAATACTATCCTTATCCCTGTATTTACAGCACCGCCGTCACTGTCAGTGCTATGTAATACTATCCTTATCCCTGTATGTACAGCGCCACGTCACTGTCAGTGCTATGTAATACTATCCTTATCCCTGTGTGTACAGCGCCGCCGTCACTGTCAGTGCTATGTAATAATACTATCCTTATCCCTGTATGTACAGTGCCACCGTCACTGTCAGTGCTATGTAATAATACTATCCTTATCCCTGTATGGACAGCGCCACCGTCACTGTCAGTGCTATGTAATAATACTATCCTTATTCCTGTATGTACAGCGCCCCCTGTATGTACAGTGCCTCCGTCACTGTCAGTGCTATGTAATAATATTATCCTTATCCCTGTATGTACAGCGCTGCCGTCACTGACAGTGCTATGTAATACTATCCTTATCCCTGTATGTACAGCGCCGCCGTCACTGTCACTGCTATGTAATAATACTATCCTTATCCCTGTATGTACAGCGCCGCCGTCACTGTCAGTGCTATGTAATAATAATATCCTTATATCTGTATGTACAGCGCCGCCGTCACTGTCAGTGCTATATAATACTATCCTTAATCCCTGTATGTACAATTACATAGCACTGACAGTAACAGCGGTGTTGAACATACAGGGATAAGAATAGTATTATTACATTGCACTGACAGTCACCGCGGCGCTGTACATACAGGGACAAGGATAGTATTATTACATAGCACTGACAGTGACGGTGGCGCTGTACATACAGGGATAAGTATAGTATTATTACATAGCAGTGACAGTGACGGCGGCGCTGTAGATACAGGGATAAGGATAGTATTACATAGCACTGACAGTGATGGCGGCGCCCTGTAAAGAACAAGTCTGTGGCAATAACAGGGGTGGAGAAAAGTACTTTCTACCCACTGACAGTGATGGCGGCGCTGTACATACAGGGATAAGGATAGTATTATTACATAGCACTGACAGTGACGGCGGCGCTGTACATACAGGGATAAGGATAGTATTATTACATAGCAGTGACAGCGCCGCCGTCACTGTCAGTGCTATGTAATAATACTATCTTTCCCTGTGTGTACAGCGCCGCCATCACTGTCAGTGCTATGTAATAATACTATCCTTATCCCTGTATGTACAGCGCTGCCGTCACTGTCAGTGCTATGTAATAATACTATCCTTATCCCTGTATGTACAGTGCCGCCGTCACTGTCAGTGCTATGTAATAATACTATCTTTATCCCTGTATGTACAGCGCCGCCGTCACTGTCAGTGCTATGCAATAATACTATTCTTATCCCTGTATGTACAGCGCCGCCGTCACTGTCAGTGCTGTGTAATAATACTATCCTTATCTCTGTATGTACAGCACCGCCGTCACTGTCACTGCTATGTAATAATACTATCCTATCCCTGTATGTACAGCGCCGCCATCACTGTCAGTGCTATGTAATAATACTATCCTTATCCCTGTATGTACAGCACCGCCGTCACTGTCAGTGCTATGTAATAGAGAGAGAGACTGGCTGATTGAATGAGAGAGAGACTGACTGACTGAGAGTGAGACTGACTGAGAGAGAGACTGACTGACTGACTGACTTACTGACTGAGAGACAGACTGACTGACTGACTGAGAGAGAGACTGTCTGACTGACTGACTGACTGTCTGAGAGAGTGACTGACTGACTGACTGACTGACTGAAAGAGAGACAGACTGACTGACTGAGAGAGAGACTGACTGACTGACTGAGAGAGAGACTTACTGACTGACTGAGAGAGAGACTGACTGACTGACTGACTGACTGAGAGAGACTGACTGACTGACTGAGAGAGAGACTTACTGAGTGGCTGACTGAGAGAGAGACTGACTGACTGACTGAGAGAGAGACTGACTGACTGACTGACTGACTAAGAGAGAGACTGACTGACTGACTGACTGAGAGAGAGACTTACTGACTGGCTGACTGAGAGAGAGACTGACTGACTGAATGAGAGAGAGACTGACTGACTGACGGAGAGAGAGACTGACTGACTGACTGACTGAGAGAGAGACTGACTGGCTGAATGAGAGAGAGACTGACTGACTGACTGACTGACTGAGAGAGAGAGACTGACTGACTGACTGAGAGAGAGACTGACTGACTGACTGAGAGAGAGACTGACTGACTGAGAGAGTGACTGATTGACTGACTGACTGACTGAGAGAGAGAGAGACTGACTGACTGACAGAGAGAGAGACTGACTGACTGACTGAGAGAGAGACTGACTGACTGACTGAGAGAGAGAGACTGACTGACTGACTGACTGACTGAGAGAGTGACTGATTGACTGACTGAGAGAGAGAGACTGACTGACTGAGAGAGAGACTGACTGACTGACTGAGAGAGAGACAGACTGACTGACTGAATGAGAGAGAGACTGACTGACTGAGAGAGAGAGAGAGAGAGAGAGAGAGAGAGAGAGAGAGAGACTGACTGACTGAGAGAGAGACTGACTGACTGACTGAGAGAGAGACAGACAGACTGACTGACTGAATGAGAGAGAGACTGACTGACTGAGAGAGAGAGACTGACTGATTGAATGAGAAAGAGACTGCCTGACTGACTGAAGGAGAGAGAGACTGACTGACTGAGAGAGAGACTGACTGACTAAGAGAGAGACTGACTGACTGAGAGAGAGACTGACTGACTTACTGAGAGAGAGACTGACTGACTGACTGACTGACTGAGAGAGAGACTGACTGACTGGCTGACTGAGAGAGAGAGAGAGAGAGAGAGAGAGAGAGAGAGAGAGAGAGAGAGAGAGAGAGAGAGAGAGAGAGAGAGACTGACTGACTGACTGAGAGAGAGACAGACTGACTGACTGAATGAGAGAGAGACTGACTGACGGAGAGAGACTGATTGACTAACTGATAGAGAGACTGACTGACTGACTGACTGACTGAGAAAGAGTCTGACTGACTGACTGACTGAGAGAGAGACTGACTGACTGACTGAGAGAGAAACTAACTGACTGACTGGCTGACTGAGAGACAGATTGACTGACTGACTGACTGACTGAGAGAGAGATTGACTGACTGACTGAGAGAGAGAGACTGACTGAAAGAGTGACTGACTGACTGAGAGAGAGACTGACTGAGAGAGAGACTGACTGACTGAGAGAGAGACTGACTGACTGACTGAGAGACTGACTGACTGAC
Source organism: Ascaphus truei (assembly GCF_040206685.1). NCBI lineage: Eukaryota > Metazoa > Chordata > Amphibia > Anura > Ascaphidae > Ascaphus > Ascaphus truei. The sequence continues at coordinate 11,886 of NW_027454196.1, read as the reverse complement.
TGAGAGAGAGACTGACTTACTGGCTGACTGACTGAAAGACTGACTGACTGACTGAGAGAGAGAGAGACTGACTGACTGAGAGAGAAACTGACTGACTGACTGAGAGAGAGACTGACTGACTGAGAGAGAGACTGACTGAGAGAGTGACTAACTGACTGAGAGAGAGACTGACTGACTGAGAGAGATACTGACTGAGAGACTGACTGAGAGTGAGAGACTGACTGACTGACTGAGAGAGTGACTGACTGACTGCGAGAGAGACTGACTGACTGACTGACTGAGAGACTTACTGACTGACTGACTGACTGACTGACTGAGAGAGATACTGACTGACTGACTGAGAGAGAGACTTACTGACTGACTGAATGAGAAAGAAACTGACTTACTGAGAGAGAGAGACTGACTGAGAGAGAGACTTACTGACTGACTGAGAGAGACTGACTAAACTGAGAGAGAGACTGACTGACTGACTGTCTGAGAGAGAGACTTACTGACTGACTGAATGAGAAAGAGACTGACTTACTGAGAGAGAGACTGACTGAGAGAGAGACTTACTGACTGACTGAGAGAGACTGACTGACTGACTGAGAGACTGACTGACTGACTGAATGAGAAAGAGACTGACTTACTGAGAGAGAGACTGACTGAGAGAGAGACTTACTGACTGACTGAGAGAGAGACTGACTGACTGACTGAGAGAGAGACTGACTGACTGACTGAATAAGAGAGAGACTGACTGACTGACTGACTGACTGAGAGAGAGACTTACTGACTGGCTGACTGAGAGAGAGACTGACTGACTGAATAAGAGGGAGACTGACTGACTGACGGAGAGAGAGACTGACTGACTGACTGAATAAGAGAGAGACTGACTGGCTGAATGAGAGAGAGACTGACTGACTGACTGACTGACTGACTGAGAGAGAGAGACTGACTGACTGACTGAGAGAGAGACTGACTGACTGACTGACTGAGAGAGAGACTGACTGACTGAGAGAGAGACTGACTGATGGACTGACTGAGAGACTGACTGACTGACTGAGAGAGTGACTGATTGACTGACTCACTGACTGAGAGAGAGACTTACTGACTGACAGAGAGAGAGACTGACTGACTGACTGAGAGAGAGACTGACTGACTGACTGAGAGAGAGAGACTGACTGACTTAGAGAGAGATGGACTGACTGACTGAATGAGAGAGAGACTGGCTGATTGACTAACTGAGAGAGAGACTGACTGACTGACTGAGAGACAGACTGACTGACTGTCTGAGAGAGTGACTGACTGACTGAGAGAGAGACTGACTGACTGACTGAGAGAGTGACTGATTGACTGACTGAGAGAGAGAGAGAGACTGACTGACTGAGAGAGAGACTGACTGACTGACTGAGAGAGAGACAGACTGACTGACTGAATGAGAGAGAGACTGACTGACTGAGAGAGAGAGACTGACTGATTGAATGAGAAAGAGACTGCCTGACTGACTGAAGGAGAGAGAGACTGACTGACTTAGAGAGAGACTGACTGACTGAGAGAGAGACTGACTGACTGAGAGAGAGACTGACTGACTTACTGAGAGAGAGACTGACTGACTGAATGACTGAGAGAGAGACTGACTGACTGGCTGACTGAGAGAGAGAGAGAGAGAGAGAGAGAGAGACTGACTGACTGACTGACTGAGAGAGAGACAGACTGACTGACTGACTGAATGAGAGAGAGACTGACTGACTGAGAGAGACTGACTGACTAACTGATAGAGAGACTGACTGAATGACTGAGAGAGAAACTGACTGACTGACTGGCTGACTGAGAGAGAGATTGACTGACTGACTGACTGACTGTGAAAGAGTCTGACTGACTGACTGACTGACTGAGAGAGAGACTGACTGAATGACTGAGAGAGAAACTGACTGACTGACTGGCAGACTGAGAGAGAGATTGACTGACTGACTGACTGACTGACTGACTGAGAGAGAGATTGACTGACTGACTGAGAGAGAGAGACTGACTGAAAGAGTGACTGACTGACTGAGAGAGAGACTGACTGAGAGAGAGACTGACTGACTGAGAGAGAGACTGACTGACTGACTGAGAGACTGACTGACTGACTGAGAGAGAGACTGACTTACTGGCTGACTGACTGAGAGACTGACTGACTGACTGAGAGAGAGAGAGACTGACTGACTGAGAGAGAGACTGACTGACTGACTGAGAGAGAGACTGACTGACTGAGAGAGAGACTGACTGAGAGAGTGACTGACTGACTGAGAGAGAGACTGACTGACTGAGAGAGATACTGACTGAGAGACTGACTGAGAGTGAGAGACTGACTGACTGACTGAGAGAGTGACTGACTGACTGCGAGAGAGACTAACTGACTGACTGAGAGACTTACTGACTGACTGACTGACTGACTGACTGAGAGAGATACTGACTGACTGACTGAGAGAGAGACTTACTGACTGACTGAATGAGAAAGAGACTGACTTACTGAGAGAGAGAGACTGACTGAGAGAGAGACTTACTGACTGACTGAGAGAGACTGACTGACTGAGAGAGAGACTGACTGACTGACTGTCTGAGAGAGAGACTTACTGACTGACTGAATGAGAAAGAGACTGACTTACTGAGAGAGAGACTGACTGAGAGAGAGACTTACTGACTGACTGAGAGAGACTGACTGACTGACTGACTGAGAGACTGACTGACTGACTGAGAGAGAGAGACTGACTGACTAACTGATAGAGAGACTGACTGAATGACTGAGAGAGAAACTGACTGACTGACTGGCTGACTGAGAGAGAGATTGACTGACTGACTGACTGACTGACTGTGAAAGAGTCTGACTGACTGACTGACTGAGAGAGAGACTGACTGAACGACTGAGAGAGAAACTGACTGACTGAGAGAGAGACTGACTGAGAGAGTGACTGACTGACTGAGAGAGAGACTGACTGACTGAGAGAGATACTGAGTGAGAGACTGACTGAGAGTGAGAGACTGACTGACTGACTGAGAGAGTGACTGACTGACTGCGAGAGAGAATGACTGACTGACTGAGAGACTTACTGACTGTCTGACTGACTGACTGACTGACTGAGAGAGATACTGACTGACTGGCTGAGAGAGAGACTTACTGACTGACTGAATGAGAAAGAGACTGACTTACTGAGAGAGAGACTGACTGAGAGAGAGACTTACTGACTGACTGAGAGAGACTGACTGACTGAGAGAGAGACTGACTGACTGGCTGACTGTCTGAGAGAGTGACTTACTGAAGGAGAGAGAGACTGACTGACTGAGAGAGAGACTGACTGACTGACTGATTGAGAGACTTACTGACTGACTGAGAGAGAGACTGACTGACTGAGTGAGAGACTTACTGACTGACTGAGAGAGATACTGATTTACTGAGAGAGAGACTGACTGACTGAGTGAGAGACTGACTGACTGACTGAGAGAGAAACTGACTGATTGACTTGCTGACTGAGAGAGAGACTGACTGACTGACTGACTGAGAGAGAGATTGACTGACTGACTGAGAGAGAGACTGACTGACTGAGAGAGAGACTGACTGAGAGACTGACTGACTGACTGAGAGACTGACTGACTGACTGAGAGAGAGACTGACTGACTGGCTGACTGACTGAGAGACTGACTGACTGACTGAGAGAGAGAGAGACTGACTGACTGACTGACTGAGAGAGAGACTGACTGACTGAGAGAGAGACTGACTGAGAGAGTGACTGACTGACTGAGAGAGAGACTGACTGACTGAGAGAGAGACTGACTGACTGACTGACTGAGAGTGAGAGACTGACTGACTGAGAGAGAGACTGACTGACTGACTGACTGAGAGAGAGACTGTCTGACTGACTGACTGACTGTCTGAGAGAGTGACTGACTGACTGATTGACTGACTGAGAGAGAGACTGACTGACTGACTAACTGACTGAGAGAGAGACTGACTGACTGACTGACTGACTGAGAGAGAGACTTACTGACTGACTGAGAGAGAGACTGACTGACTGAGAGAGAGACTGACTGATGGACTGACTGAGAGACTGACTGACTGACTGACTGAGAGAGTGACTGATTGACTGACTGACTTACTGAGAGAGAGAGAGAGAGAGAGAGAGACAGACTGACTGACTGACTGACAGAGAGAGAGACTGACTGACTGACTGAGAGAGAGACTGACTGACTGACTGAGAGAGAGAGACTGACTGACTTAGAGAGAGATGGACTGACTGACTGAATGAGAGAGAGACTGGCTGATTGACTAACTGAGAGAGAGACTGACTGACTGACTGAGAGACAGACTGACTGACTGTCTGAGAGAGTGACTGACTGACTGAGAGAGAGACTGACTGACTGACTGACTGACTGAGAGAGTGACTGATTGACTGACTGAGAGAGAGAGAGAGACTGACTGACTGAGAGAGAGACTGACTGACTGACTGAGAGAGAGACAGACTGACTGACTGAATGAGAGAGAGACTGACTGACTGAGAGAGAGAGACTGACTGATTGAATGAGAAAGAGACTGCCTGACTGACTGAAGGAGAGAGAGACTGACTGACTTAGAGAGAGACTGACTGACTGAGAGAGAGACTGACTGACTGAGAGAGAGACTGACTGACTTACTGAGAGAGAGACTGACTGACTGAATGACTGAGAGAGAGACTGACTGACTGGCTGACTGAGAGAGAGAGAGAGAGAGAGAGAGAGAGAGAGAGAGAGACTGACTGACTGACTGACTGAGAGAGAGACAGACTGACTGACTGACTGAATGAGAGAGAGACTGACTGACTGAGAGAGACTGACTGACTAACTGATAGAGAGACTGACTGAATGACTGAGAGAGAAACTGACTGACTGACTGGCTGACTGAGAGAGAGATTGACTGACTGACTGACTGACTGTGAAAGAGTCTGACTGACTGACTGACTGACTGAGAGAGAGACTGACTGAATGACTGAGAGAGAAACTGACTGACTGACTGGCAGACTGAGAGAGAGATTGACTGACTGACTGACTGACTGACTGACTGAGAGAGAGATTGACTGACTGACTGAGAGAGAGAGACTGACTGAAAGAGTGACTGACTGACTGAGAGAGAGACTGACTGAGAGAGAGACTGACTGACTGAGAGAGAGACTGACTGACTGACTGAGAGACTGACTGACTGACTGAGAGAGAGACTGACTTACTGGCTGACTGACTGAGAGACTGACTGACTGACTGACTGAGAGAGAGAGAGACTGACTGACTGAGAGAGAGACTGACTGACTGACTGACTGAGAGAGAGACTGACTGACTGAGAGAGAGACTGACTGAGAGAGTGACTGACTGACTGAGAGAGAGACTGACTGACTGAGAGAGATACTGACTGAGAGACTGACTGAGAGTGAGAGACTGACTGACTGACTGAGAGAGTGACTGACTGACTGCGAGAGAGACTAACTGACTGACTGAGAGACTTACACTGGCGACACACTTTATTCGAGCTTGGCTAGTCCCACGAATTCGGGTATACCCGGGTGTATTGAGGTTTGTGACTGTTTTCTGCCCGAGTGCATTGAGTTATTTTCCAAGCAGGGATTGAAGCATTTTATTCCCGCTGGCTGCAATACTGCACAGTATATATATATAAACTGCATTACAATTCATGAATTTATGCCATCTGGTAGACACGCGAAGCATTGCAGCCTATTAAATCCTAATCATTATCATTTAACAGATCAGCCGCCCATCAGCCAGGCATGAACCCAGGCTGGGAAGGCAAATGCAACGGGGCTTGTCAGAGGTTAGGAGTGGCGCATTCCAGGTATCTGCCAGGTACATACCGGGTATTTGCTCGAATAAAGTGTGTCGGTGCAGTACTGACTGACTGACTGACTGACTGAGAGAGATACTGACTGACTGACTGAGAGAGAGACTTACTGACTGACTGAATGAGAAAGAGACTGACTTACTGAGAGAGAGAGACTGACTGAGAGAGAGACTTACTGACTGACTGAGAGAGACTGACTGACTGAGAGAGAGACTGACTGACTGACTGTCTGAGAGAGAGACTTACTGACTGACTGAATGAGAAAGAGACTGACTTACTGAGAGAGAGACTGACTGAGAGAGAGACTTACTGACTGACTGAGAGAGACTGACTGACTGACTGACTGAGAGACTGACTGACTGACTGAGAGAGAGAGAGACTGACTGACTAACTGATAGAGAGACTGACTGAATGACTGAGAGAGAAACTGACTGACTGACTGGCTGACTGAGAGAGAGATTGACTGACTGACTGACTGACTGACTGTGAAAGAGTCTGACTGACTGACTGACTGAGAGAGAGACTGACTGAATGACTGAGAGAGAAACTGACTGACTGAGAGAGAGACTGACTGAGAGAGTGACTGACTGACTGAGAGAGAGACTGACTGACTGAGAGAGATACTGAGTGAGAGACTGACTGAGAGTGAGAGACTGACTGACTGACTGACTGAGAGAGTGACTGACTGACTGCGAGAGAGAATGACTGACTGACTGAGAGACTTACTGACTGTCTGACTGACTGACTGACTGAGAGAGATACTGACTGACTGGCTGAGAGAGAGACTTACTGACTGACTGAATGAGAAAGAGACTGACTTACTGAGAGAGAGACTGACTGAGAGAGAGACTTACTGACTGACTGAGAGAGACTGACTGACTGAGAGAGAGACTGACTGACTGGCTGACTGTCTGAGAGAGTGACTTACTGAAGGAGAGAGAGACTGACTGACTGAGAGAGAGACTGACTGACTGACTGATTGAGAGACTTACTGACTGACTGAGAGAGAGACTGACTGACTGAGTAAGAGACTTACTGACTGACTGAGAGAGATACTGATTTACTGAGAGAGAGACTGAATGACTGAGTGAGAGACTGACTGACTGACTGAGAGAGAAACTGACTGATTGACTTGCTGACTGAGAGAGAGACTGACTGACTGACTGACTGAGAGAGAGATTGACTGACTGACTGAGAGAGAGACTGACTGACTGAGAGAGAGACTGACTGAGAGACTGACTGACTGACTGAGAGACTGACTGACTGACTGAGAGAGAGACTGACTGACTGGCTGACTGACTGAGAGACTGACTGACTGACTGAGAGAGAGAGAGACTGACTGACTGACTGACTGAGAGAGAGACTGACTGACTGAGAGAGAGACTGACTGAGAGAGTGACTGACTGACTGAGAGAGAGACTGACTGACTGAGAGAGAGACTGACTGACTGACTGACTGAGAGTGAGAGACTGACTGACTGAGAGAGAGACTGACTGACTGACTGACTGAGAGAGAGACTGTCTGACTGACTGACTGACTGTCTGAGAGAGTGACTGACTGACTGACTGACTGAGAGAGAGACTGACTGACTGACTAACTGACTGAGAGAGAGACTGACTGACTGACTGACTGACTGAGAGAGAGACTTACTGACTGACTGAGAGAGAGACTGACTGACTGAGAGAGAGACTGACTGATGGACTGACTGAGAGACTGACTGACTGACTGACTGAGAGAGTGACTGATTGACTGACTGACTTACTGAGAGAGAGAGAGAGAGAGAGAGAGACAGACTGACTGACTGACTGACAGAGAGAGAGACTGACTGACTGACTGAGAGAGAGACTGACTGACTGACTGAATGAGAGAGAGACTGACTGATTGACTGACTGAGAGAGAGAGAGAGAGACTGACTGACTGAGAGAGAGAGAGAGAGACTGACTGACTGAGAGAGAGACTGACTGACTGAGAGAGAGACTGACTGACTGAGAGAGAGACTGACTGACTTACTGAGAGAGAGACTGACTGACTGACTGACTGAATGACTGAGAGAGAGACTGGCTGACTGAGAGAGAGAGAGAGAGAGAGAGAGAGAGAGAGAGAGAGAGAGAGAGAGAGAGAGAGAGAGAGAGACAGAGACAGAGACAGAGACAGAGACAGAGACAGACTGACTGAATGAGAGAGAGACTGACTGACTGAGAGAGAGAGACTGACTGACTGAGAGAGAGACTGACTGACTGACTGAGAGAGAGACAGACTGACTGACTGAATGAGAGAGAGACTGACTGACTGAGAGAGAGAGACTGACTGATTGATGAGAAAGAGACTGCCTGACTGACTGAAGGAGAGAGAGACTGACTGACTTAGAGAGAGACTGACTGACTGAGAGAGAGACTGACTGACTGAGAGAGAGACTGACTGACTTACTGAGAGAGAGACTGACTGACTGAATGACTGAGAGAGAGACTGACTGACTGGCTGACTGAGAGAGAGAGAGAGAGAGAGAGAGAGAGAGAGAGAGACTGACTGACTGACTGACTGAGAGAGAGACAGACTGACTGACTGACTGAATGAGAGAGAGACTGACTGACTGAGAGAGACTGACTGACTAACTGATAGAGAGACTGACTGAATGACTGAGAGAGAAACTGACTGACTGACTGGCTGACTGAGAGAGAGATTGACTGACTGACTGACTGACTGTGAAAGAGTCTGACTGACTGACTGACTGACTGAGAGAGAGACTGACTGACTGACTGAGAGACTGACTGACTGACTGAGAGAGAGACTGACTTACTGGCTGACTGACTGAGAGACTGACTGACTGACTGACTGAGAGAGAGAGAGACTGACTGACTGAGAGAGAGACTGACTGACTGACTGAGAGAGAGACTGACTGACTGAGAGAGAGACTGACTGAGAGAGTGACTGACTGACTGAGAGAGAGACTGACTGACTGAGAGAGATACTGACTGAGAGACTGACTGAGAGTGAGAGACTGACTGACTGACTGAGAGAGTGACTGACTGACTGCGAGAGAGACTAACTGACTGACTGAGAGACTTACTGACTGACTGACTGACTGACTGAGAGAGATACTGACTGACTGACTGAGAGAGAGACTTACTGACTGACTGAATGAGAAAGAGACTGACTTACTGAGAGAGAGAGACTGACTGAGAGAGAGACTTACTGACTGACTGAGAGAGACTGACTGACTGAGAGAGAGACTGACTGACTGACTGTCTGAGAGAGAGACTTACTGACTGACTGAATGAGAAAGAGACTGACTTACTGAGAGAGAGACTGACTGAGAGAGAGACTTACTGACTGACTGAGAGAGACTGACTGACTGACTGACTGAGAGACTGACTGACTGACTGAGAGAGAGAGAGACTGACTGACTAACTGATAGAGAGACTGACTGAATGACTGAGAGAGAAACTGACTGACTGACTGGCTGACTGAGAGAGAGATTGACTGACTGACTGACTGACTGACTGTGAAAGAGTCTGACTGACTGACTGACTGAGAGAGAGACTGACTGAATGACTGAGAGAGAAACTGACTGACTGAGAGAGAGACTGACTGAGAGAGTGACTGACTGACTGAGAGAGAGACTGACTGACTGAGAGAGATACTGAGTGAGAGACTGACTGAGAGTGAGAGACTGACTGACTGACTGACTGAGAGAGTGACTGACTGACTGCGAGAGAGAATGACTGACTGACTGAGAGACTTACTGACTGTCTGACTGACTGACTGACTGAGAGAGATACTGACTGACTGGCTGAGAGAGAGACTTACTGACTGACTGAATGAGAAAGAGACTGACTTACTGAGAGAGAGACTGACTGAGAGAGAGACTTACTGACTGACTGAGAGAGACTGACTGACTGAGAGAGAGACTGACTGACTGGCTGACTGTCTGAGAGAGTGACTTACTGAAGGAGAGAGAGACTGACTGACTGAGAGAGAGACTGACTGACTGACTGATTGAGAGACTTACTGACTGACTGAGAGAGAGACTGACTGACTGAGTGAGAGACTTACTGACTGACTGAGAGAGATACTGATTTACTGAGAGAGAGACTGACTGACTGAGTGAGAGACTGACTGACTGACTGAGAGAGAAACTGACTGATTGACTTGCTGACTGAGAGAGAGACTGACTGACTGACTGACTGAGAGAGAGATTGACTGACTGACTGAGAGAGAGACTGACTGACTGAGAGAGAGACTGACTGAGAGACTGACTGACTGACTGAGAGACTGACTGACTGACTGAGAGAGAGACTGACTGACTGGCTGACTGACTGAGAGACTGACTGACTGACTGAGAGAGAGAGAGACTGACTGACTGACTGACTGAGAGAGAGACTGACTGACTGAGAGAGAGACTGACTGAGAGAGTGACTGACTGACTGAGAGAGAGACTGACTGACTGAGAGAGAGACTGACTGACTGACTGACTGAGAGTGAGAGACTGACTGACTGAGAGAGAGACTGACTGACTGACTGACTGAGAGAGAGACTGTCTGACTGACTGACTGACTGTCTGAGAGAGTGACTGACTGACTGACTGACTGAGAGAGAGACTGACTGACTGACTAACTGACTGAGAGAGAGACTGACTGACTGACTGACTGACTGAGAGAGAGACTTACTGACTGACTGAGAGAGAGACTGACTGACTGAGAGAGAGACTGACTGATGGACTGACTGAGAGACTGACTGACTGACTGACTGAGAGAGTGACTGATTGACTGACTGACTTACTGAGAGAGAGAGAGAGAGAGAGAGAGACAGACTGACTGACTGACTGACAGAGAGAGAGACTGACTGACTGACTGAGAGAGAGACTGACTGACTGACTGAATGAGAGAGAGACTGACTGATTGACTGACTGAGAGAGAGAGAGAGAGACTGACTGACTGAGAGAGAGAGAGAGAGACTGACTGACTGAGAGAGAGACTGACTGACTGAGAGAGAGACTGACTGACTGAGAGAGAGACTGACTGACTTACTGAGAGAGAGACTGACTGACTGACTGACTGAATGACTGAGAGAGAGACTGGCTGACTGAGAGAGAGAGAGAGAGAGAGAGAGAGAGAGAGAGAGAGAGAGAGAGAGAGAGAGAGAGAGAGAGAGAGAGAGAGAGAGAGAGAGAGAGAGACAGAGACAGAGACAGAGACAGAGACAGAGACAGACTGACTGAATGAGAGAGAGACTGACTGACTGAGAGAGAGAGACTGACTGACTAACTGATAGAGAGACTGACTGACTGACTGAATGAGAGAGAGACTGACTGATTGACTGACTGAGAGAGAGATACTGACTGACTGAGAGAGAGACTGACTGACTGTCTGAGAGTGTGACTGACTGACTGAGAGAGAGACTGACTGACTGACTGACTGAGGAGAGTGACTGATTGATTGACTGACTGAGAGAGAGAGAGACTGACTGACTGAGAGAGAGACTGACTGACTGAGAGAGAGACAGACTGACTGACTGAATGAGAGAGAGAGACTGACTGACTGAATGAGAGAGAGACTGCCTGACTGACTGATGGAGAGAGAGACTGACTGACTGAGAGAGAGACTGACTGACTGAGAGAGAGACTGACTGACTGAGAGAGAGACTGACTGACTTACTGAGAGAGAGACTGACTGACTGACTGACTGAATGACTGAGAGAGAGACTGACTGACTGAGAGAGAGAGAGAGAGAGAGAGAGAGAGAGAGAGAGAGAGAGAGAGAGAGAGAGAGAGAGAGAGAGAGAGAGAGAGAAGAGAAGAGAGAGAGAGAGAGAGAGAGAGAGAGAGAGAGAGAGACAGAGACAGAGACAGACTGACTGACTAAATGAGATAGAGACTGACTGACTGAGAGAGAGAGACTGACTGACTAACTGATAGAGAGACTGACTGACTGACTGAGAAAGAGTCTGACTGACTGACTGAGAGAGAGACTGACTGACTGACTGACTGACTGACTGAGAGAGAAACTGACTGACTGACTATCTGACCTGAGAGAGAGATTGACTGACCCACT